>NC_134470.1:55553134-55621430 GCF_964194025.1 Convolutriloba macropyga | reverse complement strand
CCTCTGATGAGACTATCCCCAGACGAAGTGACCTCTGATCATACTATTGTGCGCTCGAAAGGGGCCTATGATCATACCATTCCCATCCGGAAGTGACCTCTTATCATACCATTCCCATCCGAAAGCGATCTCTGATCATGCTATTCTCATCCGAAAGCGACCTCTGATCATACTATTCCCATCCGGAAGCGACCTCTGATCATACTATTCCCATCCGGAAGCGACCTTTGATCATACCATTCCCATCCGGAAGCGACCTCTGATCATACCATCCCCAGACCGAAAGTGAACTCTGATCAGACCATTCCCATCCGAAACCGACCTCTGATCAGACTATTCCCATCTGGAACCAAAACCCAGACCCTGTAATTATGGTCTGGGAACACACCGTGTGCGTTGGACTTCGGATGATCAGAGGTCACTTCCGGATGGCACCTCAGCCTGGGATATATATATATATATATATATATATATATATATATATATTATATATATATATATCGCACTTTTGTCCTGGTGGATGGAGTGAGGTTTAAAGTTAAGGTAGTGTTTGCTTACGTTTTGCGGGAGTTGATGAGTGCGCGTCCTAGTCATTCAACATATATTATACGTATTAGATCGTACTGTTATCTTCAGTTTCCAATGGGTTCTCAATTCCAGTTCCAACTGATGTGCGAAACGTTCTTTTGCGGGTTTGTCTCATCCGAACGTGAAATGTTTATTGGACCAGATTTACAAATTTTCACCAAAAATTCTGCAGTCGAATCTTTGGAAAATCGGTCTTTTGCGAAGTATATTTCTTTTTCTTGGTCGGGTTCAATACATGTTTTATGAGGTGAAAACATGTATTTTATTTTTTAAAATGAAAAAATTATTTTTTTAAAATTTTCCCAATAAAAATGACGGATATATTTTGTGCAACTTGTAACAGAGAGTTTAAAACTAATAAATCACTTCAAAAACATTACTCAACTAAAATGCATAAAGATAAAGTGGAAAAACATCAAAATCAAGATATGGTGAATAAATTAGATGAATATATCAAGACACTACCCAATGATATTACTACTTGTTTTAATAATTCTGTTATACAAATAAAATCAATTCTTAATAAAGATGATGGATATAAAGATAACTTTGAAGATATTCTTAATAACATAACTTCTATTATTCACAATCCAATAAAAATATATTTATCCGAAGAAATAGAATATAAAAAAGGAGAAACAAAACTTATTATAGGACTTACTACTATTCCACAAGTTTAAACAACAGGTATTTATATAACATATTTGAATGAAATAGAAAAATTATTAAAAGAGGCAGAATTAAGAGAATCTGGTTGGATGATTCAAAGAAAAATATCTCGATCATTACATATTTCGTATTATAATTCAACTGGTGGATCATATATTGAATTACCTTTTAAATCACCATATATTATTAATGTTAAGAATACTGATGATGATATGTGTATAATTTGGTGTATATTAGCATATAAGTTTCCAGAAGCAAAGGATAAACAAAGAATATCTAAATATGTAGATCATCTCAATTCAATTATTATTCCAACCTTTGATTTTCCATATAACTATAATAATATAAAAAAATTACATAAATTGAGAAATGTAGATTTTAATATATTTGAAATAGATGAAGATAAAAGAATTAAAGGAATAGTATTTAAATCTCATAATAATTATAAGGGGTGTGTACTTTTCACTCTTTTATTATAGTTCATGTAATACATGTAATTTCATGTAATACATCCGCTGGTTTAGTAGTTAATATATTATATATCATCATCTCAGCCATTATTTTTACCATGGGGTCAGGGCTATTGTTTAAACCCAAAGCAGCTTCTTCTAACGTTCCCGCTTTAGCTAATATTTTTTTATTGTATTCTATAAAGACTATTACTTTCTTAGGTTTATCCACATACTTAGAATAGGATGAAATAATTAATTTATTATGATTTGGGTTTTTTACATGATTAATGAATTGAACCATACTATAACATTGTTTTCTACAAGCTTAACATCTTTTAAATCCATTTGGAAATTCCATTTTATTTATTTTATTATATACTTTTTCAATACTATAAAAATGATTAGTACCAAATGCGATAAATGTAAAAAAAAAGCTTGGAGTTGTGATGAATGCCAAAGTAAACTTTATCATGTTTTGTATGTGATGAAATTATAACATATAGAAAAAGACATAATCATATGAGTAAGCATTATAATGATCCAGATCAATATCTAACATGTCATAAGTGTAAAGTAAATAAACATATCTCTCACTATAGATTCAAACATTACACTTGTAGGATATGCTTATATCTCAATAGATATAGATTTGGTCACACTAAAGAAAGATTTGAAGAACATGCAAAGAAATATAATATCCATGAAGCTGGTTCCCAAACCAAAGTTTAGTCCTATTAAAATGTTACTTGCGTTCCCGTTATTTATTATGTTGATACTTATTATTATAATTTTTTATTGGAATTATGATAATAATCTGATTTAAGGAAGAGATTCAAAGGATATAGGAAAATTGTACCCGAACCATTTGAAACTAAAAAACATAACTTTTTTTTATCGTCCATCTAATTCTGGTAAAACAACTTTTATAAAAGATTTTTGTGGTTTGTATGACACTGTTAATGTATTCTGTATTGATGGTAGTGAGTGGAAAAGATATAATGTATATGGTGTTGATGATTTAAATTAATTAGATAATTTGGATAGTTTTGCTAATAGTCTTATTATATTTGATGATATGGGAGAAAACATTAGATTACCAGCTATAGACTCATTGTATTCTAAAGGTAGACATCACAATATTAATATAATATGTGTAGGTCATACTGTAACAGATTTAAATACAAAAGCAAGAGATAATACCCCAGCTATATATATTACTTTAAATAGTTCA
Source organism: Convolutriloba macropyga (assembly GCF_964194025.1). Lineage (NCBI taxonomy): Eukaryota > Metazoa > Xenacoelomorpha > Acoela > Convolutidae > Convolutriloba > Convolutriloba macropyga. The sequence continues at coordinate 55,618,490 of NC_134470.1, read as the reverse complement.
CAACAATTCTTTGAAAGAGTACAAGAGAAGTTTAAAATTGATTCTAATCTATATAGATTTAAACATTATAACTATGGTGTAATAAATTATAATACTATTAGTGACTATTATATTGTATTAGATAAAGATAAAAATGTTGTATATGATTCTAGGATAGGTGATCTTGATATTGAGAAGTATGTTGATTGTACAGAGTTTAAGGAAAAGGAATATAATATACTAAGTAGTTATTTAACAGATAGAATGATAGAACCAACACATATTAAACCAAAAGAGTTAATGTTCTATTTTGAAGAATATTTGGAATTTAAGGGAATACATAAATCAATTAATTTATATAAAATATATACAAATATAAAAAATGTACTTAGTGAGATACATAGTGGCTATTATGCTATTGCTCGCATGGTTACTATGGTAGAATTTGGTTATTCTTACTTTCAAAAACATGGTAATAAAAATGATAATAATTTTAATGGTATAGATATAATGAATATAGATAAAGCAAAAATTAAATTAAAAAATGGTAAGAATATGACAATAGGTTATGGTTTGATTGATAAAAGCAATATGATCTCAATCATCCATTTAATATAGTATGTGTGTTAGCTAGTTGCCTTGTAAGTATTTATGCAACTCATAATCATATTAATTCTATATCTAAAAATGAGAGTAATATGTAGAGAATGTAATAATGAAATTGATACTAGTAGTGGTTATCCAGAACATGAACTAATGGATCATTATAACATTTTTCATAAAAATTTAATGGTGAGATGCACGAAATGTATGCAAAGAATATATAGTGGTTATCATTTTAAGGATAGATGTATAGATAATCGTACAGGCCTTATATCATCAGTACATAGTTATATTGACTATATAAATATTTATGATAATGATAGTAATGATATTATTGATATCAAAAAAGATGATAAAAATGATAAAAATTATGATTGAAATAATGTTTTAAATGAACTGAAAGATAATATTAAAGAAGATTTAAAAGAGTATATTAGGACCAATTTAAAACAAGAGATCATTAATGAAATTAAAACTAGAGATCAAAAATGAAATAAAAAAGAAGTGAAAAAAGAAATAGAAGGTGCTATAAATAATTTAAAGACTGATGTTAATATTAAGAATCCATCTAAGCAAATTAAATCAACTAGGACTTGTTGTTTTTGCAAAATTGAAAAGAATAGAGATTGTTTTTATAAGACTGGAGGGTTATGTAAAGAGTGTTCCTCTGAAAAGGTTCAATGTCAATTGTGTAACATTTTTCTAAATAGGTCTTCCCTTAGAAAACATATGAAGAGACCACATATAAATTAGAAAGATAATTTTTAATGAAAAATTAATTATAAGCCATATATTTATGAGATAATTCTCTCAATTACACCTTTTAGTTTGTTAATTACAAAATTACACAGAATAGCACAGAATAACAAGGATAACTAGAAATATGGATTAAATTAGAATCTTAGGAATTCTGCACTCGTGCAGAATTACTAAGATTCTAATTTAATCCATAATTCTAGTTATCTTTGTTATTCTGTGTTATTCTGTGTAATTTTGTAATTAACAAACTATAAGGTATAATTGAGAGAATTATCTCATAAATATATGGCTTATAATTAATTTTTCATTAAAAATTATCTTTCTAATTTATATGTGGTCTCTTCATATGTTTTCTAAGGGAAGACCTATTTAGAAATATGTTACACAATTGACATTGAACCTTTTCAGAGGAACACTCTTTACATAAACCTCCAGTCTTATAAAAACAATCTCTATTCTTTTCAGTTTTGCAAAAACAACAATTCCTAGTTGATTTAATTTGATTAGATGGATTCTTAATATTAACATCAGTCTTTAAATTATTTATAGCACCTCCTTCTATTTCATTTTTAACTTCTTTTTTATTTCATTTTCAATCTCTAGTTTCAATTCATTAATGATCTCTTGTTTTAAATTGGTCCTAATATATTCTTTTAAATCTTCTTAATATTATCTTCCAGTTCATTTAAAACATTATTTATATCATAATTTTTATCATCTTTATCATCTCTATTGATATCAATATTATCATTACTATCATTATCATAAATATTGATATAATCATTATAACTATGTACTGATGATATAAGGCCTGTACGATTATCTATACATCTATCCTTAAAATGATAACCACTATATATTTTTTGCTAACATTTCGTGCATCTTACAATTAAATTTTTATGAAAAATATTATAATGATCCATTAGTTCGTTTTCTGGATAACCACTACTAGTATCAATTTTCATTATTACATTCTCTACATATTACTCTCATTTTTAGATATAGAATTAATATGATTATAAGTTGCATAAAGACTTACAAGGCAACTAGCTAACACACATACTATATTGAATGGATGATTGAGATTATAATTGCTTTTATCAATCAAACCATAATCTATTGTCATATTCTTACCATTTTTTAATTTAATTTTTTCTTTATCTATATTCATTATATCTATACCATTAAAATTATTATCATTATTATTCACATGTTTTTGAAAGTAAGAATAACCAAATCCTACCATAGTAACCATGCCAGCAATAGCATAATAGCCACTATGTATCTCATTAAGTACATTTTTATATTTGTATATATTTTATATAAATTAATTGATTTATGTATTCCCTTAAATTCCAAATGTTCTTCAAAATAGAACATTAACTCTTTTGGTTTAATATGTGTTGGTTCTATCATTCTATCTGTTAAATAACTACTTAGTATATTATATTCCTTTTCCTTAAACTCTGTACAATCAACATACTTCTCAATATCAAGATCACCTATCCTAGAATCATATACTACATTTTTATCTTTATCTAATACAATATAATAGTCACTAATAGTATTATAATTTATTACACCATAGTTATAATGTTTAAATCTATATAGATTAGAATCAATTTTAAACTTCTCTTGTACTCTTTCAAAGAATTGTTGTGAACTATTTAAAGCAATATATATATAGCTGGGGTATTATCTCCTGCTTTCGTATTTAAATCTGTTACAGTATGACCTACACATATTATATTAATATTGTGATGTCTACCTTTAGAATACAATGAGTCTATAGCTGGTAATCTACTGTTTTCTCCCATATCATCAAATATAATAAGACTATTAGCAAAAGTATCCAAATTATCTAATTATTTTAAATCATCAACACCATATACATTATATCCTTTTCACTCACTACCATCAATACAGAATACATTAACAGTGTCATACAAACCACAATAATCTTTTATAAAAGTTGTTTTACCAGAATTAGATGGACGATAAAAAATAAAGTTATGTTTTTTAGTTTCAAATGGTTTGGGTACAATATTCCTATATCATTTGAATCTCTTCCTTAAATCAGAATATTTATCATAATTCCAATAAACAATTATAATAATAAGTATCAACATAATAAATAACGGGAACGCAAGTAACATTTTAATAGGACTAAACTTTGATTTGGGAACCAGCTTCATGGATATTATATTTCTTTGCATGTTCTTCAATTCTTTCTTTAGTGTGACCAAATCTATATCTATTGAGATATAAGCATATCCTACAAGTGTAATGTTTGAATCTATAGTGAGAGATATGTTTATTTACTTTACACTTATGACATGTTAGATATTGATCTGGATCATTATAATGCTTACTCATATGATTATGTCTTTCTCTGTATGTTATAATTTCATCACATACAAAACATGATAAAGTTTCCTATGGCATTCATCACAACTCCAACACCAAGCTTTATTTTTACACTTATCGCATTTGGTACTAATCATTTTTATAGTATTGAAAAGGTATCTTATAAAATAAATAAAATGGAATTTCCAAATGGATTAAAAAGATGTTTAGTTTGTAGAAAACAATGTTATAGTATGGGTGAATTCATTAATCATGTAAAAAACCCAAATCATAATAAATTAATTATTTCATCCTATTCTAAGTATGTGGATAAACCTAAGAAAGTAATAGACTTTATAGAATACAATAAAAATATATTAGCTAAAGCTGGAGCGTTAGAAGAAGCTGCTTTGGGTTTAAACAATATCCCTGATCCCATGGTAAAAATAATGGCTGAGATGAAAATATATAATATATTAACTACTAAACCAGCGGATGTTTTACATGAAATTACATGTATTACATGAACTATAATAAAAGAGTGAAAAGGACTTAATCCATTCACAGATCATTATATAGTGTAATTGTAGAAGGAATTAACTTTCTATCATCCTTAAGGGATAGTTCTAGAATTTGATAAGGATTAGATTTTGTTCTTTTCATGCTCTAGATCCAGAGTGGTTGTAGTAGTAGTAGAAGTTTATTTACTAGTCACATTGTACCAATCATTTTATATTTTAAATATTTACCTATAAAAAGTAGTAATGGTTTCACTCTTTTCTAATTAGTTTTAAATTGTGTTTATATTTATGTTTATCTTTATATTTATTTATATTTATATTATATTTGCATATAGTTTTACATATAGTTTTACATATAGTTTTACATATAGATATATAAATTATTATAATATTAGGTATTTAAACCATATGGTTTAGTTTTTACACCGTCAACAATTCTTTTATCATCAAATGGTGATAATGCAAGCTTTTTCTCATTTACAATATTTATATCATGTTTAATTGATCTTAGTCCAAACTGTTCAACATATTTGCATTCATTGTTTAACAATGCATTATAATAATCATCTCGGTTTAGTTGATGTTTTTGAGAAGATTTAGTTACACCTTTTGCTTTAAGAGTTTATTATTTTGTTGTTTCAAAATAGTATACTTTTGGTGCTAAAAAAATAGCTTCTGTTTTGTATTCGTTTTTTAACTCATCTTTCATTTGTCCTAATTTACTTCCTATGCATTCCTTCATTTTGTTTGGGTCATCTTTTAGATGTATATGTAAGCTATCTGTATCCATGTAACATAAGCTGAAATTATTATTATATATTGGTTTCAATACATTATACACAAATTCATAAATCTTGAGTTTACTAAGCTCTAATATTACAAATCCTATATAATTAAATTTATCTTGTTTAACAACACTTCTATAATTGTGTACTGCTGCGAGATTATTACTAAATATTGATGTTGATTTATATGTTGGTTTACCTGCTAGTTGTTTGTATCTATCTAATTTATTTACAATTTCTACATCTTGTCTATTTCTTACATTTTCTAAACTTTTACCATAGAATGAGTTACTCATTAATTTATAAAACATTTCACCAAATTTATCATTATTAGCTTTAGCTTCTTCTCTTTTCTTTACATTATACTCTATATATGGTTTTAACCATTTACTTTTCTCATATTTGATTCTATTGGGAATTGTTATATCTTCTAACTTAACACCATTGTTTAAGTACCAATCAAGCATTCTTCCTTCTATAACATAGTTATTTTTATTGTGTAATGTAAGCTTTAATTTCTCTAATGGTTTGTATTTATTGGGTTTGTTTACTTCTTGATAATCAGTAAATTCTTCAGTATATGGTATTGAATTTTCTGGAAAATAAGGGAAGACTTCTGTTTTCTGTTTTAGGTCATTATTATATTTAATATTTATTTCATATATTATACCAAAGTCCCCATCTTTAGTAGTTTCGTAAAGTAGGTCATTACATTTAAAAAATTCACCTATAGGTAGATCTTCAACCATACACGATGGATATAATGAGTTAAAATCATAATATAATAGATAATCTTCTTGTGTTTGATATGCTTCATTTTCTTTAGTTAATGAGCTATAGACTGAGTTGTGTAATAATGTGCATAATTTATTTATTTCGTGATGTTCTGGTTTTGTATATCTATTCCATGGTTTAACATATCTATCACCAAGTTTTGTAGCAATACCTCCTCTTATTCCTTTTTCAATCATGGGTAATATATCATATGTATCTTTTTGGTAATGTTTTAATCGTTGTTCTGTAAACTTTGAACCACATATCCATGATAAACCTGGTGATGAATATCTATAGCATGGATCTATTTTATATTCATTCATACATTTATCTCTAAATTTTTCAAATACATTTGACAGTAATTTTACATCTTGTTTTAGATACATAATCGTATAATCTGCAAAAGTTTTACAATTATTGTCAAATACTTCTTTTGCTTTAATATAATCTTCATCTGATATTCCCTCTTGTTTTAGTTTGGAATAGAATGTTTCTTGTGGAGGAAACTCAGTTGTTTTCATTTTATTTTCCCATTTTTCATCAACCCAATCATAAGGGTAAAATACTTTTCTTTGGTTTCCACCTAATGTTTTTGCTACTACATCTAAATTTAGTGGTGTAAAAAATCTAAATGCATCTAATATTCTAATACATCCTATATCTAAAGAAAAGAACTCTTCCTCTGTTTTAGCTAACGCTTTCATCTTCAAATTTGTTATAGCTAATTCTTTAATGAAATGATGTATGTCATATTTAGATCCATTATAAAAGTATAGTGGAACAAAATTAGGTTTCTTAGAATTTAAATTACATATATTATGAGCATATCCTCTAAATTTGCCATTAAAGTGGTCATGATCTCTTACTATGTCTTCACCTAATTTTTTATTACAATAGAAACAATTAGTAGGTTCTCCAATAACTGATTGTTCATCCATTATAATGTTTTCTTTCAGTAGTTTTTTAAATTTATCTTCATATTTTAATATTGTGTTAGCTAAATGTTCACCACAATCTTTACCCATATAAGTAACTTCATGTTCTTCCATAAGATCGGGATAACTTGATTTAATTACAAAATTATAACAAAATGGTTTTTGAGTGTTTGATTCAGTGTTAAAACTTTCAATATCACAATACATTGTAAAGGGAACTCTGTTTTTGAAACACCATTTAACAAATTTATGGTAATCATTATGCGAATAGATAATTTTTGTTGGTTTATGTTCTTCACACATTAATTTATGATTTTTTTAGTATTTGTTCTGATAAGAAGCTTGTTAGACAATTTAAACATGGATTTGACATTCTATTTCAATTTCTAATAATGGTGGATATATTAGTACATAATACATAGCGATTTTTATATAACAAAAGGGCACACCCCTTATAATTATTATGAGATTTAAATTTTATTCCTTTAATTCTTTTATCTTCATCTATTTCAAATATATTAAAATCTACATTATTAAATTTATGTAATTTTTTTATATTATTATAGTTATATGGAAAATCAAAGGATCGAATAATAATTGAATTGAGATGATCTACATTTTTAGATATTCTTTGTTTACCCTTTGCTACTGGAAATTTATATGCTAATATACACCAAATTATACACATATCATCTTCAGTATTCTTAACATTAATAATATATGGTGATTTAAAAGGTAATTCAATATATGATCCACCAGTTGAAATATAATACGAAATATGTAATGATAGAGATATTCTTCTTTGAATCATCCAACCAGATTCTCTTAATTCTGCCTCTTTTAATAATTTTTCTATTTCATTCAAATGTGTTATATAAATACCTGTTGTATGAACTTGTGGAATAGTAGTAAGTCCAATAATAAATTTTTGTTTCTCCTTTTTTATATTCTATTTCTTCGGATAAATATATTTTTATTGGATTGTGAATAATAGAAGTTATGTTATTAGGAATATCTTCAAAGTTATCTTTATATCCATCATCCTTATTAAGAATTGATTTTATTTGTATAACAGAATTGTTAAAACAAGTAGTAATATCATTGGGTAGTGTCTTGATATATTAATCTAATTTATTCACCATATCTTGATTTTGATGTTTTTCCACTTTATCTTTATGCATTTTAGTTGAGTAATGTTTTTGAAGTGATTTATTAGTTTTAAACTCTCTGTTACAAGTTTCACAAAATATATCCATCATTTTTATTGGAAAAATTTTAAAAAAATAATTTTTTCATTTTAAAAAATAAAATACATGTTTTCACCTCATAAAACATGTATTGAACCCGACCAAGAAAAAGAAATATACTTCGCAAAAGACCGATTTTCCAAAGATTCGACTGCAGAATTTTTGGTGAAAATTTGTAAATCTGGTCCAATAAACATTTCACGTTCGGATGAGACAAACCCGCAAAAGAACGTTTCGCACATCATTTAAATAATTTTTGATTTAAATAATTAAAATTATTTTGATTTAAATAATTATTTTGATTTAAATAATTAAAATTAAATGAAAATAATTTTTTCATTTTAAAAAATAAAATAAATGTTGGTTCCCCAATTTGAGAAATATTTTTAAATTAATTAAAAATCCTATATTTTTTGGCCGATATTTTAAAATTAGTTAAAATTCAATATTTTGCGATATTTCAAAATTCCTCAAAAAAATTTTTAAACTTTTTGAATTTTAAAACATAATGAATAAATAAAAAATAAAGATAAATTCAAAATAAAAATATAAAACAGTGAAAAGTAAAAAAATTGTAAGCATGAAATACTCGAAATAAAAATGAGCAATTATAAAAAATGGAAAACCATATAATCCATTTTAAAAATGAAGCCATACCAGCGAAAAAAAGCAAAAATATAAATTACTCAAATTGAACTATTCAATCAATTTTAAAAATATAGTAAATAAATAAAAATAGAGATAATTGCGAAATAAAAAATAGAAAGAGTGAAAAAATGAAAATCACGAGCATAAAATACTCGAAATAAAAAAATTAGCAATTATAAAATTAAAAAACCCCATAAATCATTTTTAAAATGTGGATACACCAGTGAAAAAAGTAAAAATATAAATTTCTCAAAAAATAAACTATTCAATCTATTTTTAAAATATAGTAAATAAATAAAAATAGAGATAATTGCAAAATAAAAATAAAAAGAGTGAAAAAGAGTGAAATGAAGAGCATAAAATACTCGAAATAAAAAAATGAGCTATTTCAATCAAATTTTAAACCATATAAATTAATTTGAAAATGGGGCCATACAAGCGAAAAAAGCAAAAAATATAAATTACTCAAAATTGAACTATTCGATCGATTTTTAAAGGTATAGAGTAATTGTAAAATGTGGTAACACAGCGAAAAATTGAGCGAATGCGAATTGCGCTGGGTTCCACATTTTACAATTACTCTTGGTTGGGTTCAATACATGTTTTATGAGGTGAAAATTGCTTAGCGGGTTCAACTACTTTAATGTAAGTACCGATTGCGGTGCAGGATTTGCATTAAACAGAAATAACGATAAGATAGCGATCCATGTACGCGTAGCGACGCGTGGACTACATATCATATCCGTACATAATAGCGTATTCCTTTTAATACTGCATCTTTACTAAATAGCGATGCGGTGAAATTTCTATTGAACACTTTGTGAAATATGTTGTCAAATGATGAGTTAGTGGGCTGGCTGTTATTGGTGTACTCCCAGGTTGAGGTGCCAGACCGAAAGTCGATATGTCCAGACCCTCCCAGACGGAAAGTGCCTATGTCCAGACTTTCGTGCGTTCAAAATTGCATATGTCCAGACTATCGTGCGTTTATTTTTTTCCAGACCGTGTAATTTTAAACGCACGACGCCACCTTGTGCGTTCATTTCGGTCTGGACATATCGACTTTCGGTCTGGGACCTCAACCTGGGCTCTGTGTGGATGATGCAAAGCTTAGGGATGGGTAGACTGTTGTTGTTGCGATTGGGGCTTTGCAATCGAAAATATATCTTTCTTCGGTCGTTTAGAGGATCTGGGTTAGGGTGATCCGATGTGAAATGCATTGTGATTCCACTTACTGTACTTGTTGAGATGAATAAATTTGGGGGAAAAGCGACTGATTACCAGATCGAATTAGGACAAAAAGATCTGATTGTTTAATTGATTAGTGACTTTTTAAAATATAATGGTTGTGTGAAAAGATTGGCACGAATTGAGAATTTGTGTGAGCTTTTTGCGAAGCCATTTACTTGTGCTTTTTTATGAGACGAAACGTTTAATTGTAAATAAGGATGAGAGATTTTGAGGTATGAGCGAATTCTTTACTAGTAATTGCGACGCAAACGTTCCATTCTTTCTGTTGTTTTCAAGGGAATAGTTATTTGAAACGGGTACATACGTGGCGAGTCTCGGATTAACAATTAGCAAGCATATTTGCTCAAAGAAAGTATCAATTGAATTAGCGGAACTCAATTGATTTCAAATAGCGAGTTCAAATGTTTTTCTGATGTAGTGTCCATCGATATCATTTGTTTTGCAGTGATAGAAATATATTTCAATTTTGATAAGATGAATTCTTCGTAAAGAAAGATCTTTCTCTCTTTGAAACAGGTTACGGGAAATAGATTAAACTAAGTATATTCAACCCAAATTTTTAAGCAGTTATTGAATGATTTATTAGAACGAGGTTGTTTGATTTTTGATGGAGTGCGCTATGATCTGTAATTAATGAAAATTGTTGTCCAGACAATGGTTTTGAAGTAATTGATCAGCCATACTACATTAGTATTTCTATTTCATTGATGCTCTGACGCCATATTGGTCTTCAGGAGTACATTTAAATAAGCAATTGAATTCCAACTATCAACTTTGAGTTAGTTGCTCTAATGCTGCTTCGAGAATCGAACGGGGAGCTTCGCAATTGGTTTCACTAATGCCAAGGAAGGAGTGTTTCTCATGAGTATGTGTCGAAGAGACTTTTTGATTTTTTAAAAAAAGGAGGACGGAGTGTTTGAAAATTGGGCTAAATTTGGAATAAACATGCAAATAGAGTGCATTCGAGCCAAAAAAATCCAAGATTTTATGTGTAAGAGATAATAATAATTATGAGTAGTTGTGCAAGAGATAATATATCTGAAAATTCTTTTCCTGTGGCAAAATCTCAGCATGTGAGAAACAATGACCTTGCCAGTCAGTTTTAATTTTAGAAAAATTACATTTTGTAAAGTTAATTCGGAGATTATCGTCTTGTTTTATTGTCATTATTTAGGATAAGCGAATACGTGTTGTAGATGTTATCCAGTGCAGCCCTACACATAAATAGAATGTCTGATACAACAAAAATTCTATAACTGTTTTTAATCCAATTAATGCAAGTGTAGTCCAGTGCTTTTGAAAATTCTGCCAGAGTTTGTCAGACAATTATATCCGCTTTCAGTGCAATAAATCCCAGTCATTTCTCCAAGTGACAAAGTCTCAATGCTTCACTGTATCAATATGTATTTTTTTTACTGCATATGCATTTAAGATCGATGGTCCGGAAATAAGTGGTGTGTTGAGACGCGGAACAAAGTTCATGTTGTGAAATTGAGTAAACTAGTGTATCGATGTTGGAGGTTGTTAGTTACGTGTAAGAATGGCTTTGTTGAGAACTGTTAAACTTAACGCTCACTCAGTTGTTTTTTCCCGTTTTAATTTTATATCTATCGGTTAGATAAAGTAATGATAAAAAATACTGTCAAGTTCTAAAAAGTTTCCTCTTAAATTTACTGAATTCATTTTAAACATTTTCCTGCAAGTTAATGGGGATTGTTCTACCTTTCTGATTTTTAGATTGAAATTTTTTATGAGTTGTTGATCTTTGAGCGGCCGATAGGTGTTGTTAATTTAGGAAGGGATTCTGCGTTGCCCTTTTTGTTGGACATTGTGTATTGATTGTTGACCTTAATTGGACATAGTTGCATTTATTACCGGATGATGTTGGGGTATGACTTCAGGGCCCAGCATGTGGAAAACATCTCGCCCAATCAAGGGTTTGTGTCATTTGTGACTCTCCGACGCAGTCGTAAATTCCACTTTTTATTGTTATTAAAATAAGAATTGGCTTATGTTGTCTCTGACAGACGCGGGCAAAATGATTTAAAACTTCGCAATAATTACCTTGTTTTACCTTCACAGTACCTTTTTCTTATATTCTTTGAGAGCACAATAACACACGTTTTTGGGCAATAAGTAGCTGGTGAATAGGAAGCCGGGTTTAGGATGAAGTTTGAAGACAGACGAATTGGCCGACGGCTTCTCTGTTGGTTACTGACTACATTTACACTAGGCGAACTCACTCTGTTTCCTTTTGTATTTGACATTGTTGCTTGTTGTGTATTCCCGACTACATACTACTTTTAGGGTTGAGTACTCAGCGGAGTTCGACAGATTCTTGCAAAGGCTGTCTTTGGATGTCATGATAGAGGATTTTGGTAAAAATAGGTCTCGATCGAATCAATGTTTCTTCTGATTTCTGAGGTCACATACTTCATTCAGCCAGGTCGTGGAAATTGCACAGAAAACTGAATACTTGCACGGCATACTTCGTTTTTCGTGCAAGTGTTTAGTCTCTTTTTTGACTCTTTTCTACTTACAAAAACATTAATATTTAAATTAATATTACTAGGGTTGATGAATGTTTTCTCTACAAGAAGCCAATAGTCAACTGTATTGAGATTGTCGACAGTGTTCTTCAGATTTTTACTACTGAAGAATCGTCATCCTTCTATATCGACGCTAAGATGTAGCGAGGAGACACATTTCGGTCTCCCTGCTGTGACCATGGTTTCTCTCTGCATAGGATCTCGACAACCATTATCTTTTGACACTTGTTCTGTCAGTTATTTTCTTTTGGGAATTCCTGGTGTTGCGTTCCCCTTCGGATTGTGTCGAAGCTCCAAGAATCGTTCGAAGCTCCACTATCCACTTCCCCATCTGAAAGGGTCGGGTGATGCTTCGTCTCAAAAATAGTTAACCTTAAGTGGGGTAAGTCTGGTACACGCTGGCTGCACCGTGCCGTAGTCAACACTAAATGAGTCTAGGTTTTGCAAAGCAGGTTCGCTTTCACTATTTTTTGAATCGATTTCGCTGGGTGAATTACACCGCTAACTGATATGCTTAGTTTGAGGAAAATAATTGTAACAAGAATCAATTTGGCAAATTTTTGCGAAAAACTAGGCAAAATCAAGAGAATGAGCAGTGAGTTCAGATCAGAGGTTGAAATAAACTAAAAACTAAATAACATCGTATTAACAGAAGTACAAATATGATCATTGTATGACAATCTCATTACCATCAAAAATTTTTTAGTCGGTCAAAGTATGCTGAAAGCAAGTGATTTCGGGGAGATCAGTGTGAGTGATTCCAGGACACGATCTAACGGCCAATTATTAGTGTATGTATACTATTGAGACAAATAAAAAGCAAGGTGAGGAATTTTTCTGTTTGTGTAGCCAATTACAGCAATGCTGCAGTTCGTTTTGCTACAGTCGCCCTTTGTACTCACCGCTGCTCAAATGCATTTAAAAAGAGTTTGAAGAGTAAAGGAAGTTCAGATATTACTACTGCCCTTCCTGTTGGGATCCATTAGAGTGGTAATAAGAGGTCTTATTGTTTTTCGTTTATTTGTAAGCATTGATGCTACGCAAGTTGTCTGAATCATAATACACATTTCAGCATTGCGAAAATATTAAAAAATAGAACTAGCCATCATTTCCTTGCAATTTTGGCTTCTGTTCCGTCTTTGTTCACTACAGAAAAGAACCTGATAAGTTTTTTTATTGATGCTATGAATTAAGCTAGGTGGTTTGACGTGTTGTTTGGAGCGTGTTTTGGCATGTGCTCTTTTCATAGCTTTCAAGCAATTCATATTTTGAAGTTCTAAGCCATTCTGTTTGTCCTTGAAAATTAATTTCTTTCTACCCTTTTCTAGCTTGTTGATTAAAAAAGAACGTGTCTCGAAACCGAAGAATTACTATAGCTTAAACAAATATCGGCTGCCTGGTGAAATAAATACTAACATATTCCTATACTAACGTTACTTTTTATAAAAATAATAACCAAAGGGTTTTTAAACACTGTTTTTTTCTGTAAAAATTTTGATAACAAGAAGAAAAACCCAAGAATTATAGGTTTTATTTGTTTTTTTTTCCGCTTGAACCCTATAGTTACAATTACTCAACTTTAGATAAAAATTTGACCTTCAAAACCTTCAAAATATTTTTACTAATGTTACAAAAGTTCTTACTAAAACTATTACTTTTTCGCAAAAACCCTTTCAAAATCTTAATTATTAAGAAAACACATTTTTGTTGGCATTTCAAAATCAACCTAAGTTGTTTATTTTAAAGAAAATAAGCATGAAATTATACTGTTAAGTAAACTTGACTGGAAAACCACTTACAAAATTAAAAAATTAAAACTAAAATTAAAATTAAAGCAAGTTATTCATCAAACGATAAATTTGAAATTTTATTTTTCTTTTTTTTTCCAAGAAAAAAAATGAAAAGCTGTCAAACTTGAAACCAAAAATTTACAACTCACCAAAACCTTCAAAAACAATAAACTAGTAAAATGCCTAAGGATAAAAAAACAAAATCAGGAACTAATGAATAAACTACATTAAAACTTCACCCAACTCGAACTAGTTTTAAAAACTCAGAAACATCGATCCTTTAAGTCGTTCAACAGGGTTGTTTTACACATTTACAAATCTAATTTGAAAAATTCATGATAGAATAACTTCAACGAATCAAAACGAAATGACAATTTACGAATCGGAAGAAGTTATTCTATCAAAAAAATTTGAAAATGCTTTGAGTTTTTAACGGATCTATAATGTTGAGTCATTAAAACTAGTTGAAGCGTTGGGTAAAAATTCAATGTTATCACCTAGTTTTTCCTTTATTTCTTGATTTTGAAGTCTAATTTACCCTTATGCATTTTACTAGAGTGGTGTTTTCGAAGGTCTTGATGTGTTGTAAACTCTCGGTTACAAGTTTGACAGCATTCAAAAAATTCTTGATAGAATAACTTCGATTAGCAAAAAAACTCAATGAAAATTTACGAATCAGAAGAAGTACAAAATAAAAACAAATATTGGGAGAAATAAATATATTTGGAAAATTGGATAAAAATATATATTGGGAGAAATAAATAAATTGTGAAAAAAACCTGATAAGTTCTATATTGATACTATGAATGAAGCCAGGTGGTTGGACGTGTTGTTAGGAGCGTGTTTTGGTATGTGCTTTTTTAATAGCGTTTAAGCAATTCTTATTTTTAAGTTCTTAGCCATTCTGTTTGTTCTTGAAAATTAGTTTCTTTCTACCCTTTTCTAGCTTGTTGATTAGAAAAAAGAACGTGTCTCGAAGCCCAACAATTAGTATAGCTTAAAAAATGTCGGGTGCCTGATGAAATAAATACAGACAAAACGAACTGTTTTTTTATTATTTTGTTACTCTCGTTCGTTTTGTCACAGGTCTGCTGGAACAACTTCTTCCTTATGATACTCATTTAACAAAATCGTTAAAAATCCCAACAATTCTCTGCTTCCAAAAATTTCTTTTATTTGAAAAATTTTAAAGCGTAACTCTTCCTGGTTAGATCATAGAAAAAAAAATCTTTCATATATTAAGAAAACAAAAATACGTAAAATTATAATTATTAGGTATAAGTAATTGTAAATATAGGTTTTGAACTCAAAAATTAAAAAAAGGCCAATAAAGAACACTATTTTCGTTTTAGAAAAAAAATTTATAACGAAAGCGTTTTTAAACACTAAATTTTATGTGAAAAAAGTTTGATAACAAGAAAAACCTAAGAGTTATAGGTTTTACTTTTTTTCACTCGAATCCTACAGTTGCAATTACTCATATTTTAACTTGAAATAAAAATTTTACCCTTTAAAACAACAATTTTCTTATTAAAAGTTAAAATTCTTACTAAAAATTAGCTTTCTCAAAAAATTTTCCTTTAAAAATCTTAGTTATTATGATAACATATTTTTGTTGGCTGTTCAAAATCATCTTAATTTGTTCATTTTATAAAAAATCATGAAGCAATACGGTTAAGTAAACTTCATCCGAAAACCACTTACAAAATTAAAAAACTAAAATTAAAGCAAGCTATTTATCAAAAGTAAAATCTAAAATTTTATTTTCGAATTTTTTCAAAAAAAAATATGAAAAGCGGTCAAATTTTCAACCCAAAATTTACAGCCTACCAAAATCTTCAAAAACACTAAACTAGTAAAATGCCTAAGGATAAAAAAGAAAAACAAAATTTGGAATTATTGAAAAAAAAATAACTGCGTACATTAAAACTTCACCCAACACTACAACTAGTTTTAAAAACTCAACAACACAGATCCTTTTAGTCGTTCAATAGGGTTATTTTAGAAAATCACAAATGAAAATTTTTATGAAAATTCCTGATAGAATAACTTCAACTAATGAAAAATTCGATGACTATTTACGAATCAGAAAAACAATATAAGAACAAACAGATATTTTGAAATAAAAATATTTGGAATATTGGGAGAAATATTTATTGGTTTGTTCCTAAAAATTAGTTTCCTTCTACCCCTTTCGAGCTTGTTGATGAAAAGAAAACTCGAAGCACAACAATTACTATTGCTTAATCAAATGTCGGGTGCCTGGTGAAATGAAAACAGACACAACAAAAAGTTTTTGCTGTGTTTTGTTACTCTCGTTCGTTTGTGACCGTCTGCTTGAACAAATTTTTCCTGATGGTACCCATTCAAAAAAGCGTTAATTTTTTGAAAAAATGTGTTTCCAAAAATTTTATATATTTGAAGAAATTTTTAAAAGTTAACTCTTCCTGGTTAGATCATAGAAAACAACAAAAATTTTGCATAAAGTAAGAAAACGGTAATTCAGCCCAAAACACGTAAAAAATAATTGTTAGTTATACGTAATTGTTCGAACGCGAAAACAAAAATATCAGTAAAGAACACCAATTTTGGTTTTATAAAAATAATAACGAAAGGGTTTTTAAACACCATTTTTTATGTAAAAAAATTGATAACATGAAGAAAAACCCATGAAATGTAAGTTCTAATTAGTTTTTTTTTCGCTCGAAGCCCATAGTTACAATTACTCATAATTTAACTTTAAATATAAAATTTAACCTTTTAAGTAACATTAATCTTATTCAAAAATTACAAAAGTTTTTACTAATAAAAACTCTCAAAAATTTACCCTTTAAAAATCACAATTTTAATGATGACATCTTTTTGTTGGCATTTAAAAATCATCTTAATTCGTTTATTTTAAAGAAAACAGGCATAAAATTACGCTATTAAGTAAATTTAACTTGAACACCTAACAAAATTAGAAATTAAACTAAAATAAAAAAATTAAAATTACAGCAAGTTATTTATCATAAGTTAAATTTGAATTTTTTTAAAATTTTCTCCAAGGAGAAAAAATTTGAAAAACTGTCAAACTTGTAACCGAAAATTTACAGCTCACCAAAACCTTCAAGAACACTAAACTAGTAAAATACCTAAGGATAAAAAAAACAAAATCAGAACAAGTAACAAATGAGCGCAAAAGAAAGTACCAGTGAAAAATCAAATAAAGATACTATAACTTTGAAACCGAATTCAAATTCTGTGTTAAAACTTTATTCTTATAATTTTGTTAGAAAACTTAAGGAACACAACGAGCGCACTGTAGATGATAATCTTCAACCAAAGCTTCGTCACGTAAACGGTTTATTGAGCTCAATGTTCCAATTTAAATTAAAATGTACCACTTAAAAGTTAATTGCAGTCCCTCAAAAAGTATTGGACCTGTTTCTTTTCCTTCAATTCCATTTTCTTCACTATAGGAAATTTATTGGATTACCAAACTTTAAATTAGAAAACGTATGTAATGTTCATCATGCTTAGATCGTTGTTATATGTTCCTCGGCAATAAAATGTAAGAAAGCCAGCAAAGACAAATACGCTAGTGAAGAATTCTGTAGTCATCAAGTTATATTTATCAAAAACATTTCTCTCAGTTAGCTAGCTACGGAGCTCTTTCCAGTCTCGTGGAACAGTGTGATCCAATCTTATCATGGTGCTAACAATTGGAATAAAAAACAATATCTGCCAAAAGTGCATTGATTTGTGATAGGTAAGTATAACTACCCGATTATAGAAAACAGTGCTCATACGATCCACCTTACAATGAAACAACAGCTTCTTAAGAAGAAAGTAGCAAACGCAGATTTTCAATTATTTTTCGATTTATGATTCAAATTGATGAATGAAAACAATGTTTTTTATTCAAGCAGTTAGTATCTCACATTTAAATTAAATGCCAAGTAGAACAGGTGGATTTTTACTCGGAAAAACTTATTTTGTACTGCAATGACTTGAAAATCCCTATTTCTTTCTAAGCTAACTGACTGACTACTTTGTGCATTCTAGTTGTTCCGAGCCCACTTGTGGGGGGAGGAACTATATACTCAAATGGGTTTTTTTTTGTTCAGTCAATTTTGGCTGATCGATATATTCGTCGTAGAGAAATGTGAGTGGTATCATTAAAAAGCTGGTTCAGCGTAGAATTCAAAGTTAAAAAGATTTTTTTGAATTTCGTTTTTTTCGGGAGTTATCAAGGATTGAAGTTTTGTGTGAACACGTGATATTTGTTCACTTTAAGTGTAATTTTTCTCCTAATCAAAACATTTTTTTTGGAAAAATAGTATTTCAAAATTAAATTTCACGCCAAAAAATGGTCCAATTGTGTGTTCCTAGTAGACTAAAGGCGATAAAAAAGACTAGTTCTGAACTCATAGGGAAGTTCACTATCAAAAAAAAATCGAACTCTATTTGAGAGCTCTTTTTTTAATAAAACTTTTCTTTTTTGCTTTTTTAAGTTAACTAGATAAAAGTCACTTTTCATGTCGAACTTCTATTAATGACAAACTTCATTTACAGTCAAATGAAGCCCAATGAACAAAAAACATCGTTTTCAAGGATTTGCTCATGTTTTTTTTGGCTTCGATTCTGAGTTTTCGTAATTTTAAAAGAAATTCTGAATTTCTTTTCACAAATTTAATAATTTTTGGAGTCCTATGGCATTATTTGGAGTCCTTTTTGGATTGATTGACTAACAGAGCATTAAGTGAACATATCTAGTGCTTTGAGGGGAGAGCTAATGGCTGCTGAATTTTTTTGAACATTAAAGAATCATAAACTTATTATTGCGAGCTGTAAGTCAGTCCAGGGGTAACAGCACCCTCTTCCTTCGTACTGCAACCAAACTTAAACTGGTTAGCGGTTTTATCTTCTAACTATTCGTTATATGACTTCAATCACACAAGATTTCAGAAATTTAAAAAAAATAGGATATTTTCGTATTATTGGTTACTTTTGAAATCTTATCACATTATCCAAATTTTGAGAGCTCACATTGGCATAAGGAAGATGTCCAGTGGATAACAGATAAAAATTTTATGAAAAATTTATGGTTTAAATGGCTTCGACATGTTCTTTGTGCACTTTTCTATTGAATTTTTGGTTTTCGCCATTTTTTGTTGTTGTTTTAATAGTCATAAGACTTAATGTGATGTCTTAATGATTACCTATGCATGACAAACATAAATATACTCCCATCGTGGCGTCTTTGAGCGTATTCTTTGACTTCCGTTGAAAGCTATTGAATTTAATGGCTGTTAAATTAAAAGTAATTTTTCGAAAATTTTTTTTGAACACTAACAAATCTTAAACTTTTTTCGTGAATGGTTAGTCAGTGTCCGTATTGACAGGACCCACTTGTGTTCTACTTCAACTAAAATTAATCTGGTCAGCTGTTTTATCTTCTAACTATTGGTTATATGACTTCCATGACACCAGATTTCAATTTTTTTAAATTTTTTTTGGATCTTTTTGTATTATTGGTTACTTTTGAACTCTTATCACATTATCGAAATATCATTGTAATTTCATTAGCTTAGAGAGGACGTTTGTTGGATCATAGAGAAAGTCTTTAGAGAAAAGCACTGGTTTAAGTGTCTTCGACACTTTCTTCTCGCACTTTTCTACTGAATTTTGGTTTTTGACTGTCTGTTATTGTTTTCAAACATAAGACTTAATGTGATGTCTCGTTAATTATTTATGCATGACAAACATCATTTTTCTCCCATCGGATTATATCTGAGCGTAGTTAATGAGCTCTGTTGAAAGATTTTGAGTTTAATGGCTGTTAGGAGTTTAAAAACAATTTTTCGAAAATTTTTTTCGAACATTAACCAATCCTAAACATTTTTTTCGTGAACTGTTGCTCAATATCAGTACCAAAGGAATCCCTTTCCGTTCTAATGCAGTCAAAATTAATCTGGTTAGCGTTTTTATCTTCTACCTATTAGTTTTAAAACTTCAATGCAACGAGATTTCACAATTTTTTTTATTTTCGGGTACTTTTTTTTATTTTTGGATCCTTTTGAAATCTTATCACATCAACCTACTGCTGATAGTCCCCATTGGTTTAAGGAAGAAGTTCAACGGATCATAGATAAAGTTTTCAGAGAAAAGCTTATGAGTTGAATTGCTTCGACATTTTCTTCTAGCACTTTTCTATTGAATTTTTGGGTTTGCCTGTCTCTGTTGTTGTTTTCATATTCAATAACTTGTTGTAAGGTCTTATTGATGAAAAACGGTTGACAAACAAACTTATTGTCGAATCGTGGGATAATCGTTTTTTACTGGCTTCCGTTGAATGCGAATGAATTTAATGGCGTTGATAATACGTGTTTTCTCGAAAATTTCGTGCTTCTAATCTATTTAATCATATTTGTTGATTTTTGGAAATTATGTTGATAAAAAAGGGAAATCTCATTGCTCTTGAAAAATTAATTTAAAATAGAGGAATTTTCAGTGAAAAGTTCATTTTTTAATGCCTTCGACACTTTTCTCGATCAATTTTTTCTTGAATTTTTTGTTTTTGATCTTTAGGTAGCCGTAAATTGCGCACAGCTCTCAGGCTTGTAATTGAGGATTGAATGAATGATGTTACCCGAAGCAGTCAGTTTATAGCGAATAGTCTTAAAGTTTATGATAAACATTTTGCAATGTTTATGATAAATATTTTGAGTTTCTGTTTAGTTTTTTTCTATGGCATAGTCTGACCAAAGACAGGTCCTTTTGGTTTTGTACTGACTTTTTAGTAATTTATCAAGGATTTTTTACTTAAAAGCTAATGATTTTTAAGATTTTTGAAACTTCTTGTAAAAAATGTTGATTAATTTTTAAGTTTCGACTCACTGTTCGTTCTTTTTGTCGACTTGTTACATAATCTCATTAAGAAAACTTTCCATCTGCTGTATAGTTAGGGAAAAGTAAACTTGTGTAGTTAAGGTTTTATCTGACTGGATTTTGACGTTGTTACTAGGTGCTTTTCAATTTATATATTCATTTTTTACTGTGAAGTTTTTGTTGGTGCAATTTTTTTTGTCTCTTAGTCTCTTTAATGTCAGATCATGTTGGTGCTGTAATGAGGCATAGCATTAGGTAATTCAATTAGTAGATAGGTTGTGTAACGATTTCTTTAAACTCAAACATCTATTCTTGTTATCTCTTCATTTGGTTGACAATTTAGTAAAAAATGTAGATGAGTTCGGGTCGGAACATCATGTGCGAACGCACATTAACGAGCCGCCTTGCTCTCTATGAAATTGCTTATTTACTTTTGCTTTTGTCAGAAATTACTACAAGTGCTAGCTTCTCCAAATAAATATTCTCAGGGATGTCTCCAAGGTAATTATCAAGCACAATATCAACAATAACCTTATCTAAAAAGAAAGCATTCAATCAAATTTCGATTTTCTGCTGGTCTAGACAAATGCTTTAACAATTCAGATCTCAACTACAATTTTAGGTTTAAAGGTTTTAGAGTTTAAATCTGTTGATCCTTTCAGAACTGTGATTAATATTTTAACACGGTTAATTTAACTTTACAGAATTTCAGTATCGACCTTGCAATAAAAACGAAAAAGCTTAAAAAAATGAAAAGCCGATAGCCTGAGGTAAGGTGTGTGATTCACACGCCAATGATTGAGAGTTCAATCCTCTGCCTCTGTTAAGCTGTCTGTGTGAGTATGAGCTCTTACTTAACCATAGCTTCAGGTTGACCATAGCCTGAACAATGTTGGCTGCAATGATGGTACCACGTGAAAGTTTCAGACACAAAAGAAGTGGCCATAGTCATCAAAAAAGAGCAATACTGCTCATAAAAAGAAGTCTCAAATGTGGGGAGTAATAAGAAAAAGGGCAGCTGAGAACAGGCCGAAGTCGCCTAATGCTGTTCCGCTGCGAATACTCAGGAACCAAAATTATTATTATTAAAAGGAAAAGCTCTTCAAGCTTGGTTACGGCATAAAACGTAAAACAAAATTACCTGCTTTAAAAGGAGACCAACATTTTACAAAGCGATTAAAAACATTTATGAATTTACTTGATTATATCATAGATATATGATTATATCATTTTTTGTGTAAAAAAATTTAGTGAGTTTGGAGTTCATAACAAAGTGTAGAAATTAGACGTTGATAGCAGTCCTCCAATTTCTTCTCTTTTTGAATAGGACCAGTTCCTTTGCTTTTCGTTCTTTTCAAAATAGAAAAACTCTTAGATTATAATACGTTCACGAGTAATAACTTCATGCAAAGTTTACCAATTTTAGATTACGGTTAGCCGTTCGCCAGTAGTATCTTAAAAGAAAAGCAGAACTCTGTATTTATAAACATGGTTGTTGGCTTCAGTGAGCAAGCTGTGGAACTTCTTCCAGTCTGCTTTGAACACTACTGTACAATGCTATTATGCACACAAAATTTTAGAAAAGACAAGGACCAGTAATGTCCAGCATTTAATCATAGCTATGGAAAACCGAACATTTATTGCAGAGTTGCAGATTATGTAACTGCACAGGTATCCAGCCATCCATAGCGGTTAGCTCAATGCACCCTTACAAAAATGCTTTAAATTAAGATTTACACTTCATAAAGGATCAAAGATGAAAAGGTCACGACCCGACGTCAAAAAACAAGAGATAAGACATCAAATAACCCATAAAATAACCCACATTTACAATAATCAAAATTATTAGTAAATTTTAAGCGTAATCTAGGGCGCCGGACAATGAGAGAAATAACTCAGAAGCCCGAGGGACTTCATATTGACATATCACCACTGATCTGTAGATCAAATTAATAGGATTAAGTATGATTGAAACAAGCCTCTAAAAACAACTGGTAAGCTGTGCTCTGACTATTGAATGTCAAAATCGAATGAAGTCAATCGGCATTGTGCATTTCAAAATTTTGCATTGGGTAAAATGTCTATAATTGAAACGATGAAAACACATTTCCGTGAAAATAATTGGCAACTTTTGAGTAGGGACAAAAATATTGTTCTCAGAGTCAGGAAGTAAGTATTGGATTATCGTCGCTAATAATTGAACTGTTTATTCACAAAATATAACCGATTAACATCGAAAAATTGGACTCGAACTATTAGTGTGAGCTCGAATCTATTACAGCCTACTTCGATTCGGGGAGGGGGTGACTAAATTCACTAAGTGAGCTTCAAATGATGTCGTTAGAGGGTACTATATGCCAGTATATCCACTAAACATAGCCGGCATATTGCCAGAAAATAGCCGCCGTTCACGCGCTTGATGCGCATCGGGATAGAAACAGAAAAAAAGAGGAAATAGAAATTGACCGAATTTTTTGTTTTTTTTTCAGCGTCAAAAGTGATCTAATTTGGCGTGCAGTTTCAGTTAGATTCTAAAACTATACTTAATATAGCTTCTGAACTGAAAGCCGTTAAGCCTAATACTAGTGTCAGCTATCAATCACTCTAATGAACTTTGATAACCTAATGCTCTATGACTTAATGACCGCGCTTTATCGGTTCATTCCGTTTCTTTTGATTTTGCTATTTTGACATTGAACGTATTCACTTGTGTAATTCAATGTGTGAAAAGAATTTAAAATCAATTCAGTTGAAACAATGAGTGAGGTAAGTCAGAAGTTGAGCGTGAAAATTGTGACTTATGTAAAACGAAAGACGTGATCAAAAGGTAAAACCAATTAAGAAAAAGGAGAGCACCTAAATAATAGCCGTTGAGGCTGACGGCGGCTATTAACAAAAACTAAATTGAAGAAAAGTACACAAATTTTGTCGCACTTTTCAACTTACTTTTAGTAGAGAACAACCACACATTGAGTTCAGTTGATGACACTTATGAATGAGAGAAATTCAGATCACTCAAAACAGAAAGTCAAGGGCGCATAAGTCACTCCAAAAGACAAGATGCCAAGGAAAAATGTTGCAATAAAAAACTTAGCCAGTTCGAATACAGGAAACGATCCGAAGAGTCCTACAATTAAAAACTCTTAATTATCACACCTATTCCAGAAAAATCAAAGAAGAAATAGAAACAAAGCACGATAAAGATAGAAACTATAAATTTCTAGTTATGAATGCTGGCGGGTTTGGGGGTAGGTATGTTGGCGGGAGGGAGGTGTGTTGGCGGGAGGGGTGGTAAGGTACGTTAGGGGGAAGGGTAGTTATGGGTGAGAGTTATAGGAGAAGGTACGGGGGTGATTAGGTAGGCGGGGGGGGGGGTAATCAGGGGTCTGATAGGTAGGTAGGTGGGTAGGAAAACGTGAGTCAACGTTCAAAAACAGAAGTCAACGTCAACGTTCAAAAACACAACTCAGCGTCAACTTTCGAAAACAGAAGTCAACGTCAAGGTTCGAAAACAGAAGTCAGCGTCAACGTTCTAAAACAGAAGTCAATTTCAATGTTCGAATACAGAAGTCAACGTTCGAAAACAAGAGTCAACGTTTGAAAACAGATGTTAACGTACAAAAGCAGATGTAAATGTTCGAAAAAAACCGTCAAATTTCAGGTCTTGAACAAACTTGCTTCAGCTAAAAAAACTGTGCAATACTGCAGATACTCCTATTCGAGTCGTAAAACGACACACACATTTACAATAATTGCTTCGTAATTCGCCCGAGAGCAATAAAAAAGTCCTCTACCCACCCCTTTTCTCTCTAATAATATATAGCGAGGAAAAATATTAACGAAGCATTTTATTTTATTTCATTCTCATTAAAAACAACTCGAAACATCAAAGATTATCAAATCCAATATTCAAAAATTGTATTGTGCGCGACAAAACGATACCGAGCCTTCATGTCTATTGCAGATTTTTATAGATATCTTTTGAACTCCTGCTTAGTACAATTTTTCTGGTAGTTTGGTCGATATTGATGCATTTCATCTAGCAGCTCAATACCTCAAAAAAAAACTGGGAAATGATTAAATTTGCAACCAATAATTTTGATAACAAAGCAAAAGTAAAACTTTCAATACACTAATATAATAACGATAATGTTCTTACACCAACGAAAAGAAAAGGAAAGCACCAATGTAAAATTTAAGTTCAGCTACTACTGATAGTAAATTAATCACTTAGGTTAAAACAGTCATGGACATTTAAGTCTTCTCTCAAACGGCAAGTTTCGAGAGTCCTTTCAAAAATATATTAACATCGTATAGCCTATTCTATTGCATCTGTCGCCAAATCTTGAAAACGAGTGTTGTGTAGTCTGGCTAGGCAGCTTGTGTTGAAAACTTGTTTTCCAATTACCCGTTTTACGATTTCAAAGCAGGAGGTTAATGTTCTCATTGTCATTCATTAAATTGTGCAACTATGGCATAGCATTTGGGTAGAAACAGCCCACAACCCTCCCCTCTCCCGAAAATGGGCAAGGATTAGTGGACGTGGGGTATCTACGGTTGTATGCGAACAGGATAGCATATTTTCATGCATTGTGAATTAAACTGTCATTCATAGGGTGGTGATCATCGGAAGCAGGTTTGATAAGCGGAACTGATAACTCTGCTACCCCTCCACTCGGGTTGTTCACATTTTTCGTTCCAATCAGGAACCCTTCCGTTTCCTCTTCATCTTCGGCGTCTGAGAGGGAGGGGCTAGCCTTTGCTGTCTTATTTTTGATGGAACACTTAGTTTTGGGTAAAATGCTTGGCGATTGGCTGCTTTTGTTCGTTTTTGAAAAGTTTTCGGGTATGAGTGTGGCTGAGAATAAGCTGAAGATGACCAATATTGCTCCAATTGCAAATGCGGGACCTGGGATGAAGTAGTCAACATCGTCTGTTGCATCATCAGTAGGGTTCTTGGGGTCTGCAGGTTGGCCTTTAATCGCCCCAGGTGGTGCAGCCGGAACCCCGCCGTCAGTTTGTTCATCAAACTTCAGCTGAATGTCAAAAAGGTAGAAACTGAAACCGAACAATGCTGGACCCAACCCACTGCAGAGTCCCCGCACCCCCGCCACAATTCCTTGCACAACACCCTGTTGATCTGGTTCCGCGTTTGTTGACACCAGTCCTGAAATAGCTGGATAGACTATA
This sequence comes from Convolutriloba macropyga, assembly GCF_964194025.1. Classification (NCBI taxonomy): domain Eukaryota; kingdom Metazoa; phylum Xenacoelomorpha; order Acoela; family Convolutidae; genus Convolutriloba; species Convolutriloba macropyga. The sequence continues at coordinate 55,592,240 of NC_134470.1, read as the reverse complement.
CTTGACATTGCGGCAAGACATCCGGCACACCAGATCATCCATCGTTCTCTCGCCACCGCAAACCACGACAATTGCATTAGCTGGAACACCAATCCGCACAAAATTGTCTTCTTGTTTCCCAGCACCTTCACCAAAAAACTAAGGAATAAACTTTGTGCGAACACTGAAAGGATTCCAACGACTGCAATAAAAACGATGACTTCTCCACGTGAAAAGTGGATAACTTGTTTCAAGTACAGAAACAATGAAGAAAATTCGCCAGCTTCTGGGATGTAGGACAAAAAAACGGTTCCGCAAACCAGCATTACAACTTGATCCTGGCCAATCCTTCGAAGAGCTAAAAAGGGATCCGCTTTTTCCCACGAAATTGGCTTACCCCAAGAAACAGCACGTATCTTTTCTGTAAGTGACTCGGGAACTGCGACCAGAATGAAAAAGAGATCCAAGGCCGATATTGCCGTTGCCAGAGCAACTACCAACACGTCATTGTACTCTTGCGCTAAACGATCGCCAATTGCTGGACTGAATATTATACTAGCAGCAAAAGTTGCAGCCACCATACCATACGCAAGACTTCGTTCCTCAGGAGCTGTAACGTCTGCAACGTACGCCAAAACCACAGAAAAGGTTACAGCAAATATTCCCGAAAGAGCAAATACCGTGAAAAACCACATTGAGTTGATCATCATGAGGGGTATGGGCATGCAAGTAAAAAATACACTGATTAGCAGGAAAGATTTGCGTCCCCAGGCGTCTGAAAGAGCTCCAAGGAGCGGGGCTGAAAGGAAGGACAGCATTCCTTTAATTCCCAGTACTATTCCATTCATCAAAAACGAATGCTGGGGAAAAGTTTCGATTGTTAAAGTCAACATCGGGGATGTTAGCAGACCCCAGGCAAAAAATTCAAGGAAAATGACAACTAGAGCGTGAGAGACACTCGGTTTTCCGATTCCCATTCCAGAACTCTCTCGGAGTTTGCGTCGTAGGGTTCCCGGAAGACGTTTGGCGACCATGATGGTTTTCTTAGAACCAATCTTGGACACCGTCTGGATGTACTCACCACTGGGTTCCAGAAACGATTCCTGGAATCCCTGAACTTCTGATGGTCGCCTGCTGCAACCTATTTTGCGTGCTGTAAAAAGGATTTCGTTTGATCTGATGACTTGTATGGACTGACTGGCTACAATTTATTAGGTTATACCTCCACTGTTGAAACAAGTAAATGAACTACAGTATCATGTAACCATTCATTTAATGTCTGAAACAAAACGACAAGAGTAGATTTTTAAAACCATAATACCCCAACCAGGTGAATTCAAAACTTTCAACTGTTCAATAAGTACATTGAACAGTGTAAACATACCCGGCAGATTGCCGGAAAATAGCCGCCGTTGATTCCAATAAGCATGACTGGGATTGAAATAACAGAAGATATTGAAAAAAAAAAGATTTTCGTACAAAAACATTTTTTTAAGTCCGATTTATTTTGATGGCATTTCGTAGTTGAACATACTTCTGTTTCTTAGAGAGAGGCTACAGGGGCTACTATCAATAACAATAAGCATTAGAGAGAGGTAACTAATACTTATAGGACCGACGTTCAAATAGCGGGCATCTAAAATTGGGCTTTATGGGTTTATCCCGTTTCTATTTCTGACTTCAATTTTTTATACTGACTGTTCATTTTGAATTGCTTTGCTGAGCAACTGATGTTCAAAATCACTTTTAGCAGAATGAGAGAAGAGAGAAACTAGCCTAGAGAAGTCAAAAAGATTTCACGCAAAATGTTGAAAAGGCGGCAAAATGAGGTAAAGCGAAACATTTTTTTATTCGACGAAGTAAAAAAAAAAAATAGGAGCGCTATAATAGCCGGCTGAGAAGATGAGGGCGGCTATTAAAAATTTCCAAAGAAAGCTCTCAAAATCCTCCTAAACTGCATTTGAACCGCCGCCATAACTGACTATATACTTCAGCTTTTAATTTAGATTTATGATGAAAAAGCGAGACTTCAAAAGGGAAAAACTGTGAGATTAAACTCATCCTAAATCAAGTCCAAAACATTTTTATTAATTTAAATTAGCATTAGGACTCATTTTGAAAACATATACAATATATGAAGTAATGGCACCATTTCTTTGAAATCAGAACCTCGCCGACAGTACACCTCACATGAAATATTTCAGTCTAGTTTCAGCTATAGTCGATCAAACATAAGACAAGGCGACTCGGTAATGTGCGATCGCACACAAGGTTCCGAACCCGCTCATCCACAATTTTGGTATGATTGTCTACCAAACGAGGAACATAGAAAAACCCAGAAATTCAAGTGTTTTTTTTAAAAAAAAATTGGTGAGTGAAAGAAAAAATAGCCTCCAAAGCCATTAACTCAGTGGTGGAGTAAAAATGGTGCATTAGATTCATGATATGTGCAAATATTAAGAAAACGAGTCAACACGAACAGCAAAATCAAACAACAACAACAAAAATTAATTACATCAAATACTTCATGTCCGTTTTAAAAAACAAAAATTAATAACAAAGTCAAAATAGCGTAAGATAAAACTGATATTAAACAAAATAACTTAAAATTCAACATAAAAGATATGGGAGTAGTCAATTAAAAAGCTTGGTAACAATTAGACAATAAAGAAAAAACAGTAAAGTTGAAAAATTCGCTTATTTTTTTTAAAACAATTAAGTTCAAAGTAATGAAAACCATTAGAAATCAACGAAAATATCCCATAGGTGAACGATTACCAATGCTTCTATAGAAGGGATTAAGAATTGCCGGTACTCAACTTTTTATGCGGTTACAAAAAAAAATAATTAAAAACAACAAAAAATCAATTAAAACTTGGCAGAAACCGCTTTCGAAACCGTAAAGCCATACTATGGACAAAAAAATAAATTCGATTGCACTTTCTGCGAGCACCGATAATGTATTATGTGACCTCTCATAAATGAAGCTGGGTAGCAAGTAGACAAAAATGAAAAAATGCAAACTAAAGTAACACTTTAATTTTTTTCGAAAAAAAAAATTTCAAAGACATGAACGCCATTTATTACAAAACGAAATAACTATATAGGTTCGTATATTGTTCCAAAGGAAGCCCTTGAGAATTTCAATTATCCAGAACATGAGTTACGTCTACAGAAAGAACGTCAAGCATGACAAAAATAAAAAAAATTACATTATTTTCCGGGTCGAAGCCAGTAAAGTCAACGATTTCTTTAAAAACATTAGATTGTGTGAAACCAATCCCTTTCCAATCTTTTCTTCGCAAGAATAATGTCATATTTGGCCTGTAATTAACGAGACCAGATAACAAACAGACAATAAAGGAACAGAATTTCGAAGTTAAAGTGTTTTTCTAACTTGAAAAACAATTGTTTTCAGAGTCATGAAAGCCATCAGCTATCTACTAATCTCAGAATATCGGCTCATCTATTCTTCCATGAGAAGCCAATGAAGCCGGGCCAATGAACAGCAAATTTCATAAGAGTAAAAAGACAAAGTAAAACCGAGAGTTCATGAAAAAATTTAAAAAATTCAAATAAGTTCTTCGAGAAAGTAGTGTCGAAGCCTTTAAAATCATAATCTATATCTTCAAGGATTTTAAGATTATCAATTGTGCTTTATTTTGAAAGCCAATAAGGTGATATATGAATTGTCAATAACGTGATAATGTGACAAAACTAGAGAACGTGAAAAACGGGCAAATACCTGAAAATAAAAAAAAAAATGTGAATTCTAGTAGTATCAAAGCCAGAAAACCATAACTTAAGGCGTAAAACCGCAATAGATATTGAATTTGATTTCAATAGAAAGAAGAAGCATTCTCTCATTGCTGACAATAAGTTACAAGTTGACCAAATTAAGAGAAAACTAGAGGCAAATTTCAATAAGTCATTATTTACTTAAAAATCAAATACTTTTAAAAGTCAAAAGGACCATAAGCTTTCAAGTAATCAACTAGATACAAAAATGTGGAGCTAATTCGGAAGCCAGTTGGACCTATCATTAGTGGGCTTTGGTTTAAAATGTTCTCTTATTAAATTAATGTAGAAAAGATCAATTTTTTTCATAAAAAAGATTGACTGATTACAATCCGAATTTTTGGATTATACCAGATCGAGATTGGTCCAAAACTAGCCCTACTAATTCTGTTTGCTCATAAGGAACACTTAACTATTTCAATGTTATAGATATTGATATTTTGTTAGTTAAAAAATCAAAAATAGATGCTGCGTTTTTGATAATCAACGAATAAATTTAGCAAAAAACGGCAAAGTTTCAATTACAGAGCACTCTAAACGGAATTTGAAGTAAAAAAGCCCCCTTTTGAGTCTATAAAGATTGTGTTAGTGGTGTTTGGGTCTGTTTTAATCAAACTGGACTAAAAAAAACTTATTTCGTGCTGTTTTTGATGAAAAAGTCTTAATTTTGAAATATTTAGCCCGCTTTTTTTGACAAAAAAATTAATAAAAATAACTTACAATATTTTTTGTCTTTACAAATAAAAATCAACAACACTTTCTAAAAAAAACAAATTTTAGCAAAATCTCACCGGAATTCACTCCATTTTCTCAAAATTTAAACCCCGATAACTTCCTGTAAAATACGAAAATTAAAAAAAATCTTTTTTAATTCCATATTCTACGCTGGAAAGCATTCTAATGATACCAGTCTCAACTCTCTACAATGAATTTATCGATCGGCCAAAATTGACTGAACAAAAAAAACCCATTTGAGTATATAGTTCCTTCCCCCTCAAGAGGGGTCGGAACAATAAAATTACAAACTATTTTCACTAAACATGTGCATAAAACCCAGCACATCTAACACCATTAACCTCCTCAAATAGATGAATAAGTTCTTCAAATACACATCCAACATTCTGAACATACATCATAGAAGCGGATATTAAATTTTCCTCATCAACATCAACTTCGATTAGTATAGTCAATCAATTCCCGACAACTATCTTCGATCCCGTTTTCAAACGCACGCTCTGAGAACCTAGCAATTGAACTTCTAGCCCTCAAAGTAATCTCAGTTCTCTCTTCTTCACTCATCATTAGACATGTGATCATAGCATCCGCGTATGTTTCTGGAGTGTCAGCTAGGAATCCAGTGACGAATGGAGAGTTGGTACTGATGATGTCCAGTTTGGGTCCTCCACTGTTGTGTGCAATCACTAGACACCCACTCGCCATCATCTCCACTACACCTTTTGAATTAGACAGAAATTGGTTGCAAAAAGTGTCAAAAACTATGAGCTCATTGTTATTGCATCAAGGTTTTCTTTATTTACAAAACTGAAATTATCTGTTGAATAATGTCCATATTTCATGGACATTCTCATCATGCCTGACAAAATTTCCTATGAAACTCACTTGGAAGCAAAAATGCAAGACTGAAAATACAAGATTATCTAAATGGGATGGATGGACAAATGAGACCGATATTTCCAAACTTTCTTAAATTTGAAATGAATGCGCCTTACTATCACTGTATCACTGTTCTACACGCTCGCTTAAAACTCCAATAAACATACCCGGCAGATTGCCGGAAAATAGCCGCCGTTGATTCCAATAAGCATGATTGGGATTGAAAGAATAGAAGATATTGAAAAAAAAATTTTTGTTCAAAAACATTTTTTAAGTCCGATTTATTTTGATGGCATTTCTTCGTAGTTGAACATACTTCTGTTTCTTAGAGAGAGGCTACAGGGGCTACTATCAATACCAATAAGCATAAGAGATGGTAACTAAGACTTATAGGAACGACGTTCAAATAGCGGGCATCTAAAATTGGGCTTTATGGGTTTATCCCGTTTCTATTTCTGACTTCAATTTTTTATACTGACTCTGTTCATTTTGAATTGCTTTGCTGAGCAACTGATCTTTAAAATGACTTTTAGCAGAATGAGAGAAGAGAGAAACTAGCCTCGAGAAGTCAAAAAGTTTTCACGCAAAATGTCGAAAAAGCGGCAAAATGGTAAAGCGAAAAAAAGTTTGACGAAGTAAAAAAAAAACATAGCAGGACAAGTCCTGACGTACAATTCAAAGATTTTTCGTTGACTAAACAGAAAAACTAGACCTAGAATGGACTATGAGTGAATTGAGAAAACCATTTTAAAAAAAATCAGAACAAAAAAAAGAAATAAACAGAAAATCAATGTCAAAATGCCGCATGTGAACAAAAAAACCGCTAGCGAGAAATGAAAATTTAATTCAAACAAAAAACTAGGCCTAGAATGAGCTGTGAATGGATTGGAAAAACCATCCAAAAAAATCCGATCCAGAAAATCGAAAAAACAGTAAAAATCAGAGTGAAATTGCCGTATGCGAACAAAAAACCACTACCGAGAAACCGAATTTTTGTTCAAACACCGTTTTCTCACTACTATAAAATTAGAGCGAAAAAAATTCACGCCGCAAAACCACTCGCTTTTTCGCTCCATTTCCTGTTTCGGCGTGACCAAAATCACTACTCCAATTTGACTTCAAAAATCATGAAAATGTTCGAACAGATCTTAAAAAAAAGACAGCGCCCCAATACAATTCAAATTCTTAGGACGAGAAGATGAGGGCGGCTATTAATAATACATGGGTCGTCGGAAACCCCACACAAAATCGAGCAAATTTGTTTGTGTTCGTGTAAGTTTTGCGGCGTAATGAAGAGTTGGGACTAAAATAATTCAACACATTTTTTAACTCCAAGTGAAAACTGATGCCAAAAAAAATTTGAGCATATGAGACAGATAGTTAATACTTAATCTAACGTTGAATCTCACTTAGGATTAGGCAATCAATATGCGAGAAACCAGTCGACAAATTTATAGAGATAAAAAAAAGAGCACTGTATTTATCCTGGTTATGTGTTACGAACTACATAAGAAAATAGATTTAAAAATTATGCATTGTAAATAATGCATCAATAAGAGATTTGTGAACGAAAAATAATACGCTAAAATGAACTTGAAATTGTTCCATGATAAGCTGCCATAGGTAGCTTTTCCCGGATCCTCTCTGTATTTATCCATACAAAGATTGATACTTATCTGCTATCTGTTTTTTTGCTTTTCAGCTCAAAAGCTGGAAAGTTGCAACTGAGATTGTGGTGCAAGATCAGACCTTTCCTTATGAAAATTCTTTCAATAATTTTTGAGTAAAATATGTTTGCAGAAGATGACATCGTATCTTTCACGTATATAAAAGTTGCTATCAGGAAGTTGAACTTCGTTTTTAAGATGGAAAGCTCGAATTAGACCCTCAATTACTTTTCTGGTTCACAACGTACACCAGTAGTCTGTTAACTGATTTATTGTTAAAACATTGTTTTCAGTTTTAAGCTCTGACGATGAACACAACTTGTTTCTATTGTAGCAGGCTTTGACTGCTCAGCTCAGTTGTGATATTCGCAAATTTAAGTTTATAGTGCTAACCAGTACAGCCGAATAGTTCAAATACCCAACTAAAAAAATCAATAGATTAGAAACGCTGGTACTTACAGCCTAGCGTCTGTCAACGCTTTGAAAATTTCAACATACCAATTCCAAAATGTTCGTTCCACATGGTATGTAGCCCAATAACTGATCTTTGTAACTTCTCTAATAATTCAGTGAACGACACGTTCTTCGAAAACTCCACGTATTCTTCAACTTGCAATTCTTTGGCCAATTGTTTCAAACCATCAAGTAATTTTTCGTCAGCCTTTAAAAAGGAGTTTTGACAACTTTTTTTTACCATAGTTCAACAAGAGTTGAAACTCATGTAGCAAGCGAGAACTTTGAGGAGTGAAAACGGTGCTAGGAAAATTGGCCGACAGGGCGTTTAGCCGACAAGGAAAAAATGAGAAATTTAGCCGATGGTTTAATCATAATTGGTCATAAAAGTCTCCTTGGTCCATAAATCAGTAGTTCGGTTGTGATAGATTCATGCCAAGTCCCACGGGCCGCTGAGGCATGGCCATGCCTCAGCGTAACTTCGTTACACTTGTTGATAAAAAAACTGCAGTATTTTTGTCCGATTACAAAATAGTGTTTTAAATTGGCCAATCACAGCTTCAGAATAAGTTTTATTGCTCATTTTAATTAAACTGTCGGTTAGGTTTTTTTGGCAGTCGGCTAAACGCCCTGTCGGCCAATACGGCGGCCACCAGTGGAAACGTTGCTTGAACTTAAAATTGAGAAGCAATCGAGTAGATTGAGCTGCTGTTGTGATTATGTAATAGTGCACATTTTCAAAGTTGTGTTTTCAACAGTTTTTTAAATGGCATTAATTATTTCTACTACTTATATCAATAAGCGGCGTCAAAACTCGAACTTGATGTCTAACTGATCCCACAATATCAAGTTTGAATTGGCTTCTGTCAAAATCCGGGTAGTTTTCCTCCAATTCATCAATCATCTTCTTCACTGCTCTAATTTGCATAGCGTGGTCTTTTTCAGGCCTGAACTGGGCAACCGATATTACGTAAAAAGGCGGTAAAGGTCGTTGAAGTTTAAGCGTGAAGAAATTTTTCAAATCGCACGGCGGGTAAACTACGAAAGTCCTTTCGGATACATTCCACAAGTTTTTTATATGGTTGTTAGTCCATGATGAATTTGTGTAAACAATATCGGATCTTCTTCCGGTAAAACCATATAACTTTGCAAATAATCTGTAATATAAGATTTTCATTCTCCTCAATAAAGGGAACTTATTGATGTACTTTGCATTGTTGTGAGCTGATTTGCCACTATCAACCAAATCGATCATATCGAGGCTTATAGTTGGGTAATGGACATAGCTACACGTTTTACATCCAACTAGAAATTTGAAAGTCGCAACTGCAAACGAATAGCCCATTGAATCTATCAAGAAGTCGGGCGAATACAGAAACAAGGCCTCCAACGCCATAAACATAGAACCCAAACTTTGCCCAAGTAGGGTAAATCTAGGCCAAGTTGAAGCTTCAACTAGCCAACGTGAATGCAAAGTAACAATTTCGAATAAATTTTCATCGATGTCCAAATTGAAGCGAGTCTTAACATTCTGTGTCAGTTCTTTCTCTTTGCCAGGCAGTTTGTCTCCAGTGTACACAGTTATGGAAAACTTCTGATTCAACTTAGTGATGCACAATTAACGGAAAAGTAATTTCATATAGTAGAACAGGACAAGAATTCGTTAGGCAAAATGCAGCTTCTAACAAAAGTATTCTGACAATTAACAATTAATAAAAGCAAACTTGAGTTAGTTGCCTAAGTTTCTCATAGCAAGGTCCTATTTTTAGGAGAAGTTGAAAGCCATTGCATTCACAGAACGCGAGTTTTACTTATTAGCAAACCTTGGAGGTCCCTAGGACGCTGGTGCCGGAAAAAATATGAAAAATTCAAAAAGATTCAAAAAATTTAAAAATGCAAATATTTTCAAAAATTCTTGAAACTCGTGAAACTAAAATCTTGAAAAACTTTCCATCATATCTAAAAACTATGGAGTAACCTATTATCAAACCCTAGAGGACGTTTTGTGGCTCTTGAGGCTACAGAAACCTAAAAATTGACAAAAAAATTCAGAACGTGAAAAAAGTGCAAATTTTATTTTAAAAATTGCTAAAATTTGTGATAATAAAAAGATAAAAACTAATCAATAGCCAAATTTTTTTCCATTTTTTTCCAGTATATTATTATCAAACCATAACGGAGATTTTTGACTTCTGTCGAAAAATGCTAAAATTCGTGATGTTAAAATCTTGAAAACCATTCCATTACATCTAGAAACTATACAGTAACCTAGTGTCAAACCCTAGAAGGGTTTCTTGGCTATTGAGGCTGGAGAAACCTAAAAAAGGACAAAAGTTTTCAAAAAACTTGAAAACTCAAATTTTATCAAAAAATTGCCACAATTTGTCAAATTATAAAGTTGATAACTATTCCATGGCAAATAAAAAGTTTTAAGTCAATTACTGTCAAGCCCTCAAGGCGGTTTTTTGGCCCCTGCGTCTGGAAAGACGACAATAGTGATCACTGAAAAAATTAAAATAGCACATTTTGTCAAAAAAATGCTAAGATTCGTGATGTTAAAATCTTGAAAACTATTCCACTATATCTAGAAACTATACAGTATCCTATTGTCAAACCCTAGCGGGGGTTTCTTTGCTATTGAGGCTGGAGAAACCTAAAAAAGGACAAAAGTTTTCAAAAAACTTGAAAATTCAAATTTTATCAAAAAATTGCCACAATTTGTGAAATTATAAAGTTGATAACTATTCCATGGCAAATAAAAAGTTTTAAGTCCATTACTATCAAGCCCTCAAGGCGGTTTTTTGGCCCCTGCGTCTGGAAAGACGACAATAGTGAACACTGAAAAAATGAAAATAGCACATTTTGTCAAAAAAATGCTAAGATTCGTGATGTTAAAATCTTGAAAACTATTCCACTATATCTAGAAACTCTACAGTAACCTATTGTCAAACCCTAACGGGGTTTCTTTGCTATTGAGGCTGATGAACCGTAAAAAAAAGGACAAAAAATTTCAAAAAATTTGGAAAATTCAAATTTTATCAAAAAATTGCCACAATTTGTGATAGTAAAAAGTTGATAACTATTCCACGGCAAAAAAAAGTTTTCAGTAACATATTATCAAGCCATCAGGGCGGTATTTTGGCCCCTGCAACTGGAAAGACGGCAAACATTCCCGGCAGATTGCCGGAATATAGCCGCCATTGATTCCCATAACTCTATTGGGATTGAAAGAAAAGAAAATATCAACAAAAATTGATTTTTGTACAAAAACATTTTTAAGTGAGATTTATTTTGATGTCATTTCGTAGTTGGACAAACTCCTGTCTCTCAGTGAGAGGCTACAGGGTCTAGTATCAATACCAATAAGCATTATAGATAGTAACTAAAACTTATGAGAACAAAATTCAAGTACCGGGCATCTAGAAATGGGCTTTATGGGTTTATCCCGTTTCTATTTCTATTTTTTTAAACTGACTCTCTTCATTTTGAACTGTTTTGCTGAGCATCTGCTGTTTAAAAGTACTTTGAGCAGAAGAAAAAACAAGAGTGAAACTAGCCTAGAGAAGTTAAAAAAATTTTACGAAAAAGCGGCAAAATGAGGTAAAGCGAAAAAAAGTTCGACGAAGTAAAAAAAAATAGGAGCGCTATAATAGCCGGCTGAGAAGATGAGGGCGGCTATTAATAATGAAAAATGAGCCAATTAAAAATGCACATTTTGTCAACAAAAGCGAAAATTCGTGATTTTAAAAAGTTGTACTCATTCCACTACCAGTAGAAACAATGCAGTAACCTATTAACAAACCCTAGAGGAGGTTCTTTGACACCTAGGGCCGATAAATTAAAAACTCAAGACAAAAAAATTTTCTAAAAGCTTGAAAAAATTGTGAAAATTATTATAAATTTAATGCGTGTTTTTAGCGAGCGGTTGTTCGTCAGTAGCTAGACACGGGGGGGGGGGGGGGGGTCACCGGGGGGCTGATGGGCGGGGGTAGGGCAACAAGAGTGCGGGCAACAGCGCGGTGGTGGTGGGGGTGGGTGGAATACTGGGAGGGGGGTCAACAGTGGTGGTGTCTTCAACCTCTACGAACCGCCCTTCACACCAGAAGTATAAGTCTCCAAAACAGTTTGAGCTGAAACAGCTGCAAGGCTCTAAGAGCACTTAATGCCCCCTGGCCGCTACCTGTTTATCCCGTTTTTGAGGAAGAGTCAAATGGGTCCGACGAAAAATCGTTCAAGCGAAAAATCGCATTAAAAAAGACCGACAGGACTAATATAATTGCTATAAACTTCGTTTGAGAGCAATTAATAAACACCATTGCATGCCACATGGAACATTTCTTGGATTTCTCGTTTTTTGTTGTACGTCAATTACTTCAAAAATGAAGTAAAGTGTAATCTAAACAAAAATCAAGTTGCATCTGATACAAATTTCGATTGTGCAAATATAAACATAAATTGGAAAACAGACGTTTCAGAAAAAACCGCGCATGCTTCAAAACAAAACGAATTGATGATGAATGCCGAAAAAAATAGATCAACGTTTTCCATGGAAGCACAAATGTTGCTACAAAATGATAAAAAAGGCCGGAAACTAAAAACAAAGAACATTGCAGATACTTAAGAATCATCATCAATTCCAATGTGAACTCTAATTCAAAGAAGTAGCTAGAAAAAACTTCACAAAGAAATTTCTCGAAAAAAATAGCATTTAATTTGATGATACTTTTTGTGTTGATATATCGAAAACCAGTATTTCTTACGCATAACTAAAAAACTCATGAGTAGATAGCTGGATTTTAAAAACAGAATTCTTTTGACAAATAAGGGAACGGCAAAAAAACAGCTAGAGCTGAAAAAATTTAAGATCAAGAATCTTTTCCAAAAAAATTCTAATGGTAATACATTTAAAACTTACGCCTTTAAAAGGAGAATCATGTTTGCCACCGAAATCAATAAAAAAGCCAAAATGAAGGTTAGCAGAGTCATGGCTGGATATATAAACGAAAAATGTCAAAAATACTTTTGAGTACATTAAACATTTAGCAAAAATTACAATAAAATTGCTGAAGTTCTTGAAGTTGCTTAACCTCCGAACAATTTCTATGTTGCGAAAAATCCAACGAAAAACTCATCTACAAGCTGTAAAAATTTTCATTGACATCAGTGTAAAAAGTTCAATAAAAAAATTTGAAAAAGCTAAATTAGTTAAATTTGTGTTAAAGTCGGCATAAACAATATAAATAAAACTGATATAGATGGAAAACTACACAAAAAATGCTGAAATAAATTTAGGGGCTGAAAGCCTTTGAGACGCTGACGGCGGCTAAAAAACAGCATTTTTTTTCGTGGTATGTGAATAGATTAATATTTCATGTTAAATCGCATTGTTGATAAGTGTTGCCAACTTCACAACTTAATGAATTTCCAGGAAGTTCTCTGCTGGAGCTTTAATAACTTAATTGCTAACACTCTAATTTAGAAATCCATAAACATATACTACCAAGCAATCAAACACGCAGTCGCTAAGTTTATATCTAAACAGAAGTCTGCTGATTAATTTGCTAAGCAATTAATTGTACATCACTGGTTCGGGATCATTTGATGCAATATTGGAAGTATCTTTAATTCGGTCTTGTATGAAGCGCACCCAAACCCACAACACCCTCTCTCCTCCCCCTCCCGCATTGCAATAGGGGTGTAGAAAAGCTATTCTGTAGTGGTCACGCTTCTTCGTAATAATCCTTCGCAATCGTGGGAACAAAACGAGGAAAAGAAGAATGAACAAACATACATCGAACAGCATATCTGAAAACATTGCACAGGTTTGATATTATCATCCAACTAAGTTGAAGATCAAAACTTCAATTTTCGAAGAACAGTTCACAGAACTTGGCCTCGGGAAGCTCGAGCTATTGGTTCTTTAAGACCGCAATTCCGACCGTAATAAACTACCAATCTCTGAAGTGTGATATAATTCAAACATTGATACGAATCATTTAATTGCACAGAGTCATTACGACAATGCGACAGCTCAATCATAAACGGTTCTCAACTTCTTGTACCATTTCCTAAAAACTAAAACTGATTTCAAAATATTGTTCCTGAAAAGTCGAACTTTCAAATCTGAATACAAAAACAATACTCAACTCAATTTATAAACTGCAGTCATATCACAGAATTTGCACACAAAACTTGCAGCATATCACTGACGGATAACAATAATCAATACTTAACATTTGAGTGCCAACAGACAAAGTGGAACGGGCACTACAAATTTCTTGAAATATTTTCCATAGTTGAGTCAGAAAAATGCAACAGAGAAGTATCAAAACACAAGAGTCAAGAATAAAGTGTTCGGCGGAATCTTGACAATCTTTTGAAAACTAACGTGAATGTCAACGCGCTAGGACAACGCTTAACTTCGATTTGTTTAAAAAAGTTTCGTTTCTTTAAATTATTTATAGCCCGTCTAGAAAGATCAGCCTAACACACTGTTAGTAATTCACTTTCACCGAAACTGCCTCGTTGAACACTAATTCGTTTCCTGTTGTCAATTCTTCACCCATTCTCTTTCAAACATGCGAGTCGTTTACGAGTCTGATCCTCATATACCTACCTTTTTAACATAGAAATATCCGATAATTAATCCGAAATCTTCAAAAATTTCCCCAAAATTCAATACATTGGATAAGAGCCCACAGAATCGAGATATCATCGGGAAGCTTGTGGTCTCCTCGAAAACAATAATGAGGAAGAGCAACTACAGGCTACAGGACGACCACGCTTTGCTCTTCACCTGAACAAGATTCTTTTAATCTAAAAAAATCATCTATTGTGAAATATAAACATCTAAACTACGACGAAATCATTTCTACGATCGGATTGCAGCACCAGTAAAAAAGATGGAAAATTAGAGGTTTTGAATTGGACCAACGTCTTCGAAAGGGAAGAAAATATACTTACAATAGACAAACACTAAATGTTGTAGTCTTCGCACACCATAAAACGGTCGCCCTTACCAGATGCATTTCTTCATACATACCATTTATTGCAGCATGTGTGTGATATATTGATGTTTAATTTCCTTATAATGCTTGCTGCAGTTCAGTTGTTACATTGCAACTTGCATTGAAACTTTGTCAATAAAACTGATTTTTCATCGGATTCGCGCTAGGATCAGCACTTTTCAAAAATTGTACCGAAACAAAATATTTTCTAGAGCGGTAATTGCACCAATAGCTGGGTCTCCAATATTTAGATGACATCGCTATAGCACCTTATAAAAACTCACATTTAAAGGATTAGTTTAGCTACTAATAAAGATTAGATCTGGTAACTGATGATAACTAAGTTCAAATACAAGGCTTCAAAAACTTTATGGGTCTATCAGTCTTCTATTTTTGATTTTTATATAATTTTGACTCTGTCCATTTTAGATTGCATTGATCAGCTACTGATTAACTGCTGATTAAAAAAGAAAATTTAGTTTGACGAAGCGAATAAAACGTAACTGGAAGACTTTGGAATTGACTAGAAGTAAAAAATGACTTAAATCGCTGCCAGTCACAAACTTAAAAATTCACAAAAAATTCAATCAAAGGATTCACATGTAAAAAATGGAAAACTATTAATTAGATAAAGAAACCTAACATCTTATCGAAAAGTATTCAGGTGACTCCATCCACCACTCTAGAGAGACCTTGTTAGTGCCATTTGTATCATGGCTATTGAGGCTGGAGAAACCTAAAAACGGACAAAAATTTTCAAAAAACTTCAAAAATTTCAAATTTTATCAAAAAATTGCCACAATTTGTGATAGTAAAAAGTTAACAACTATTTAATGGCAAATAAAAAGTTTTCAGTAACTTATTATCAAGCCCTCAAAGCGGGTTTTCGGCCCGTGCGTCTGGAAAGACGGCAATAATGAAAAAGGTGAAAATTGAAATTGAACATTTTGTCAACAAATGCTAAAATTCGTGATTTTAAAAAGTTGAAATCATTCCACTACCACTAGAAACTATGCAGTAGCCTACTATCAAACCCTACAGGAGGTTCTTTGACACCTAGGGCTGATAAATTAAAAATCATTTGTCTCTAAATTTATTAGCAGAATATTTTTACATTTTAACCACTCTACAGATTATTTCTTTGGTATTTACATAAGTTAACATCGAGTCCAATATTTCCTTGCGATTCAGCGGAGCTTGTGAATATTGGAAAAAAACATCAAAAACTGGCGAAATCTTCACTTAAAGTTTTGTATCCTCAAAAAAAATTGCTCAAGTCAATATTAATCTAAATGGCATTAATGAATAGCAAAAATTTCATCGTTTTTTCGTGCACGAGAAATTGTCACAGGTAAACAAATTACTAATTTGCTCATTAATTCTGCCTAATTCAGGAAATTGTTTGTATTATCTCGCTCTTTAAATATAGTGGATAAGGGAATTTAAATTTTGTAATAAGTGTTAGGCAGTCTTGAAAAAAGATAGAACTGAGTTTATCAACAGTTGATCAATGGATAAAGTATTGTGGATGATTGTCTTATATGGTGGATCTGAGTCAGTTCCATTACTAGAAAAAAATCGACAAACAGGGGGGGAGCTGGGATAGTAAAATCAAAAAACCAAATAAAATAATTACCCTGGAAAATTAATTAGATAAAGTTAAAAAATCGTAAAATTTTTTTTGTTCAGCAAAAAACAATAATTCGCCAGCTTTTACGAGAAAATTAATTGACGGTGAAGGTGCGAACTGTCTTGATTATTTTGAACTAAGCTTGGTTATTTGGATATTATTGAAACATCAAGAGTGATAGCAACAGGTAAAGAATATGCTCAACATACATACATAGACTTTTTCAACACTGGGGAGGGGGGTAAAATAAAAATGCTCACCGAGGTGGTGGGGACACAACAGATCCTGTTTTTGTTTATTATCTACTTTTTTTCCCCAGGTAAAATATTTTCGTGATCTACAGTTCTCTCTCAATCACAATTTCAAGCAGCTGAACTGAATTTAATACAAAACGTCAAATCAGTTCTTTTTAGATTTTCCCCGCCCCGACTCAAGCAGGCTGCAATTGATTAGAGCTCCCACTAGTGGTTCGAGAGCAATTTTTTCTACATTTAGTCGGTTAAGTTTTCTGAGTTATTTTTCTGGAAAGTACTGTTTCAGCTGGACGTTAATTGAAGAAACTTGACTTTGAAGTAACAGAAGTCAGGCCAATACCTGAGAACAAAAAACGTTAGCAAAAATGTTATCCGGAGGTTCTCAATAAACACCACAAATTCGCAGTGACTTCAAGCAGAGTCACTTATCCATTACTTCAGGTGCCATCAGAAGAGTTGGCCAAATCAAATTTAACATCAACAGGAGAACTATCGTGGATTTGAATATCTGCCACTGTGGAAAGTGCAGGAATCCAAGAATTTTCGATATTCAAGATCGCGTTGTTCAGGAGGGTATCAACGGGCAACTCCATATCACTCTACGCAACATTTAAGTGAGACAAAATTTTTAGGGTTGGAAAAAGGGTGGGAACTATATGCTCTATCATGTTCACATTTTTTCAATCAACCTATCCGGTATGAACCGGACCAAGGGAAGCTTTTAAAAAAATCCGGGTCCTGCGAAATTTAAACAAACTTTTGAACAGAAATTACACACAACAGAATCGTTCAGTTTATTTGACTCGAACATTGTTGAAAGGATAATAGATCACGGACACAACTTTTTCTGGTTTCGCAAAAAATTTAACGACAAAAATTACAAAGTAAATAGACAATTAAGTCAAGTCCGCGAACTTTTTTTGGTTTATACGTTTCATTGAGCAAAGTACAAATCTTTTATTTTCAATGTGTATTGGTTGTACTGAATATTAGCCTTTCTATTTAATTGAAACAAATCTCTATGTTAACTTTTGAAATGAGCTGACAAAAGGCCAAAGTTCCTTTTGGTTAATCTGTTGGCAGTTTGTTTCAAGTAAAAATCAAAAATCCAAAATTCTGATGATAGATTGTGAACACGGGAGGTTGGGCTCGCCGTAGAAGTACTGGTCGCGAACTTTTGAGATCGGTCTTGCAATAGATCGAGGTGGAGATCAAGTAGCTGCTAGCAATCGAGCTAGTGGTTCGCGCGCAAGATGGTAGAGTTTTGTTTCGGGTGGAGGATTTTTGATTGAGACTTGAAATAACTGCTACTGGTTTCCTGAGAGGACTTTAATGAGAGAGTTGTTATAAGCTATAGGTTTGAAATGAAACTTGTGGAATACAGGAAGAAGAGGGACCGGACGCGCAGCACTTCTAACAAAAACTCTTAAAATTTCATCTCAATTGGTGCTTACTTTTTGTATACTTCTGTTCGCGGGCTCTTTAATGGTAAAAAACTTAGTTAGTCTGTCAGTAAAAATACACATATCACTGAATTTATTCTTCATCAGTTGAAGAATACCCTAAAATGCGAGCTCTTGGTTTTTCGCAGCTTTTTTCTGCTTTTTTCTTTTTACCGGTGCTGGCACAGTGACTTAATTGTCAATACAAACGCTTGCGTTATCCAACTCAACTGCTTGGTCTAAAATAAAGCCTTCGCAAGCTGGGTCTGTAGAGGACACACTGTCCAATAACTCTGACAATTTGTTGAAATATATCAAGTTTTCTTCTAACTCATCTTCACTATTTTGACGTTGACGAAAACTTGGGTCTGGGGAGTTGAAACTTGAGTTGGAAACCGTGCTTGTTTGTGGAATGGTTGTTGTCGGTTGTCGTTTTTGCTGCTTGTTTTTTCTGCTGTTGGCTGTGTTTGCGCCGTTGCCGTGCATGCTGCGTGCTACCCTGAGCCTGCTAGGAGCTATCCTGCGCCTGCTGCGAGCCACCCTGCGCCTGCTCCGAGCTACCCTGCGCCTGCTGCAAGCTACCTGCTCCTGCTGCGAGCAATCTTGCGCCTGTTGCGATCTATCCTGCGCCTGCTGCCCGGTTTTCTGCTCGCCTTCACACAAATCATTTGAGCCCCAATAAAGTTCGTTTGCTATTGTCCAGAAGAACATGTCCTCTCTTATAGATTTATGTCTTAAGGGCAGCGTTGAACTTTGGTCATGCATGATGAATCGTTTGTCGTCGTAGGCTGACAATGAGTTTTTGTTGACAAAAATTGTATGCAGCCTGTGGTTAATCGAAGCTTTTTGGGTGTTGAGCAAACGCACCACCTCATTGCCCAGCAGAGTTCTTTTGTACAGCTCATGGGTCATGCTGAGCCGTGCATCTTCCGTGACTCTTTTTGCTGACTGCTTAGCGGGACCTGGAAAATAAAATCAATTCGTTTGCAAATCATTTCAGTTTTCCTGCCAACAGAATAAACTGTAGTGTTATGCTAATGCCTACAGTGTGCTTGTTTTTTGTTGAATGTCTGGTCTTATATGGTGAATGTTTGGTGGTGAAAAAGACTTATACTTGCCTTCGGTGAGCTTGATTGAATACAGCATGGGCTTCAGTCCACAAAACTCTGCAATTGGCTGGCTTCCCATCTCGTCTTCGCACTTAACGTGACATGGGCTTTGTTCCTGTTGTACAGGGGTGCTGACGTGGGAAAGTAGAGAAATCGAACTGTTCAGCTAATGACTTTTTTCGCTGTAGTTCTACAAAGAAGTCTCTTGAGCCCATTTCATACACGAAAGAGTCCGTGTCTGAATAAAGCAAATCGCAATCAAAGTTTTCTTCATGACTTCGTGGTGAAACTCGAACAAGAACTGCTTAGCCAAATCCAATATACAGACACCTACTACTGTTGGCTTGTTCCAAAGAATTTCCTATTGTTGATGACATATAGTGGCCAGCTCTTCACTAATAATTTTGGACGATTGATTTTCTGGCTTGTCTGTCCACTTCAGTGTTTCATCCTCCGTTCGGGTCAACTTGACTTCCATACCGTTGCGCTTTCCATCAGTGGTATTTCCGAACAATGAGTTAACCATCAATTTGAAAAAAAATCCTACTCAAATTTTTTCTGAGCTTGTGTTCCTTTTTCCGCATTTAGTTTCACATAGGGGGCCAACCACTTGTCTTGTCTGATTCATAGCACTCGATGGAGCTTGGTTACTACCAATCCTAATTAAACAGAGCTTCAAAGTTTGGTAGTGCAGTGTATATTTTTGTTTATCGAACAGCGTCTGGATGAGCTTTTTCACCTCAGGTGGTTTTT
The DNA here is from genome assembly GCF_964194025.1 of Convolutriloba macropyga. NCBI lineage: Eukaryota > Metazoa > Xenacoelomorpha > Acoela > Convolutidae > Convolutriloba > Convolutriloba macropyga. The sequence continues at coordinate 55,572,534 of NC_134470.1, read as the reverse complement.
TGATTTGCATATCAGCCACAAAATCGCATTGATAGTCGCTCAGCCAGCATTCATCTTATGCTTCTTTTGTCGGCGCCAAGTGAAAATCTGAGTGAAGATCATGCAAGCTATCCGGGTAACTGAAGTGTACTTCAACAATATATCCTGTTTCATCATCGTCCGTTGTGTTCAAGATTCGATTCAAAATTTCCTGGGCATTTTCATCTGTGCACTCACTCTTGAGGAACAACTCAAACTCGCGCAGGTGAAGTGGGAACTTTTCCATGATTCCACCGTAAAGGTTATTGGCATCAATCATTATGACAAATTATGAAATGTTTTTTGGTATATAGTCAGCCATGAATTTGTTGCTTGCTCGACAGAGGCGTTTGCTGTATACAGAACTATCTCCTCCCCTGATCAAACTTTTTACCATGTCAAGGTGTTCACTCTGTGAGACGATGAAGTTCTGGGTTAAAAATTTTAAGCATGGCATCACCTGATAAATTTGATGCAGTGTAGCATTGGCAACAATACAGTCTATATATTTCATAGCAAAGTTTTCTGACGCATAGTACTACAGCAGCAAAAAGGAAGACATCTGTCTTCAAGTACAAATTGTAGTACTCTCCGATATTTTTACATCCAAACAAATTGAACACTTCAATGGCTCTCTCATACTTTTCTTATCAGTGACTGTTACCTCGTACTACTGCAACCTATTTGTCCACATTTCACGGAGAGGGAGTTGAGTCTATTCTAGATTGTCGAAATTGGCTATATAGCAATACGGGAACGAGCCTTTTGTTTCAATATATTGACTGATGAGTCGGGCCACATTTCAAAACGATGTTCGAGCAAAGTTCATTGATCAGCTAGCAGGTTCTGCACCACCTTGCCAAGTGATGCATTCATGAACTTGAATGTGTCCAAGAGTCTTATATACTCAAACTGGCTAGTCCAAACACCTTTCTCGTTTTGTGATATTTGATTTGCACTCCACTTTGCAGTGAGATGAATTTCGAACTAGTGCTTGGGACCACTGAAATCATATTTTTCTCATTCAAACTTTGTAGTGCTTTTAATACATGATGAAGGCTGTAGTTTGCCAAATTGTGGGCAAACAGGGGCGTGAAACTTAAAGTTTTGCATTTTAAATTGCACTGCGCATGAGCCCATCCCAGAATATTTCCTGTAAAGTGACTGGTCTAACACCATGGGATCTTGTGCAGATGTATTCAATTCGGTTTCACAAATCCAGCACAAACTAGCTTGATCATTATTTGTTGTTGGCACGCCAGAGAAGTTTCACGTCATAAATATCCTTCGCAATTTCTTCGAGTGACCTAACAAATTCCACCATGACATTCGAACCACATTTGAGGTTAAAAGAAAAATGGCTTTGTTTCATTCAAAGCCACGAAGAGCAAAGCTTAAATGCATGGTTTGTGCTCTTCAAATGCCTTCGTAACTGAGTTCTGTTGCATGTTTGCATTTTCAACAACGGGTTCAATGATTGACTCAGATCAAAAAATCCAACTATCGTCGCTAACCATTGGGCTTGAACGTTTTTGAACTCAAGGTCTTGCTGCTGCGCTTAGGGCATTTTTATTATTGCTTTTGTGTTTTGATAGCATATTTCTGCATGTCTCTTTTGTCTTTCCAATGATGCTGATGCGCTGACGTGGACAGTTTCGACAAATGGTTGTCAATGCGCTGATGTTTGTAATATATTTATGGATGAGTCCCTTGATATTTCTAATTAGAACATATAGATGCATTGATCCCTCACTTAGCATGAGCAGATCAAAGTTGAAATTAAAGTTTTGATTTTTTGACATACGGAAAGAAATCAGTTTTTGTTCGAGTTCCAGAAAAAAATAACTCTTACCTTGTTCAGCTGTTCAAACTTTTTCAATAAGCCATAGGTATCACGAATTCACAAACCTGTTGTTATGCTCTTGGATTTTCTGAACAGTACTTAATTGTATTTGATTTTTCTCTCCATGTCTCGGGGGTATCAGCGCCGGTCCAAATAAGTGATGGTATTGAGTCGTGTAACATTAGAGAAAAGATTTCTCGTCTTGTCGATTGCGAAGGTTCAATAAGTACTGACATTTTGCTAGCTCAGTTGGTAGAGCTACATGGGAAGCAGCAATTGGTTTTGACCTAGCAAATCTAAGTTCAATGTTTTCAATGCTATCTACTGTCCAGCCACTCCCATGGGAGGCAAAATTTTCAATGAAAGCAGCATTTGTTCAACCACTCATGCAAAACAAGGTTTGCTCAATCCTGTGAAATCAACCCTCTGCAATTTTGAGTTGATATATATTTTGATTTGATCTGGCTGGCTGCTAGTAATTTCGTCGGTCGATGGTTTTGTGAGTTGAACCAAGGCGGTAAACTGAAGTTTTTGTGCATGGTTTTTGTGTTGAGTTGAACAATGTTTCCAATCTCATCACGTTTGCTACGCATAAAAATTAGCAAATCTATTTCATGCTTTCCCTATGGTATGTCACGTTTTCAACACACCACCGAATGCTTGCTCGGAATGAAGAACTCCCAGGTTTTGTTTGTTTTCGGGATCAGCATCCGATACGGGCAGTCCGTGATTTTTGTTCATGTGCTCCATGTACTTCAGGCTGACTGTGAAGAATTTGTTACGGTATAGACAAGAGCTTGGGCGGGTTAAATTGTGCTGTTGATTCATTTGCGCTTCCAGGTCGACGATTTTTCATTAGCAAATGCACACTCATCACACAAACTTGATGCATTGATCTGCATATGCCGACCTAGGCTGCGTTTGTCTGAGAGGGTTTTTGGGCAAACTGTACACTTAACTGAATTCAGTGCTGGTGCAAGAACTGAGACAAGCACGAAGAAATATAGGTAAGTGAAATAAACAAAATTTCAGGAAGAAAGAAAATAAATTTTTGTTGCTAATTGTTGAGAAGAATTTCGAGAAGAAATTCAGGCAAATGAGTTGAGAGTTAAGGCAAAAACCAAATTAGAACAATCAAGTTTTGGTGGGCACACTTACAACCCTCTCATCCAATCAGAGTGCGCGTCTTTTTTGTTTACTTTTGGAGTTGATAGCTACTGCTCCGCAAACAGCACCCGAGAACAGCCAGTCTCCCAGACTGTTGCGTCAATAACACAAGTTCATATGTTTACCTGTTTCTCTAGTTTTTGTTGATTTTGTGGGCAAACAAATTTACTACTTACTTGTCTACCCAAGTTTTTCTCATTTTTGCTACCGCATACTAGCAACTTGTGAGAATTGTTTATTGATTGTCTGTCATGATATTATGGAATCCAAGCTTCAACTGCTTTTATAATTATCCTGGTCTACTTTTGCATATTTGCTTAAAGCAATATTTCACATAGTTGTTTGCTCAACGTCTGAGTTTTTTTACAAAACTAAATTTCTTAATTCCTACAAAATTTCACGATAAGTCTAGTGTTTAGGTGAATCATCAGATAAAATTGAATTAAGAAATGGTTTCAAGATGCAATCACTAAGTTTATATGTTGTAAAATTGAACAACAACAAATACAAAGTTCATTATGTACAATGAGTTCAAAGAAAGTTATGTTGTATTTTAGAGTCGAGATATCTTGATGACCTTCTTGACGCGGGCATAACATTGGCTCAATGGTGTTTCATCAATGCTGATATCATCAGAAAAATTGTCGACAAGCAACGAGAGGCTTTTTTCCGGAGTTTTTTTCTCCACTTGGCGACAGACTGATCAAAATTCCAAAAATTTGATACGTGTTCATCTTCTAGCTGACCCAAAGGACTCCCAAATTTTAATGCAGTCATGAGCGGAGTCTGCGAAAAGTCTTTTTGCTCGCTTTGTCAATTTTTTCACATCCTTTTTTTGTTTGAATCGGAGTAATACATCCCTAATGTCGATGGGCATACGGAGATTCTTCTTGTCTTGACTATTTTTCTGGCGTTTTTGTCAGTTGAAATAAATCGTTCTGTTCTGTGTATTCAAGTATTGGCTCAATGTAATTCACGGGAATAATAAAGCCCTTTTTTGTGTGCCACAACTCTGTCTTATCATCAAAGCTTTCCTTCACAAGGACAATATTTTTGAAATTGTGACACATTCACATAAGGGATTGAGTGCCTCGCTCCCTCGTTTTTGCGATTTCTAAATATTCAGCAACCATATTGCAGGTGATGGATGAACAACTACAATAGTTTTTCTTTACTGATTGTCCGAATTTAAACGGTAAGAAAGCAAACAGTTAATTTTTTAAGACTTAACAGCCGAGTCTAGAACCAATTCGAGTAACAAGAGAATTGAAAACTTGTATTGATATTGTATGGAAATGAAAAGAAAAGAAAAGAAGGTTCAAAGTTGAAAGCAAATTCTAGAAGAAAAGTTAATTAACAAAAGACTTGCAGTAATATAATAAGGTGCCAAAGAACTGAAGATTTTTCACAAACTTATACTGAACAACAAGAAGGAACAATGGCGGAAAGATTGAAAAAATGACTGGAAAAATGACAGATTTGTTTATTTGACTTAACCATTTCATCAAAACTCCGTCATGTCTATAAAAAGAAATATATCATATTGGCCTTAGCTGAATTGGGGTGCTCTAGGGAAATGAAAATAGACTCGGAGGCGAGCTAGTTTATCCATTGCTAATGAAAAATTGTCAGTTTTGAGATTTGAAGGTCGGGACTTGATAAACTTTTTTCTGCTATGGCCTTTATAATGCTTGGCCCGGCGACGCTGCATTAGTGAATGGAAATTTTTTAATTGTCTTGGACAGTTATGACATTGAATTGGTCTTGATTCAGGGTATATTTTTTCAGATCTTATGAATTTCATATTTCGTATCAACGTCATAGCTGATATAAACAGAGAGGAGTGTAAATTTGGTTACACGCTTGGGGTATTTGTTTGTTCAGCTGTTATCTTGTCTAGACAAGTTGGCGTGGGGATTGAAATTGTTTACATTCCAATAAACTAAAACGTATTCTGCATTTGTCATTTCAGATTCCTCTGATACAGTTTGTCTCAATATATGCAATATTATGGATAATGTTTTGTCTAAGGATGCTGAGTACAGCGAATTCCATAGGGATCTGTCTCACAATGAAAAACGGCTTGTTAGGGCTGCTGTTAAGACTTATCATACCACTGGGACCTATTTATCGTTGAAATTGTTCAAACGTGATAGTGAACAAGTCGATTGGGATTTCAATCAAAAAATTACACTTTCGGCGCAAGAGTTTCGGTTGCTTTGTCAGAACATAGAAAAAGTAGAACAAATGCCTGATCAACCGGTTGGCTTGATCGACTCACTTCTAAAACCGGATTCAACTGATGACTCGAAGCGTTTAGCAAAACTGGCCGGCAAAACATCTGTAACGGTCAACGAGGATTCGGAATAATTTCCATTACACCTCTTGAAATTGCTTCTCTATTGCAGACAGATTTGTTCATTTGACTTAACCATTTCATCAATACTCCGTCATAACTAAAAACAGAATTATGTCATATTGGCCTTAGCTGAGCTGCGGTGCTCTAGGGAAATATAAATAGACTCGAGGAGGCGAGCTAGTTTATCCATTGCTAATGAAAATTTGTCCGTTTTGAGATTTGAAGGTCGGGAGTTGTAAAACTCTTTTCTGCTATGGCCTTTATAATGCTTGGCCCGTCGACGCTTCATTAGTGAATGGAAATTTTAAAATTTTCTTGGACAGTTATGACATTGAATGGGTCTTGATTCAGGGTATATTTTTTCGGATCTTTTGAATTTCATATTTCGTCTAAACCTCATAGCTGATATAAAGAGAGGAGTGTAAATTTGGTTACGCGCTAGGGGGGATTTGTTTGTTCGGCTGTTATCTTGTCTAGACATGTTGGCGTGGGGATTGAAATTGTTTACATTCCAATAAACCGTAATGTATTATTCACTTATCATTTCAGATTACTCTGATACAGTTTGTCTCAATATATGCAATATCATGGGTAATGTTTTGTCTAAGGATGCTGAGTACAGCGAATTTCATATGGATCTGTCTCTCAATGAAAAACGGCTTGTTAGGGCTGCTGTTAAGACTTATACCACTGGGACCTATTTATCCTTGAAATTGTTCAAACGTGATAGTGAACAAGTCGATTGGGATTTCAATCAAAAAATTACACTTTCGGCGCGAGAGTTTCGGTTGCTTTGTCAGAACATAGAAAAAGTAGAACAAATGCTTGATCAACCGGTTGACTTGATCGACTCACTTCTAAAACCGGATTCAACTGGTGACTCGAAGCGTCCAGCAAAAACTGGCCGGCAAAACATCTGTAAAGGTCAACGAGGATTGGGAATAATTTCTATTATACCTTTGCTTCCTGTCATTGTTTATGTTTTCATAGTTAGTTCATTAGCTTTTTCTTTTTTGTTCGTTATGGTTGAGGCAATGTATGATCACTAAGTTTATATGTTGTAAAATTGAACAACAACAAATACAAAGTTCATTATGTACAATGAGTTCAAAGAAAGTTATGTTGTATTTTAGAGTCGAGATATCTTGATGACCTTCTTGACGCGGGCATAACATTGGCTCAATGGTGTTTCATCAATGCTGATATCATCAGAAAAATTGTCGACAAGCAACGAGAGGCTTTTTTCCGGAGTTTTTTTCTCCACTTGGCGACAGACTGATCAAAATTCCAAAAATTTGATACGTGTTCATCTTCTAGCTGACCCAAAGGACTCCCAAATTTTAATGCAGTCATGAGCGGAGTCTGCGAAAAGTCTTTTTGCTCGCTTTGTCAATTTTTTCACATCCTTTTTTTGTTTGAATCGGAGTAATACATCCCTAATGTCGATGGGCATACGGAGATTCTTCTTGTCTTGACTATTTTTCTGGCGTTTTTGTCAGTTGAAATAAATCGTTCTGTTCTGTGTATTCAAGTATTGGCTCAATGTAATTCACGGGAATAATAAAGCCCTTTTTTGTGTGCCACAACTCTGTCTTATCATCAAAGCTTTCCTTCACAAGGACAATATTTTTGAAATTGTGACACATTCACATAAGGGATTGAGTGCCTCGCTCCCTCGTTTTTGCGATTTCTAAATATTCAGCAACCATATTGCAGGTGATGGATGAACAACTACAGTAGTTTTTCTTTACTGATTGTCCGAATTTAAACGGTAAGAAAGCAAACAGTTAATTTTTTAAGACTTAACAGCCGAGTCTAGAACCAATTCGAGTAACAAGAGAATTGAAAACTTGTATTGATATTGTATGGAAATGAAAAAAGAAGGTTCAAAGTTGAAAGCAAATTCTAGAAGAAAAGTTAATTAACAAAAGACTTGCAGTAATATAATAAGGTGCCAAAGAACTGAAGATTTTTCACAAACTTATACTGAACAACAAGAAGGAACAATGGCGGAAAGATTGAAAAAATGACTGGAAAAATGACAGATTTGTTTATTTGACTTAACCATTTCATCAAAACTCCGTCATGTCTATAAAAAGAAATATATCATATTGGCCTTAGCTGAATTGGGGTGCTCTAGGGAAATGAAAATAGACTCGGAGGCGAGCTAGTTTATCCATTGCTAATGAAAAATTGTCAGTTTTGAGATTTGAAGGTCGGGACTTGATAAACTTTTTTCTGCTATGGCCTTTATAATGCTTGGCCCGGCGACGCTGCATTAGTGAATGGAAATTTTTTAATTGTCTTGGACAGTTATGACATTGAATTGGTCTTGATTCAGGGCATATTTTTTCCGATCTTTTGAATTTCATATTTCGTATCAACGTCATAGCTGATATAAACAGAGAGGAGTGTAAATTTGGTTACACGCTAGGGGTATTTGTTTGTTCAGCTGTTATCTTGTCTAGACAAGTTGGCGTGGGGATTGAAATTGTTTACATTCCAATAAACTAAAACGTATTCTGCATTTGTCATTTCAGATTCCTCTGATACAGTTTGTCTCAATATATGCAATATTATGGATAATGTTTTGTCTAAGGATGCTGAGTACAGCGAATTCCATAGGGATCTGTCTCACAATGAAAAACGGCTTGTTAGGGCTGCTGTTAAGACTTATCATACCACTGGGACCTATTTATCCTTGAAATTGTTCAAACGTGATAGTGAACAAGTCGATTGGGATTTCAATCAAAAAATTACACTTTCGGCGCAAGAGTTTCGGTTGCTTTGTCAGAACATAGAAAAAGTAGAACAAATGCCTGATCAACCGGTTGGCTTGATCGACTCACTTCTAAAACCGGATTCAACTGATGACTCGAAGCGTTTAGCAAAACTGGCCGGCAAAACATCTGTAACGGTCAACGAGGATTCGGAATAATTTCCATTACACCTCTTGAAATTGCTTCTCTATTGCAGACAGATTTGTTCATTTGACTTAACCATTTCATCAATACTCCGTCATAACTAAAAACAGAATTATGTCATATTGGCCTTAGCTGAGCTGCGGTGCTCTAGGGAAATATAAATAGACTCGAGGAGGCGAGCTAGTTTATCCATTGCTAATGAAAATTTGTCAGTTTTGAGATTTGAAGGTCGGGAGTTGTAAAACTCTTTTCTGCTATGGCCTTTATAATGCTTGGCCCGTCGACGCTTCATTAGTGAATGGAAATTTTAAAATTTTCTTGGACAGTTATGACATTGAATGGGTCTTGATTCAGGGTATATTTTTCGGATCTTTTGAATTTCATATTTCGTCTAAACCTCATAGCTGATATAAAGAGAGGAGTGTAAATTTGGTTACGCGCTAGGGGGGATTTGTTTGTTCGGCTGTTATCTTGTCTAGACATGTTGGCGTGGGGATTGAAATTGTTTACATTCCAATAAACCGTAATGTATTATTCACTTATCATTTCAGATTACTCTGATACAGTTTGTCTCAATATATGCAATATCATGGGTAATGTTTTGTCTAAGGATGCTGAGTACAGCGAATTTCATATGGATCTGTCTCTCAATGAAAAACGGCTTGTTAGGGCTGCTGTTAAGACTTATCATACCACTGGGACCTATTTATCCTTGAAATTGTTCAAACGTGATAGTGAACAAGTCGATTGGGATTTCAATCAAAAAATTACACTTTCGGCGCAAGAGTTTCGGTTGCTTTGTCAGAACATAGAAAAAGTAGAACAAATGCCTGATCAACCGGTTGGCTTGATCGACTCACTTCCAAAACCGGATTCAACTGATGACTCGAAGCGTTTAGCAAAACTGGCCGGCAAAACATCTGTAACGGTCAACGAGGATTCGGAATAATTTCCATTACACCTCTTGAAATTGCTTCTCTATTGCAGACAGATTTGTTCATTTGACTTAACCATTTCATCAATACTCCGTCATGTCTAAAAACAGAATTATGTCATATTGGCCTTAGCTGAGCTGCGGTGCTCTAGGGAAATATAAATAGACTCGAGGAGGCGAGCTAGTTTATCCATTGCTAATGAAAAATTGTCAGTTTTGAGATTTGAAGGTCGGGAGTTGTAAAACTCTTTTCTGCTATGGCCTTTATAATGCTTGGCCCGTCGACGCTTCATTAGTGAATGGAAATTTTAAAATTTTCTCGGACAGTTATGACATTGAATGGGTCTTGATTCAGGGTATATTTTTTCGGATCTTTTGAATTTCATATTTCGTCTAAACCTCATAGCTGATATAAAGAGAGGAGTGTAAATTTGGTTACGCGCTAGGGGGGATTTGTTTGTTCGGCTGTTATCTTGTCTAGACATGTTGGCGTGGGGATTGAAATTGTTTACATTCCAATAAACCGTAATGTATTATTCACTTATCATTTCAGATTACTCTGATACAGTTTGTCTCAATATATGCAATATCATGGGTAATGTTTTGTCTAAGGATGCTGAGTACAGCGAATTTCATATGGATCTGTCTCTCAATGAAAAACGGCTTGTTAGGGCTGCTGTTAAGACTTATACCACTGGGACCTATTTATCCTTGAAATTGTTCAAACGTGATAGTGAACAAGTCGATTGGGATTTCAATCAAAAAATTACACTTTCGGCGCGAGAGTTTCAGTTGCTTTGTCAGAACATAGAAAAAGTAGAACAAATGCTTGATCAACCGGTTGGCTTGATCGACTCACTTCGAAAACCGGATTCAACTGGTGACTCGAAGCGTCCCGCAAAAACTGGCCGGCAAAACAACTGTAGAGGTCAACGAGGATTCGGGATAATTTCCATTACACCTCTTGAAATGGCTTCTTCTCTATTGCAGACAGATCTGTTCATTTGACTTAACCATTTCATCAATACTCCGTCATGTCTAAAAATAGAATTATGTCATATTGGCCTTAGCTGAATTGCGGTGCTCTAGGGAAATATAAATAGACTCGAGGGGGCGAGCTAGTTTATCCATTGCTAATGAAAACTTGTCAGTTTAGAGATTTGAAGGTCGGGAGTTGTAAAACTCTTTTCTGCTATGGCCTTTATAATGCTTAGCCCGGCGACGCTGCATTAGTGAATGGAAATTTTTAAATTTTCTTGGACAGTTATGACATTTAATGGGTCTTGATTCAGGGAATATTTTTTCAGATCTTTTGAATTTCATATTTCGTCTAAACCTCATAGCTGATAAACAGAGAGGAGTGTAAATTTGGTTACGCGCTAGGGGGGATTTGTTTGTTCGGCTGTTATCTTGTCTAGACATGTTGGCGTGGGGATTGAATTTGTTTACATTCCAATAAACCGTAATGTATTATTCACTTATCATTTCAGATTACTCTGATACAGTTTGTCTCAATATATGCAATATCATGGGTAATGTTTTGTCTAAGCATGCTGAGTACAGCGAATTTCAAATGGATCTGTCTCTCAATGAAAATTCGCTTGTTAGGGCTGCTGTTAAGACTTATACCACTCGGACCTATTTATCCTTGAAATTGTTCAAACGTGATAGTGAACAAGTCGATTGGGATTTCAATCAAAAAATTACACTTTCGGCGCGAGAGTTTCGGTTGCTTTGTCAGAACATAGAAAAAGTAGAACAAATGCTTGATCAACCGGTTGGCTTGACACACTCACTTCGAAAACCGGATTCAACTGGTGACTCGAAGCGTCCAGCAAAAACTGGCCGGCAAAACATCTGTAAAGGTCAACGAGGATTCGGAATAATTTACATTACACCTCTTGAAATTGCTTCTTGCCATTGTTTATGCATTCATAGTTAGTTCGTTAGCTTTTTCGTTTTTGTTCGTTATGGTTGAGGCAATGTATGAAAACAGTCCTAAATATCTCAAGAACTTCCAAAAACATTTCAGGTACAATACTTGGGAGACGGAACAAAAACCTGAAAACACAACAAATGAAAATTATGCATATGCTTTTCATTCATCTGCAACAGTTATCTAAGATTGTATATTTGGCTCCAATCATTATCATGCTATGTATGAATTTTGTTCGCAGGATAAAAACATATTCGATTCTCTTTATGTACCTGCGGTGATAGCGTGTCTCGTTAACTGTTTCAAATTATTTATTCAGCATACGCAAAAAGACTTTGTTAAACGTGGTGCAATTATTTCATGACATGTTGCTGTTGAATACCTTTCAAAGTCAGCATCTTCAGTCACCAAGATCCAGAAACAAATTCCAGCACCCTTGAGTGAGGCAGCTGCAAAATCTTCGGCGGCCAACAAACGTTCTTCTACAGTCCCCGATGTAACTATTAAACGATATTGCCATTTTATGCTAGGTGAAAACTCCTCAACTCTTTATCAGATAACGGATATTCTGCTGACTGGTCACGAAAGTTTCGTGCGAGAAACCTCAAACTGTTTCAACCTTTCAATTTTGAAACTGATATTCAACAAGTTTTCTTTCTTGAAAATTCAATTAAATTTCACTTCAAATATTTTTAAAAAGCTAGTAACTCTAATTCATTTACATCATGTATAAATGGAAATTTCAGACTATAAAAATAATGAACCATATATCTGCAAAATAAACCACAAAGCTGGGAGTCTGAGGATTGCAACGGAGACTGAATGTCTCTAATATGTTCCATGATATCCATCATTATCTCCAAGTCATTACACTGTTGTAAAAAAAATCTTTGAAAATATTCCTAGTCAAGGGTAGAGCCAATGGATCTGCAAAACATATTATTGGGTATGCATATCGTTTAGCTAGCACTGCCCAGTGGGTTCCCATAGAGTTGGAGTTGTATGAACAATAATAGAAATGTTGAATTGCAAGTTCAGAGGATAATTACCAGCGGAATAAACAACTCTGGATTTAAGATGTTTACACCTTTTCAGTTGAAGATGAACTTGGTCTTCGTCCATTAGTATGTAATCATGGAAAGAGCGCTTTTCGATGCGTTTCTTTTCTGAGTCAAAGTAGATCGTAGATGCTTTTTCCCCCAAGAAAACAAATTTCAAAGGTATGAGCTAACGCTGCATCGAACTTGAAATCAACAGACAATGATGAATTTGGAGCTCTGGATGAATAAAGTCATGAGCTACCTCCTGAGTGCTTGTCAGATCAAATACCATTATACAAGGGTTTGGGAACTCACTCAGAGGTATTCCGTGGCCGTTTTCTACATAAGCTAATTCACTCATTGAACTGTAGTACAACCTCTTGTTGTCAGTTGCTGACATGAGTTCCAGCCATTGCAAATTCATTTTGATAAATGTTTATCTCTCTTAAACCAAAGTTTTGATAATGGAATGGGTTAGCAGTGTTGGTACCGATTAATGCTGTGCCAACACATAATGCAACAATTACTCTTCTGATTGGCTCTATGGTGAAAATATCTTCATGTTTCCAGGTTTGTTGGCCTGTGGTAACCAAAAAGGTTTTGGTAAGGACTTCATTGCATCGGTAAATTGCCGGAGTTTTCAATAATGTCTTTTCAATTGCACCAACAACATTATCTGACACCGTCATTTTCTTGGCAAATAAATTAGCCTCATCTATTAACCTTGTAGTGTTTCGCTGCGTCTTCACTGATGACAGCAAAGTCATCTTGAGATCTTTTCATTGAAATGCTTAACGTAACTCCACTAACCAAATAATTCTCACATGAAAAGAAATCAACTTTCCAGGTAACGTTATGCGTGCGGATTATCGCACTGTTCTTGTTCTTATATCTGATGTTGGCGCTGGAATAGTGCCGGGGTCTTCTTCATACTCGTAACCCTGACATTTAAGCCAAGTTGTTTTCGCGTCTGTCGCGCGAGAATTCAGTTTCTATGAAACTTATGTGAGCATAGTGTCCATTAGCTGTTGAAATTTTGATACCTTTTGCAGAAACAGTACAGTCGGCGAAAAGCGAACGAAGGATAATATTAGCAAAATATGGAAGATCAATGACATTAGCGTCACCAGGTGCGTACCGCAAATCCGTTCCATCAGTTTGAAGTATTCGACACTTGATTTCCAGATGAATTTTTTGCAGATCAATAAAATTGTTGCGGTCACAAACAACTTCAAATTCCAATGATGATTCTGACGGCGAATAAAGCGGTCCTGTTTTTTTGCTCGAATGGTTGATCAAATGTTAACAGCAAAGATGGTTTTTCAAATAAGTCCAAAGAATTGTCAGTGGCTTGAGATGGTATTACAATATTAGTTCGCATTTTTCACTCGCGAGAAAAAATCCACAGATTCCTTTTCGCACGGGGTTTTCGAGAAAATGATTCTTCTGGTTGAGATTTTTCGTTTTTGGTATGAGCGAGGTTTTGTGTATTGTTGTCTTCTAAGGTTTTGTGTATTGTCGTTTTGTGTATTTGTCTAATTATTTTACGACCTGTTGCAATACGTGATTGAAGATATCCACCTATTTGTTTGCGAGCTGTTTTGGCTACTGTATTTTTCAATGCTTGTTTAGCTGACTTTCTTTTGGTTGCAACTTCTACTAACTCCGGTGCTCCCTGAACCAAAAACTCACAACAAATCTTTCTGCTGAGGGCTGGAGAAATTTGCGTGCAAATGGCAGATCAACTCTTCAAGTACCTGCAACAGGGGCTTCAAAATCGATGCCTCTTTGTCTGTAGTGTCCGGAAAAATGCGCCATTGATTGAGATGTTTGATTGCTGTAGTATGCCTCCATTTAAAATAATTTTTCGAAAATTTTCAACTGACTAATTTCGGGTTCCAGCAAAAGGAATTAGTTTTACAGATTTGTTTCTCAACTCTACCTGGATGTTCTGAATGTTGTTTGATAATATTGGCTTGTAATCCAAATTTGTGTAGAACTTGTGGCGTTTGAGTGTCACTGTATTTATGCTACTGTTTCTCAAACGTCTTTCAGACACAATGATTTTTATTACCGGAGCTCTCACATCAAAGTTCTGATGTTCAATTATATCAATGTATACAAATATTAACTGTGATCCGCAAGTGATATAAACTGGAAAATCTCCAACACGTCTGTTCGAAGAGTTGCCTGCATTTGCCGACTTATAACCAATATGAATAAACCCATGATGTGAAATATCTTGCGTTCCTTTGAAACCAAGAATACGGGAGACCTCTTCGTCTTCAAATGACAAACCTTCGTTAAACCCAAATTTCAAAACTAAATTTTGTGTTACAGTGTCAAAATCATAGTCAAACTGTTTCAATTGAGCGATTCGAAAAATTTCTTCCAAAAGTTATTCTGAACTGTTGTGTATATCTTTGCGAATTATTCGAAGTTGTCCAGTGCGTGTATGTGAAGTATCAAGTTCGGTGCCAGAATTAATTAACGCAACAATTTCGGCTGAGTTTACATTAATGAAGTTTCATGGAAATGATATTGAAGCAAGGGCAATTTGCCAATCTCCATCTAACTGTTATGGTTGGGCTAGTTGATTTCGAAACTTGGCCATGGTATTATTGGTAAAAATACCCATTGATGCATTTGAAATCAAATCTTTATGAATACTCATGTTTAGTCTTCAACAGGAAGGAAGTTTACTTGGACTAATTCTGGTTTATAAAACTTACCTTCAATCATAACGTTGTTTGGATTTATAAGGCTGTATGCCGGTGGACTGAGGGTGGCAACCTTGAATACTGTGAAGACTTCGTCTGTGTAATTTCGTTTATAAACTTTCCTAAATATTTCGCCTGGCTTTGCAATCCGAACAAGGTCTTCCTCGTATTTTGGCTTGTACTTTTCTAATTGCCAGCGATATTAGAGAAACGGTTCATGTCTTTTGAAAATTTCATTAGGTGCAAGAGTTGGATAACACGATAAGCACGACTGTTTATAGTATTTACAAACAGGGGCAATTCCTTAATACAAGTCCGAGTCCACTTTTCCTCCGATTTTTTGTGAATGATGTTTTTGAGCGTTCGAATATTCCTCTCAGCAAATACCGATTTGGCTTCGTTTTCGGTTGTATAAATTTTTCCACGATTTTTTTGAATTCACCTTTAAACTCGGATTCCTTGTCTGTCCAAACCCTTTTTGGTTTTTCTTCTTGATCATTTTTGAATACTTCAACGGCATCTTTTGCATATAAAGCCTTCATTGGTTGCACTCGTAGGTATCGCGATCAAACATCAACGGCCACCAGCAAATATTTGACTCTATTTTTGTCTTAGGCATTTTTATCCATATACGCCATATCGACAGGCCAAATTTCGTTTATTCGGTGTGCAACAGCTTGCAGTCGCGGAAAGGTTTTTCTGAATTGTTTGTAGTGTGTACGGGGCTTTCGAGTGAAGGCACTGAACAATTTGGTAAGCCGCTTGCTTTTTCAAGTTAGCAATGCTACCAAAAGCTGCACTACCTTTTGTGTATAATTTGTTCAGTTGTTTAACGTGAGAAGTAATTTGCCAACGAGCTAGACGAATGGATTTCGCCCTTTGCTTATTCAAAGCTTCCTTCATCGTAGCCAGAAGCTTTTGATTCTTCTGTTCTCAAGACTCCTGATTCTTCGTTTTTGGGTTCATCCTCAAACAACTTTTCGTTTAGTGATAAGGCGAGAATTTTTTTGCGTATGTATTACAAGTTAATTGTGAACTGATATCTAGCAAGGTCAGGACTTTGTAATGTTCGAGTGAAAACTTAGATGTTTTTGTTGTAGATCGTAAAGAAAATCTGCGACAAGAATTCCCGTGCTTGACTTATTAACCATTATTTGATTTTGATTCTGACGTTTTTTCAACTCCACTGTCTGCAAGTTTACGTAGTGGTTTCTCAAATTTTTTAAAATGAACTTTATTGATTGGTACAACTCCAGAGAGTACGTTCATCACACAGTCACTCAAAAACCAAATGAACTCGCCCTGATGTAATGTTTTTTATTTGAGCTGTGTTCTCATTCCTATTATTTGCCCATTGCTTGAGCAAAAACAAATGTTTCTTTTCAATTGTAATTGTTGTAATGACTGCTTCAGGGGACGAAATGTAAAAAATAGAAGGATCCGGTCCAATAAGTTGCGATGAAAAGCGTACACCCTGGCTGGTTTTTGGGTCAAGATTAATTATCAGATGTCCAAAGGGCTCCGCGGTTGCTAGTTTGTATGCTTTTATCAGATGGAGACAATTCATCTGTTTTCCAAGATATTCAATATGTTGAATGTCACGTAACGACAGAATAATATTATATTTGTTGTATTCAGATCAATTGTTCTGGACCATTTGATTTGATGGAAGAGATTATGCTTGACGTATATAACATGTATTTTGCGATGACTTCCTGAGGTGTCTATTTTTACAGATTCTTTGTCGTTGAAGATTTCTTCACATGATTCGTCATAGATAAGCAGACAATGCGATAGATTTTTTGTTATATCAGAGCCCGAGTATTTGAGAAACCCAATCCCTGGCATAGCTCGTTTCATATATTTGAAAAGTGGTTGGAACTCTTTGTAAAAAATAAACTTTCTCAAACCGTGGAAAAAAGGTTGAACCTTTTAGCATTCGAAACAATTTCTGTTTTTACCACAACCACTCGGTCCTACAATTGACATGAATACCCTGTCATGCGTGAGAATAACGTTGTTCACTGATTGAGATTAGGTAAAATGTAACCAACTAAACATTATAAGAGAGCAATCCAAATTGATTTCTCTTCACAGCTTTCTGATAATAGAAAGAGCATAGAGAGGCAAAGAATGATCATTAATCAAGGATACTCACTTGAACAAAAAATATTACATCAGACCTTGGCACTGTTGAATTTGAACAAAAACGCCATGGGGGCCTCTCCTTGTAGTTTACATCAAAGACTAAATTACTAATACCGGTGTCAGCCTCGTCTCATTGATTCGTCGGAGAATAAATAACTGAAAAGTGAATTGAAACAAGTACCAGAACTCAACAAATTAAAAGCTTTAATATCACTTTTTATCTCCAGTTTACAACAAACGGCTGATGAGTCACCTTCCTTGAACGATAATAGATTGAAACTTTTCAACTTCGGGGTGCTCCAAAACATATAATCGCAACTCATTCGGCATCTCATTAAGTGATAGCTCACGTTCTGGTGGTGTTTTTTCCAATCCAAATTGAGGAACTCTTTTGTACGCCCATTGCTTCCAACGTGGGATCCGCTGCTCTTCGGGGGACTGCAGAGGCTTCTGGTTTGTTTTGTTTATAGCCATAATTGAACTGATTCCGATGTTCTCGAGCTCTCTGCTCAATTTTTACGTACAGTTGGAAGTGATGGCAGTTATCTATCACGGGAAAGAAATCCCTAAAGCTGTCTAGCTCGCCTGGAGAAGGAGTAATAGCTGCAAAACAACGTTTTGCTGCTGTGCTATAAAGCGAGTTGTAACCAGGTTGTTGTTCAGCGTTTGGCTTATTGTTGAAATAGTTCGCTCGGTTCTGTTGATCGCTTCATTATACTGTATTGGTATAGAGTGATCCTGAACTCTGTTGAATATTACTATAGGCTGATCGTCAAGTGGAGTCAAGCAGGTGAATATCTTCAAGTTGTCTGACAGATAGGGTGTTAAAGTTGCCGTGTCTTCTGTGCATTACTTTGTGTCCACTGTGAAAATATTCTTGCTTTACGTTCTGCACAGTGATTTGTTAATTGATGGTTTGCTGGACGACTGTTTGAATGAAGATAACAGGAGGAAACTTTTTTGATTTTATCTCTGAGATTTGGGGACAGTTTAGATCCTCACGATTATAAACAATTTTCTGTAAAAGCTTACTGAGGAGCTCACTTTTTAGTGTCTTTGGCAAAAAAAATTCTCCGGTTGAATCAGAAACTGAAACTCAGATTGTTTTCAAATCACAGTAAGGTATATCACCTTCGGCCCAATCAAGACCGTGTAGGTTGTTGGTCAGCCAAACAACAGTTTGTCTATCGAGTGCGGGTAAATCGGCGAAATTAGGTGGGGGTTTGAAAAATATTGTATCGCTGTAACTGGAACACAAACTGAGCTTTTTGAATAAAAAATCCAAGTGACTTTAGTTTGAAACCTTCGAGATCGAGGACAATTATATTTGTGGTTTTGCTGCCAAAGTTTTCTAGCATTCCAATTCACGCAACAAAAGTGAATGAAAAATTTTCACTGACAGAATGAATAATATTCCTGTCAAGTGTCCAAAAAGACAATTGTTTACTGGTCAGTAACGGAAAGCCTAAACATATCCAGGGCTTTTGTTTCTGCAATCTTTCATAAATACAGCGGCGTAATGCAATGCTGCATGAAGTCGTAGCACTTTGCTGCGTTTAAGTAAAGGATCTAGTCTTGAATTATAAATTCCAATGAAACCACTATAGAGTCTAAATTTAAGTGCTAATTCTCCGTCAACTTCTGGATCTAATAAACAACCCACTGCTACGAAATATAGCTGTCGATAAGATATGTGAGTATAATTTATGTTACCTCTCAGTGATAAAAACTTAATCATGAATAAGCTTGACGTCTTTTGTTCCTATTGTGTTCATTATTTACTGTTTGCTAAATATGTGCGTTTCGAGTTTTTGTTAATAAATGTTTTAATTCTGATTGGTTGTTAACTCGAATAACAAATCCAGCACTGCTAGTGGTCAATTTATTTTGAAAAGTTGTGACCCTGAACATGTTTGGGCCTGATCCGATGACTCTACGTAAAATATCATTAATGATTTTATACATCTACTAACAGGTTAGTTATTTTAATGGTTTTTCGCCAATTTATTTATGCACTTATGGACATAAGTGCTTATGACCATAATTGTGTACATACTTACGTGAAAACTTCTTTCCTCGTACAACTCTGGTTTTTTTATCAATGTGTATGTATGTATGCATGTAAGTATGTATGTATGCATGCATGTATGCAAGCATTCAGGTATGTATGTATGTATGTATGTATGCATGTATGTATGTATGTATGTATGTATGTATGTATGTATGTATGTATGTATGTATGTATGTATGTATTTATGTATGTATGTATAATTATATTTTCATTACATAACTTCCATTTTTGGTCAAAAAC
>NC_134470.1:55249352-55552934 GCF_964194025.1 Convolutriloba macropyga | reverse complement strand
GTATGAATGCATGCATGTATGTATATATTAATGTATGTATGTATAATTATTTTTTTCATTACTTAATTTCCATTTTTGGTCGAAAACAGGGGGGACATTTTAATCAGAGTGTTCGAAAAGACATTTGTCCCACCCCGATGTTGTTGGGTCGAGGAAATCTCCTTCCCAAATAGCCCCCCCCCCCCCCGTTGAGCTTCTAGTTAGAATTTTATACTACTGCCCAACCAGTCTAGAAGTCGAGCTGTCTATCTATCAATCGGGCAATCAGAACGCTTGAAGAGATCAAATGGCACAAGCAGTTTAAATATGCTAAAAATGAATATAATACTTGGAACCCTTCACCTCCCGCTTTAGTAAAAAGCCTCACTATGTCGGTGCTACAGTGTTATCTATAGCTCCTCAATTATATTGACCGTACATTTCTTGACTCAGTTCTCTGAATGTCAGTTCTTTTAAAACTATATACAGAAAACGGAAAAATTGTAGAGCAGAGAGCTAGGAAAGTACTTTTTATAATTTTTATTTGAAAACCTTTATTACAGAGGCAACTGGACCATTTCATTGTTCTTGAAACGTAGTGCTCAGCCGTCGTACCGTTTTAGCATCTTATCGAACAGAAAGATCTGAACTGTTCGCGCGAAGCAGATGAAGACCCTCCATATTGATTTTCATAGTAATTATAAAATGTTTAGGATAGTACCACCTTTGATCATTCTACACAAAACTATTTTAGAGCAAGAGCACGCACTAGTTTTTCAAACGGAAACAAAAATTGTGTTGACGCGAGGCGGTGGGCAGTTCTTTTACCATACCTACTTTGACCACTCAAAAATATAGGGTCAACCGGGACAAAAATCCAGCCTTTGGTTACAGCTTACATGTGACTTCTGAATAATCAAAAAGCCTTTTCGTTAATCACCAACTTAAGTCGAAAAATGTTTTGAAAATAAAAGCATTCAAGAAGACTTATGCTTGGTATTGCTTAGTACTATTGTTTGATGTATGGTATGATTTTCCAAGTAGTGCCCGCTCCGACACCTCCTTATAAGTATATATCATATTAATGAGCTCTTGTGATGGTTCTTTCCTGGTTTATTTGATGCTCTTTTATTCGAAGATTTCTTTCCTTTCGTCTTTACGTACTGTTCTTTCTTCTTAGTCACACTGTTGGCTTTCCTTTTACTGGCAGAACTGGATAACTCTTTGGAGTAGAACGTTGCAGCTGATTTAGTTCCTTTTGATTTGTCCTTCTTGAAACACTTCGTTACTCTATAAACAAAACGTGT
The DNA here is from genome assembly GCF_964194025.1 of Convolutriloba macropyga. Lineage (NCBI taxonomy): Eukaryota > Metazoa > Xenacoelomorpha > Acoela > Convolutidae > Convolutriloba > Convolutriloba macropyga. The sequence goes on along the minus strand of NC_134470.1, from coordinate 55,551,648 downwards.
GCCGAGAAAAGTAGCATGCAGAAGAACTTGTAGCACGTATAAGTAGACTGAAAACCAACGCGCATAAAGAGATATCAAATTCATCAATTAGTAATCGGAAATTACTTGAGAAAAGATTTTATCACATACAAAAAAGAGTAAGATTAATAACATTGAGTAAAACCGCCTCATCGATTACCGAGATCAAATGCATCAGATATGGATTAAAATATATCTCAACAAAACCGAAATAAAAAACTGATCGATCCGGAATTCTTGTCATAATCAAATAATTTACCGAGGTTTGTGAGCCTCACGCAATTGACGATTTTAACCTAATCAATGAACTCTGGCTCTAGAATCAGAGAACACCAAACATTGAAACGACGTTTGAAAAAACACTCTTGATCAACAAGCTACGCTCAACCCTATTACGTCCAACTTCAGCCGCGGGTGGGTAATAACTGTTCCAAATGACGTTATTAAGCTATCAGAGCTGATCATCGACCTTTAAAATGATTATATTGAAAAATGAAACAAACTTCGCCGCACTTTGATGATAACAACAGATTAGTTTTCAGCTTGGCTTAACAATTTAGTCAACAACAAAATTACATCTATTTATTAAGTCTTGGCCACAAGATCTGAGCGATCACAAGAATAAACAGTCTGTATATGTGTCACACATAAACTTTTGTTTTTTCGACAGTCAAATTCAATTTATAAGAAATGAGAGATCACCGAAAAAAGCCACCCGAACAACGATTTACTAAAAGGTATTAAAATGAAATTGAAAGTTTTTAGTTCTTAAAAGTTTACATATGGATGACAAATCCTTCATTCAATGGGAGGTGATTTTTCCAACTCCGTTTAAATGATAAAAGAATTCAGTGATAAACTGCTGCCTATTCATTTGGGGTGCTTGAAGTTGTTTACGAAATTTAAATCACGAAAAATTCAAGAAGTCAGTGAAACGTCAAATAGTTAAAAATTCATAGGACACTACTATCATAATTTCAAACTTTGCATGAAGTTTAACAAGAAAGTATATGAATCTTAGTGGGCTAAGATCGAATCTCACCTCCCCGAGATAGCCCCTGGGGTAAGTGTTTTCCGATGTGTGGAGGCACTGAGCTAACGAGGCTCTCGTCTGGAGAAAGCAGGGGCAAACCACTCCAGTACTCTATGCCCAGGATACCATGAATCTCTCAAACAACCAACAAGAACTCCGCTTTAAATAATGTAGGCAACATGAAACTGTCCTGGTCATGGGTGATCTGAATGCGAAGGTTGGAAAATGTCAAACCAGTAAGGCCATCGGACGACATGGTCTGGGAGAACATGTGCGCGGTGAGAAGTTTGATACCTGGTGTGAAAGCAATGGCACCAACACCTGGTTTCAGAAACTTAAGCGACGGCTGAACACATGGCAGAGCCCGGGTGACCGTGCACGAAATCAAATAGACTATGTATGCATAAATGTCCGTTTCAAAAAATCAGATACCAACTGCCGCACATTTCCAGGGGCAGACAGTGGGAGTGATCACAATCCTGTCGTTGCAACTTTGAAGATCAAACTTATTTTGCAAAATACGAAGTTCTTGATCGAGAGATACGGATGGCCTGCTTACTAGCAAAGGCTGCCTTCATTGATAAAAAATGTGCCGAAGATAAAGCCCTAACACTCGATCTCTAAAGAATGCCATAAACGGATAAGAGAGATTACGGGAAAGTTCTCGGGACGTTCGAGCGCGGCCAACGTTATCAAAGACAGAGATGGCCACATACTGATCGACAAAGAAGACGTACCAAGGAGATGGAAGGAATACAGCCAGGATCTTAATTCCGATCCTAGTCGCAAAGTGACAATTGAATTCAGTGGTGAAGTTACAGGTGAGCCAATTATGGTCGATGAAGTTGAGAAGGCTTTGATGAAAGTGCCCAATGGGAAAGCGAGCGGGTGCGACATCGTACAAGCAGATCTTTATAAGCTCTCATAAGATAATGAGGGTGAAACCTTGTTTAACGAATGATATGACTCAGGAACTGTACCGCAAGAGATCATGGACTCATTTTTGTTCCAATCCCAAAGAAAGTCCGAGCCTTTGATTGTGGGAATTTTCGAACAATCAGTCTAATGAGTCACACCCTGAAAATCCTCTTTAAGGTTTTGCCAGCTCAAATAAAACCAGTACTGCACAATGAGATCAATGAAAGCCAATATGGGTTCACGCCGGACAAAGGTACCCGAAACGCAATTTTTATCTTTCGTATGCTCAGCGAACGTTGCATAGAAGTCAACCGAGATGTCTACTGCTGTTTCGTTGATTACACGAAAGCTTTCGACAGAGTCCAACATAACATCTTGTTTGAACTCTTATCCGACTTGGATATAACGGACAAAGATCTCAGGATAATCCAGAACATGTACTTTAATCAGCAAGCTGTCGTTCGACTTGACGAGATGTCTGAACCAGTATCCATCTGTAGAGGTGTTCGCCAAGGCTGTGTGATGTCGCCAGATCTGTTCTCATATTACTCAGAGGTAATTGTGCGTGAAGCAAGTGGTTGTCGTGGAGTAATGGTCGGTGGTTTGAATTTGAGCAATATCCGTTACGCCGATGACACAGCCCTTCTAACCAGCTCAGAGAGAGAGAGAATTGCAACATCTTCCGGACGTTGTCAACAAAAAAAACGAAAAATGCAAACAGTCTGATATGCAAAGCAACGCCAAAAAGACAGAAGTGCTGGTAATATCAAAAACCCCCGAGTCCGTTACAGCGAATATCTTTCTCGATGGCGCTCCTTTGAAAACAATGAGATCTTTCGTGTACCTGGGATCTAAACTGTCGGCTGATGGTCGATCGCACGAAGATATTTGCAACCGAATGAGCCGAATATCGCCTTCTTCAAGATGATATCGCTACTCTGCAACCCCAATCAGGATTTGGGAATGAGGTTTTTAGACTCTGGCGCTGCTACGTCCTTCCAATTCTGTTGTATGGATGCGAATCATGGAGGATTCTTGAAGCAAATCGGAAATTAACCGCTCTAGAAATGTGGTTCCTCCGCAGGATGCTGCGAATCAAGTGGAATGATAAAATCAGTAACGAAGAAGTGCTGGTCCGACCAGGAGGGCAGCGATGCTTATTGAATATTATTGTCAAGCGACAAGTTAAATTTTTTGGACACGTGATGAGAAAACAAAAAATTGAATATCAAGTGATCACTGGGAAGAAAATAGGCAAGAAGTCTCGATGTCGACAAAGACTGAAGTTCATGGATCAGATGAAAGCCGCGACGAATTGTGTCACAACCACTGAAGTTTTCAAGGGGAGAGAGAATTGGTGGCCGATGTCAGATGATATGGCACGCAAAAGGAAGAATATGACTCTCAACATAACTCTCAAGGTGGCAAAAACATTCAACCATTTCTGTCCGACAAAACGTTCGGAGTACCCGAAAGCAAATTATATGCATTGGAGAAAATTACTTGTACTGCTTAAATAAAAAAAAATGCCGTAGAATTGCTTCGGAAATCGTAAAATTGACATTAAATTTGAATTGAATATTTTCAAGTTCTTCGAAATTCTTTTGTCAGATTTGACAATTCATGAGCATTATCCGCTAATTCGCTTTTAAAACTTGGAGGTGGGCTACCAGCTTAATTTGGGAAACACTATTTTGTTTTTGAAAATAACTAAAACAGCAATTCGAACCAAATATTGTATTCTAATTTTTTTCAAAATTTCTGGGTTTTGATCGTTGAAATATGTCTTTAAAGGCTCTAAATAAGTGCCGTAGAGGAACATTGGTTCTCAGTTAAATTTAAATTTTGGCCTTTTTACTTTCTTGAGGAAAAATATTTTTTACGAAATCGGAAATAAATATTTTTAACATTTGTATTTATTTTTATTCAGTAAAAACAAAACATAACCGACCAACGTCGAGCGAATTGGCAAACGACCGGCGAGCAGTTGGCTTCGTTAGTAGCTAGCTACGGTTTAGTGTTGCTAGCTTTAACTTAAATGAAGAGGCGTGAGGTGAGCACAACCAGTGTGCACCCGGGGGGGGGGTGTTTGTTGGAGGTGGGGTAAGAGTGGGGTGGAGCAACAGTTGGAGGACGGCTTTTAGCTGCACAGGGGCCCTTACGGCCTAAACGATGTGCGGGGGTGGTGAAGTGAGAGGGGGCTGATGTGGGTGGGGTTTTTGGGGGGGTTTGGGGGTCAACCTCTAAGCATCGCCCTTCACAATAAGTATAAGTCTCCAAAACAATTTCTTCTGTGAACTGCATACTTTGAGACTACTGAGCTGAAAGGCTCTAAGAGCACTTAATGCCCACTGAACGCCAACTGTTTATCCGGTTTTTTAGGACAAAAATTCACATGGGTCAGACAAAAAATCAGTCAAGCGAAAAATCGCACAAAAAAGACCAACAGAACTAATATAACTGCTACAAACGTTGTTTGAGAGCAATCAATTATTCACACAAAACAATTTTAGAATTGATAAAGGAATACATTTTTCTTTTATTTCAATTTAAAAATTGATTTTTTGAAATTTTGAGAGCTCTAAAGGGCCTGAAGTCTTCGATTTCCCATAAAATAGTTTCGATTAAGAGAAAAAAATTATTCGAAAAAATTTTTTGTAACCAGCAGAATACATAGAGACAGTTCAAAAAGTTTTTTTTTAAAAAAAAATTGAAAAATTCAACTCCAAAAAGTGTAGGAAAATTACTTTAGGTGAACAGATTCTCTACAGAACCATTTAGAACTAAATTTTGATTGAGCACTAAAATAAATCAGTTGCGCAAAAATTTTTTAAAACCATTTTTTTTCTACATTTTTTTCACCTAGAGCGACAAATTCTCTAGATCAACTTTTCCAAGTGCACGTTCGTTGGAGGCTAAATCATTGCTAAGCCTTTGCCACTTTAGTTAAATTTGACTAAAAATGGCAACTATTTTGGTCAATCAACGGTGAATATAAATTTTGCAGATTTCGTGAGCAATAACGAGGAAAAGCTGTCAGGGATGATACGACTTACTTTATTTTTTTGTTTCTGAAAAAATTGTTCCCTGCTTTCAAACACAACATCAGCCCTTCGTCAGTTTGGAACTCCACATAACCCATTCCTTTACAGTCGCCTGTTTTTGTGTCTCTGATCAATTTCACAATCACAATTGGGCCAAACTGGCGAAAGTAAAGCCGCAATTCTTCTTCGTCTGTGTCTTTTGGCAAATTAGCCACAAATACCGACATTTTTGATAAACATCCATGTTTGTCACTCACTAGAGAGGAATTTTAATGACGGTTACCAAGTTTCATTCCTGAAAAACAAAAGGCAGGTGTGATAGCATGACCCTGAAACTTGAGTTTTCTGGAGTCAATGCAACAACAAATCAACGCAAAGATGAAATTATGAACGCGGTTTATTTCAGTTGGACACTGTTAGTTACAGAGGTTAGCAACCTCCGTGATCCATTCTTGCGCGCCATTATATATGCTGCTTAATTGAAGACTTGGTACAGAGACAATGAGACTTCATTTAGGTCATTTTTTTCATTCCATCCAAATCGAATCGGCTATCTGCTATGTAGTCAAATAGTAAATCCCTATTAAACGATTAGTTTCAGATTATACTTCATAGCTTTTGTTTTTGAACAGAAATTATACTTTATTCATCTTTGCATCGAAGCTCAAAGGTGCTAAATATCGCAACCCTCATTGAGAAAAAACAAGGCTAAAATTGCATAGACAACGTCTGTATCTATTCAAGGACAGGATTAGTCTAACACTTATCCATATTACACAGCCTTAGCCTGAGATTATAATCTTTCGCATTCATAATCATAATGTCTTCACGGGTAGCTTATTCTTACTAACTAAGAACCCAATGAGCAACTAAGCCAAATTTGAAACAATAAGTCTTAGTCTACCTTTAAATGTTTGACAGCATCAGCGGCTGCTTTTTGTTCTTTGAACACAACGAAAACGCAGCAGTGGCTGATAGCGTCACTGTATTCTTTACGTCTAGCAGCCACCCCTTTAGACATGGAACCTTTGCTGCCGAAAATGTTGCGAAATCGGATGCTGTCCACCTCGCCTGAAACAACGCAATACCAATAATTCGTTTTAATGAGTTATATCGTTATTTTCAGCAAAAAAGTTATGAATCAGAGAGCGATTATTTGGTCTAAGTAAAATGATCTCAAACATCACTAAAATCAAATCAGTTTGAATCGAACTTTCGAGTCCGTTGCCAGTATATTAATTTTTCGATGCACTGTAACACAATGAGATCAACTACTAATTATTACTATTCTCCGCTCAACCCTTTTACCTTTATGAGAAACTGCCTGTTAATTTGGGATTTATTTCTGGCCCCACTTCCTTCTACTTTACATTACAATGAGCAAAACCTTTCTGGAATTATTTGACCGTAACTAAACATACAACAGTGGATTTCAAGTACAAACCATACTCACCAAAAGCTACACAAAGTTTTCTCAGCTCCGTTTCCCTGATTGCAAGAGGATAATTTCCCAAAAACATTGTCCGTTTATTCTCGTCTTCTCTGTTTTCCTTTAACTTTTTAAACTCTTTGCGAGACTTTTTGAAAGTCGGCTGCAATTTGACATCCTTAACATTTTGTGTATCAACAGCAGCAATATGAGGAACCGATCTGGATTTCTTTAATTTTTTGGTCCGAGGTTGCTGTCGTTCTCTAGCAACTGAAGATAGACCATCGGAGTAGGGCCTTTTCCTGCTGTTCAAATTCGAATCCTCCAAATGACCTCTGTTATCGACGTCTATTGGTGGCAATGAGTTCCGTAGTGTATTCATGAAAACTCTCGCCTTGTTTTTAAGCTGGCTCAAAAGACTGTTCGCTGGTACTGCTGCTATCATTGTGTCAAATATTTCGAAGATAAATATCTATAATCTGAAAGAGTAAATGAGTAAAATTAAAAAGACGTAAGCGCGAATGAGAAAATTTTTCCAGCACTCCAGAGATCAAATTTTACAAAACGTATCAGACTACTCCGCTATTCATCAGCCAACTACCCACTGTATCTGCCGACGATCGTAAATGTAGCATTATTTTTTAACAGTTGGAATTAGATGAGATTATCAACGGCTCTGAAACAGAGTTTCTAGCAATTATTTGGGTCATGGTGGTCTTCTTATGACATTTTTCGCTTGATCAATGATTCAATCGTCTGACACTCACTCTTTTCCTCAAAAACGGGATAAACTATCAAAACCCGAGGATACTAAGTCTCTTCAGTGCTCTTTTAGTATCTAAGTATACGTTTCAAAAAAAATTTCAAGTAATTTCAAGATTTCAAGAATAAAAGGATACTTATTTTTTTCCAAATGGTAAAAACTGATTTTTACAAAGTTATTGGTTGGGGAACTCATGGTTCAAATCAGTTCCAACTTAAGTTGATTCTCAGAAAGTTTTATTACGATCAAGCTTGTACCCACAAATCAACATGGTACCCACGTAATTGAGTCTCTGCCTTTAGTTTGTTCCCAAAAACCCTCACAATCGGGTCTTCAAAATTTCGTCCTCATCAAACCCTCACAATCGGGTTGAACAGAAAAAAAACGAGCACCGTCCTCACTCATTTGGTGACAAACAAGTTCTCGCATAGCAAAATTTGTGTGAGCCACGATTATAAACTAACCATTGTGTTGTTGAGGGTGTTGTATGAATGAGTCACGTAACAGGGCCACCAGCGTTGTGGCTGAACCTCTCATTAAAGTCACTGAGACTCCTTGAGATAACCGATTGTAGACAATTGATAAACCAGCTGGTTGCAATTTTCAGTCATCGGCAAACAATGCTATAAGATTCAAAGTTTTTCAAACCAAATCTGAGAAGCCCACGAAATATTCAAACTGGACACATATTTCGACAAATTTTCGGGGATATTGTCCGTATTTCCTTTTTTCAGCATTTGTCAGCAAAACTACACCTCGCCACATCTGAAATTAGACTCGGCTGCAGTGGGGAAGTTATGGTTACATCTAACGCAGCTGGTGGTCCCGCTGACCAGCTGGGCACGAATATGTCTCCTGGCCTTGAATAGCTATCCGGATTCAATTTTTTTCTGTTCGCAGACGCAAGCTAAGTTTGCAGTCGAGCAACCAGCTTGTCCGGTCTGCCACTTTGACAGTGAGAACATCATCGTTCCTCTTCGTTCCTCCAACGGAACACCAATCCGATACTTCAATGCGGCTTGAATTCATTTGACTGAAGGTGAACGCCCACAATAGGGTTTGGAGGTGCGGAAAGCCAGGCACCAGATTGAGGCAACGTTAGTAAAAGCAAACGAGCTTTCTCCCTATTTGAAACCTGGTTACGGAGGTTATAAAAAGCAGCGTCTTCGAGTGCCTCCTGAACATTGTGTTGTGTATAATGGATAATAGATTATTCAGTTCTTCCGTGTGTTTCTTTGAAGATCTGCTTGTCTGTTATTTTCTCACCGGTTATTTCTTCTAAAGCGTCTGACTGCGATACTGACCCACAATACGCCGCTTTCAATTGGTCATATGCTTGTTTTATTCCAACGCGGTTTGCTTATTGGTAGACAAGCGTGATTCCAAGCGTTGTGACTTATAACGGTGCCTGACATTCTCAAATGGCAATCTCTGAAGATTGTTAAAATCCTTCAAAATAACGGAGGATTCGTCGGACGGAGTGTTATATCGCAAGGACTATGCCATTTTTTGGGCACCAAGGCAGCACCAAGAATTCCAAGTGCACAATGAGGGTCGTCTAGATAAGCCAGGTTGTCAAGCAGTTTTTATATTTTGTTGACCCTTTTCCTCAAAGATGAAGCAAGAAAGCTGGATTGCCGATGGCAGCCCCCAAGATTTCAAATCCTTCTTTGCTATTTCTCTTGACCCGTTATCTATAGCTTTCAAGTCAACGGTTTGACCAAAGCTCAAATTTTTTTATTCTGAGCTCTAAATTGCAGCCTTCGCCCAGATTAGTAAAAAAATTCAATGCTGTGAAAAGTTTTTGATGAGTACCAGCAAGAATGCCGCCGTCCAAATACCAATAATGCTGCACTAGATTTAGTAATTTTGTTTCAATTTCTTTAATGATTGTCCACAGAGCTAGTGAAAACAAAAGCTGCCCAAAATGATCCCGTTGTTGTACTTCGGATTCGCTACTTAAATATGTGTTGTTAAAAGGCAAATGAGTGTTGTGAGTAGCAAAAAGTCCCATAAGGGGCAAAACCAGGTAAAAATTTAACAGCTTCTAAAACCTTGCTTCTTTTCACCGAATTGAAGGTATTTTTGAAATCAATCTAATATTCCGGAATTTTTTGAGTTTTGCAGTTTTTCAAAGGAAATTCTTGTTGCATGTACTATGTCCTCGGCAACAGCCTCGACTGTTATTCTAATGGTTTTGTGTTAAATAGTTCAACAGCTTGTGAATTTTCAATGCAGTTAGTGTTGCACATAGTTTAGGAGCAACGAATTCGGGAAGCTGACCCCTGCTGGCTAGTTTGACGAATTCCGTTAAACTAGTGATTGCTCGCTTTGATTGATCAGGCGCAGCGCAGTTTACTGCATGCAGCAGGTTCTCGGGATACATTTGACGGCCCAGCTGCTGTAAATTTGGAAACTACTCGATTTGGAAGAATACTGATGCCTCGTCAAACTGATATGCGTTCGTGTTAGCATCTTGAGCAAATTGGTGATCACGTTGCTGGTCCTTAGGTGGTAGCTTTTCAAGCTCCTTCAACGTTGCAATATTGTCAGGTGCGACGCCGTCAGTAGACTAAACTTTCGCTGCCCTCTCAAACTGCCCCTGCAGGCAAAGATTTCGCGCGGCTTGTTAAAGCGTCTACAGACTCGTTGCTAGTTTTCCTTGACTGCTTCAGTAAGGCCAGCTCGTACCACAGTGCGGCATAATTAACTGACTTTTGTTGCTGAAGTCTGCTCAACAGTTTCTTGTTGCTGCTTGTTCTTCTTACCCCCACGATTGAACGCGCGTAAAACACCTGCTTATCGCACAGTTTTTTTCCATTTTTGTGACAACTGAGCGTGCGAAATTCAAGCATCGATAGCGGAAGCTAGAAAGTCTGACCACCTCGCCCGAAGATTTACAGGAACCAACCTTAGGGTAGGAATGTGCTGGCTGCTGATGGTTTTGAGATCTGGGAGTTCATTTAGATTTATATCTGTTGCAGCTAGATTTGCTGAACTCACAAGTCTGTGCGGACTGCACAATGTCGTCTACCCGCTTCGCTAAATCGCGTGGTATCTTTTTCACTTTAGACAGTAAAGGCGTAAATTGTGAGTAGGCCTATATTGATTTGGAGCACACCATGTCATCGAAGTTCGGTCCCCACTGGTCATATCTAAATTTAGTTTTTCCGAGATGGTGATCAATAACAGATATCTGGTACAGTTTACCTTTTTTGTCGGGTTAGAAAAGGATTGTTTTGGAGGGCACTTGAAAGCGGGATGCAGTCTCACAAATTTTTAAACTTCATTTGCTGAGTCAATCCCGGAGATAAATTGCATTGCTTTGTCTCCTGACTAAGCTCTGTAGTATTATCAGTCTCAGCTAACAAAATCATCTTGCTTTCTCTAGTTTCCAAAACTGTTTTATTTGATGAAAATTGAATGCACAATTGTCTACCGACAGTTTTTTTATCCCACTAGATTTTTAAAAAAAGAACACAGGCGGGGGTCGTTTTGGTTAGATCTCACCGGTTTGAGGTGCTGAACAACCACTACATAATTGATTTACTCACGTACACTGTGCTTCTGACATGATAACATTCAGATTTTTTTTTAAAAAAAAGTTTTAGGAGGATCAATCTACGGTGCTGAAGACTCAGTGTACAATAAAATTGATTTCTATTTTCGTTTTGGTTGTTGAAGTCGATAGAGCAACTTAAACGCACGTGTAAATTGGAATCTTTATTGCCCCCTCTAGCAATCGTTTGATAGCAACTTGCCCATCGTTATTCCGTAAAATTTCTCTTATAATGGTAAAACAATATTTAAAAGTGGATTAAAAAGGGCTTTAAAACGAAGTATCTAATTTTGATGTTCTCTGCTTTCATTTGTTTTAAAAACAGAAAACAAGATTTCTTTCAAATACGAAATACCCAAATGTGATTCTACTCTTTCAAGGAAAAACTCGATACCATTTAAACACTTTCAAACAAGCACAAATATGCATCCGCTAGTTAATGAAATATTTGACGGTTTTTGACAGATTTATTCTGAATAGCTGAGAAAATTAGCAGGTGCGGATTCAAAATAAATCTATGAAAAAAATGAAAACCATACTTTCAAAAACTGTTGTTTGCACCGTTACCTTTTAGCAGTTTTTGCGCCGTCAAAGATTACGAACAATTTTTTGCCTGACCATTTCAGTTTTCGTCCGCAAAAACGGGATAAGCTGTCAGAATCTGAGGATATTAAGTCACCATTCCGTGCTCTTACAGATCTGCTAAATATAAATGAACAACAATGAAATCTGTGATTCCAGCGTTCCTTATCAGCTTTCCCAGCAGTTTCCGAGCGGTCAAAGAACATTACAGCTTTAGTAAAACTCCATTTAAAACCAATGCCTACGCTTTATCGGATGGTTATTCTTGCCTTTTTTGAAACTAATCCATAATTATTCCTTATCAAAACATGCGGCGACTTTAACGATGAGCAGCAACGTTAAAACTAACTCTGGGTCTCTTTTAAAAAGCGCAAAAAGCCAGTAAATCAATCGATTTTTTCCCACAAAACTTCAAACCAGAGATGTCTAATTAAACTCCTTTAAAATCTCAACAAATAGCGATTACCACAAACCTCAACAAATAGTAAGACGCTATGTGGAGTTCTTAAACATTAGGAATCAGTCACATATAAGTGATATCAAAACCTATCACAAGATCGGCAGCAATTTTTAAGTTTGTACAACGAGCTTCTCTGCAAATGATACTTTCATTTTGATTAAATTATGATAATCATTTTTAATGATAAGTCGAAGTACTCTATTCAGAGATTCGGGCGAGACGTCTGCTTTTATAGCATGTAAGTGATTGAATGGGTGCTTGACAACGCTTTGATGTATCAATTGTTTTTCACTTAATGCAAAAAATCTTCAAAATAATGGCCTAATATCTACATAATTACCGTTGCTCATTACTGATCTCGTCTTCGTCCCCTTGCATCAATCCAAACAAAACACAGATCACTAAACTACATATGGCGTCAAGGAGTTCAAATTTTTAAAGCAAAAGAATTTAATGCGCTGATTTTCTCTTGACTCAATTTTTTCATAACAAGGTTATCAAAACTAAATTTGCTGAAACAGGAAGCAAAGTCTAGTTTGCCATTCGTTTTCAAGTCAAATTTCGAATGCCATGCTCCAAAAAAAACTTAATTGTATTACAAGAAAAGGGCTAATTCAATTTCACAAATTAATGTCATCATTTCAAATATTTTTTTATTCAATCGCTTTACCACACTTTCCCAATGCCGAGAGTCACTGACACAGCCGTTAAATCTTTTTCAACAATAAAACAGCTCGAACAACAGCTCTTTCATAGTTTACTTAAATATAAGACTTCAATTTTGCACCAATGCTCTTGAACGCTTTTGCGTCCCGTTCTCTTATAGGTAACTTAATAGAAACACGAGCGATGCCACTCAAACCATTGACCGCAATAAATGTCTCTATAATCAAGAAGCCATCATTTTAAGCACTATGTTACTGACCATTAAATTCAAGATATGCATTAAATAAACAATCCGAAGATCTCAATTTTTGCAAACTTTCCAAGCTATCTGGAACAAACTCGTCACTAAATTTATCATCAATCGGCTTGTCAAAAACAAACCTCAAAATTGAGCCCCAATAGGTGCAATCTTTTCGAACTGATTCGTGAAGCGATGAAAAATGGCACAACCAATCAACAGGTGAAAATGAACTTGGAGTTGCTTCAATCAGAATATTTGGGTTGGAGTTTTGATCAACAGGTTGAATGAAACTTTCGATTTCATTTTCTTTATCACAAACAGATCGTTCTCTTTCGAAATGTCGCTTGCTAGTTTGATTCAAAAAGTTGTTATATCCATCAACACAGCATTCTATTTCATTACAGCGCGACGTCCAATTGTGTAATAATTCCATAATTTTTCCCTCAATTTTGGCCAAGCCAGCGTCGACTTTAATCACCAGTAAAGCTCTTAAATCAGAAAATTCGTTTAAAATTTGGGTAGGTATTTCGACATCGCGTACAACAACTAGTTGCTTTCTGTAATTGTTGTGTTCTTTCATTAGCTCCAAAATCTGCCGTTCCGTGCTCGGCAATACTTGAATGAGTTTCATATATTGGTTGACCAATTTTTGAATCCACGTATGAATTTGCTGTTTCATATTGTTTGATTTTAATGGACTGCAATCGCCTTTCATGTTAATTATTCAAATCAAGTCTGAAAAAGAGGCAACTAATAAAATGGCCATTTATAGTTCCACATTCTTAGTTCATTATGTGATAGCCGCCGGCAACCATTAAAAATTGATCGCTTTAAGCCTTTGGAATATATATAAAATGCAAAAGATATTTTCACTAAACTTAAGATTTATTGCATCCTGTTCTCGTCATAGCTAATGGTTGTTCATTTTCAAGTTCACTGGTGCGAATATCAGTTCAGACGGGCTTTTTCACCATTCCAGAAAACAAGATTACATGTGAACCAATACAATACCCTCTCAGCTTCATTTTACAACATCATTTTCTACTTAATGGCGTCATTCTAATGTTGAGAAACTATAGTCTCTATACTCTATAACACTTCTCTTGAAATTCATCCTCATCTGAGCAAAAGCCCATGATCAAAAGACAATTTTTGTTTTTGCCAATTTCGATCAAAAATTTTGCTCACTTTTTCTACAGAATTTTTTCTTAAGTGTTTTTACCGATAATTTAGTCGAATTAATACTATATCGACAAAATTGGATGTTCTGCTTCCTTTGAATACCTATGAAATTTTTCACCTCGGTATTTGGAACAAAGAAATTTGAAAACCGAATTATGGCACTCTCAAGCAAAATCGTTACAAGCTTGTCCCTTTAGTAACCCGTATTCAATTCTCCTTCACTCAGTTTCCTTCTAAAGTTCACAAAAGTTTTTGAGAACGATGTTTTTCCTGCAGAGAAGCCCAAGTGTAAAAATGGCAGCTTAGTTTTGAGTACGTGCACAACGACAGCTAAGACGCAAATGAAATCCTTATATCAGCCTCTTTACGATAGGCCCTTTATTATTTGAGTGGTAACAGAAGTGCATGGACAAATAGGGAATACATTACGTCAAGCAACCCCTCCCCCGCCCCAATCTGGTGTCTCAAGTTGACTCTGATGAAATAGGGTCAGAATAAAAATGGGAAAACCCTTCAGTAAAAATAGGGAAAAGCATCAGTCATTTGTAACAAGAGGCTTCTCGATTAACATCCCCGCAGTGAGATTTAATTGACAAGAGTCAAGAAACGATATGCGCATTTTAATACGGAGCAATAAAATTTACGATTGGCAATAACAAATGCCTGCTGTATTATCCCACTGCAAAAAATAAAATTCAAATTTCTATCAGTTATAACATCTGGAAGCTTTCATTAACCATTATTAACCAACCGCTTTACGTTCATTCTTCCATTCACTAAAACAAACCGATAAATTTTAACGGTCAAATAAAAATCTAAGTGTCCAATGTCGATCTCAAACCGCCTACAATTCTACAACCTTTCAAAACCCAATTTCAAATAAGAAAGGATCATTATTTCCCCATTTATCCAAAATTTTCATTTCTCAATGTTTCTGAATAGATTGAAATTTCATTATTCTAATATCAGCAGCAATAAAATGGCGAAATCACAGACGCTAAAAATAAACACTTTGTTTATAGCGTCTATTTGTTTATAGAAACTGATGATTTTCCACTCCTCCTCGCGTAGACATTTATTGTTTCTCGCTCTTTAATCTCCTCTAAAAAATTAAACCAAAACTCGGTTGCTTTTCCATTCAAATAAACGCACAATAAATAAAAAGAAGGAACCATTTTTGCACCTTTCCATTCAGGCTAAATTCAATTTAATCTCTTCTTTCCACAAGTCCTCTTTACTCTACGCAATATTTAACACACCAAATAAACAACAAACAATCAACAATAATCAGCAGCAAAACATTATCACAGCTCTTGATAAACAAAAGACGCTTCTTCTTAATACACAGCAAAATATATACAAAAAAAAAACAAACAAGCAAATAACAACAAAGGCACATTTCATTCTCCATGTTTCCGTACACCATTTTATGGTACACAGACCTAAATTCATAAAACATAAGCTAGACTTATTTACTCCTTTTCTGTCCCGTTTTCCATTTTCCATTTACTTACGTTGCGCTGCTTCAATATAGAAACTTTAATTATCTCACAAACAGTGCTTTTCCTTACAAATTGTCCATTTTACTGAAACATCAAATAAGCACTCCTTTTCAATTGTCAATTTCGCATAATTGAAAGCGACTTTCCTGTACCAATAACAAAAAGTTCACATTTAATTGTTAAGTGTTACACAACGGATGGAAAATTACAAGAATTACGGCAATTACAAGATTTGGACAAAAAATTTCGCTTTGTGCAATTTCTTTATTAATCCAAAATGGTTACCATTTTAACAGTATTTTGCTGCATCCATTTATCGTTGGACGTAATTCATAAATTATTTCTAACAGCATTTGTAGTTCTCGGATCAGCCCTTGGCTTTGTAAATTTGAAACACTTAAAATACAGCAAAGTTCTCGATTTGACAGATTCTATGTACATTTTCTGGCTAATTTCAGTAGCAATTTTATTTCTATATATCGTATTCCTAATAACTTTGCAGTGTTTTCTATACCAGCAGTCTAAAACCGACAACTTGCAAAGCACCTGCGTTTTGATTTGTAACAGATTAATATTCGCATTCTACATTATTATTTATGGCGCTTCAGACATATCGGCGTTCGTTCTTTACATCAAAGTTGCGGAGAAACGACAAGAGTTTGGGCTAGATTCGTCTTTTGTGCTGCACGTTTATTCACAAATGGTTCCCAATTACTATCATCCTTGTTTGGACACTATCAACGAAGTCATCAGCGAAAATTGTTTTTGTTCCAACTCAAAAACATGGAGTTTCAAGGGAGATTCTGACCAAAAATTTGCGATTAACAAGCTGAGCGAACAATTTTTATTAATAAAACAAGAACAAGGAGGCTCGGTAAGGTGCGATCACAAGTAAAGTTCCGACCCCGCTCATCAGCAATTTGGGCATAATTGTCTACCAAATGAGTAACAGATAGAAAAACCCAAAAACTATTTTTAGTCCCAAAAAACCAAAAAAAAACAATTTTTCAATAAAATAGTATGTGAACGAAAAGATAGCCTCCAAAGCAAATAACTCAGTGGAGTAAAAAAAATGATGCACTAAATTGATGAGATATGCCAATATTAAGAAAGCGAGTTAAGGCGAACAGCAAAATCAAACAACAACAACAAACATTAATTACATCAAAAACTTTGTCCGTTTTAAAAAAAAACATAATAACAACGTCAACATACAGTCAGATAAAACAAACTAAACATAATAACTTATAAATCACCAGAAAAGATATGGAACCAGTCCGTAAAAACGTTTGGTAACAAATTTCGTAACAAATTTGGTGACAAGTAAAAAATTTCGCTTAATTTTTTTAGAAAAACAATTTACTCCAAAGTAATGAAAATCATTAATGAAATTATGTAAAATATCCAAAAAGTTTACGATTACCAATGCTTTTGTAGAAGGGCCTTAAGACCTGTCCTTATTCAATTTTTTATGCGGCTAAAAAGACAACAAAAAATGAATTGAAACTTGCCAGAAAACGCTGTCGAAGCCGGTAAGCCATATTTTGGCCCTCAAAAAATGTTCGATTGCGCCTTCCTCAAACACCGATAGTATGTGGCCTTTCATTATTGAGACTAGATAACAAGTAGACAAAAAAATAAAGGGGCAAAAGTAAGTAATTCTTTTGATTTCTTTCGAAACAAAATTAACTTCAAAGTCATGAAAGCCATTAATTACAAAATGAAATAATAGATTCGTCCAAAGGAAGCCCCTGAAACCTGCAATTATCCAGAATACGTCTTGCCTCTACAAAAAGAACGTCAAATACGACAAAGCAAATTAATTTACTTTTTTTGTGAAAAACCGGTGTCGAAAAAAGCGGTGACACCAATTTTTTTTGACACCTTTTCTTGACACCAATAATGTCATATTTGAACTGTTATTAAGGAGACTAGGTAACAAAAAGACCAGAAAAAGGACAAAATTGCAAAGTTCTTCTTTTTATTTTGGAAAACAATTGTTTTCAAAGTCATGAAAGCCATCCGCTATCTATTAATATCAGAATATCGGCCAATGTTTTGTTCCATGAAAAGCCAATGAAACCTGTCACTGTACAGGAAATTTCATACGACAAAAACGACAAAGTAAAAACGACGATTAAAGACAAAATTGAAAAATTCAATTAAATTCTTTAACAAAGAAGTGTCGAAGCCGTTAAAACGATAATCTATATCTTTCAGGATTTTAATATGTTCAATTGTGCCTTACTTTGAACGCCAATAATGTGGTATGAGAGCTGTCAATAATGTGATAATGTATCAAAACTAGAAAACGTGAAAAACTGGATATATCTAAAAAAGGAAAATCTGAAATCTAGTAGTATCAAAGCCAGAAAACATAAACTTAAGGCTTAAAACCACAATAGATTAAACTTTAAATCAGTAGAAAGAAAAAGCATTTCTTTGCTGACACTGAGCTACAATTTGACCAAATTAAGAAAAAATAAAGGAAAAGATCATTAAGCCATTATTAATTTAAAAATCAATTATTTTTAAAAGTCAAAACGACCATAAGCTTTCAAGTAAACAAAAATAAATGTATTATCTTGAAGCTGCTTAGGAAGCCAATGGGACCTATCACTCCTGAGCTTTGATTTGGTATGTTCTGTTCTTTAATTATTATAAAAAAAAAGATCAATTTTTTTTTATAAAAAAAGACCGACTGATTACAATCCGAATTCATTTTGAATTCTAACAGTCCAAGATTGGTTCAAACCTAGCCCTGCCAATGCCTATTGTCCATTGGGAATACTTAATTTTTCTAATGTTATAGATATAGATAATTTGTTAGTTAAAAACTCAAATAAATTCTGCGTTTTTGATAATCAACGAGTAAAGTTAGCAAAAAACGAAGTTTTAAATATAGAGTACTCTCATTGGAAGTTGAAGTAGAAATAGGCCCCGGTTAGGTCTACAAAGATTGTGTTAGAGGTGTTTATGTTTGTACTTACGGCAAATTTAATCAAAGTGCACAGAAGAAGCTTATTTCGTCCTGTTTTTGATCAAAAAGGCTAAATTTAGAAATATTTAGCCCGAATTTTTGACAAAAGTCAAATAAAAATAATCAACAATACTTTTTTGTCTTCAAAATTACAATCAACCACACTATTTTTAATAATTTTAACAAATTTTAGCAAAATTGACGAAAATTTAGGCAAAAATTCCGGAAAATGTGAATAAAAACAACGGAATTCACTCTACTTTTCTCAGAAGTTTAAACCTCAATAACTCCCTGTAAAAAACAAAAATAAAAATATCTTTTTAATTCCATATTCTACGCTGGACGCGTTTTCTAATGATACTAGTGTCAACTCTCGACGATGAATATATCGATCGGCGAAAATTGTCTGAACAAAAAAAATCCGTTTGAATATTTAGTTCCTCCCCCTCTAGAGGGGTCGGAACAAAAATTGAACATATAACCTGCTCAAGTGATTCTAACTGCTTTCTAATGACAGGCAGGGGTTCTTTTCTTTCAAAGTTTGCCTCAGCAGGTAGCTGGTGGAAAGGGGGTGGTTGATTACTAAAGATTTTATAAGAGCTTATAGAACACCACAAGAATATTTCAGCCGCAAAAAAGGCATCAATTTCGGCAAACATTGCATTGTATTTTTGGTAGTCAACTGACGCCAATTCAGTTGAGCTACATATCTTCTGCGATCTTTTCCGTTTTTGCTTATTGCCCTACTCGCGATTTAGCAAAAATTAGATCTTGAAAATGACTAGCAGTATGGAAGATAGAGCTTCACATCGTTTTTTCAAAGTCAATCTTATGAGTTATATTAGCAAGAACAAAACATTCCTAAACATTTTTCATAAAATTCTTTCAAAACTGCATTTAAAAAAAGATTAACAAATAGTTTTGGTCAAAATATTCATCTACAGGACCAATGCTTGCTCGATTTCGAGGAACGCGCAAAGTATACACTAATCTTAATGGAGCTTAGTTTATACACGACAATATACATCACTCCATTATTGCCCAGCGCACTAATCATCTCACTTATATACCAATGCATGAGAGGAATAGAACACCGGAAGAAACATCGTCGAGATTTCAAATCAGAACCCTCCAGTAGCAGCCACAACAACAGCAACAACAACAACAATCAGACACATCCGCACATCACAAACAACTTCTATCATTCTCCGCATCTATCTGATAACAACCACTGTGATCACTGCCAGTTTAGCATTGAAAATAGTTTTTAATTTCACTTCTTTTCAATTATGCAAGGTAGCAAGTTCCAGAGTTGAGTTTTCTTAGAATACAAATCGCAAAAGGCCTTCAACTAAAATATGATGTCATTTATGAATGGATCTGCATTACTTTGAAAAGTTAGTATACTCTAGTATAGACCGAAATAGTGCAAACATTAAAACATAGCCGGAAAAACCCAGAATGTGACGCTTAAAAGTTTGTCCGCGGTAAATTTTAGTATTTTAAAAGTTTCAGCCGCAACAAAAGCACTAGAACTAAAATATTTCATAACTGCTCATCTAACAGCATCTCTGTGACCCGATAGATGTATCGGGTAACTGTTTTTCTAAGAAATTAAGAAACGAAGAATTTCATGAAAACTTGCGAAAAAATTGGCAATATTTACTCTGGAAAAGATGACATTAAAAAGTTTATCAGTAAGCTGAATGATACCCAAAAGCAGATAATAGACATAATGAAGATGCAGATTTGGTTTGGTTGCACAACATGCAACATGAAACAGAAAAGCCCAAGCATTCAGAAATTAGTACCTATACCAGCAAGGAGGCTCGGTAATGTGCGTTTGCACATAAAGTTCCGACCCCGCTCATCCACATTTTTGGCATAAATGTCAACCAAATGAGGAACAGATAGAAAACCCCCAGAAACTCAAGTTTGAACAAAAAGATCACCAAAATACCTCAGTGGAGTAAAACATGCCGCATTAGATTGATGAGATCAGTCATTACAAGGAAAGCAAGTCAAGACGAACAACAAAATCACACAACAATAACAAAACATTAATTAAATCCAAAACTTTATGACGATTAAAAAAACTAACAAGGCTAAAATAGCGTCGGATAAAACTGAAACTAAACAAAATAACTTATAAATCACTAGAAAACATATGGGACCACTCCATAATAAGGCTCGGTAACAATTAGACTAAAAAAAAACAAAAAACAGCAAAGATAAAAATTGGCTTATATTTTTTAAAAACAATTAATTTAAAGTAATGAAAACCATTAAATAGCAATTGAAAATATCCAACAGGTCTATGATCAAATAGGCCTCTACAGGAGGGTAATAACACCTGTCATTATTATTTTTACGCGGTTACAAAAAAAAAACAAATAGAAAACAAACAGAAATTCAATTAAAATTTGCGCGAAAACGCTGTCGAAGCCTTAAAGTCATATTCTGCTACTCTAAATGTGTTCATATCAGCCTTCCTCGAAACCCAATAATGTGGTATGCGACCTCTGATTAATGAGAATAAGTAACAAGTAGTCAAAAAAAGAGAAGGGCAATATTAAGTAATACTTTTTTATTTTTCGAAAACAATTATTTTCAAAGTCATGAAAGCCATTAGCTACAAAATGAAACAATTAAATAGGTTCGTCTTTTCTTCCAAAGAAAGCGCTTGTGACCTGTAGTTATTCAGAATATGTCTTACGTTACAAAAAGAACGTTAAACATAGACAAAAATCAAAAGCAAGTCAACTTTTTGTGCGAAAAACCCGTAGCGAAGCCAGTATAATCATAACTAATTATTTTAAAAAACATCAGGTTTTGAAAACTTGCACCTTCCCTTGACGATAATAATGTCATATGTGACCTGCAATCAACGAAACTAGGTTACAAATAGACAAAACAGAACAAGAAAGCGAAGTTAAACAAAGTTAAAAAGAGTTTCTTTTGTTTTTGAAAACAATTGTTTTCAAAGTCATGAAAGTCATCAGCTATCTACTCAGATGAGAATAAAGGCTCTTTTATTCCTCCATGAAAACTCAATGAGATCTGTCATTATCCATTTTATTTCGTACGACTTGAAAGACGAAAGTAAAAACGACAGTTAAAGACAATTGTATAAAAAAATCAATTGAATTCTTCGAGAAAGGGGTGTCGAAGCCCTTAAAACCATAATCTATGCCTTTCAAGACTTTGATATGTTTAACAGTTTGAACGCCAATAATGTAGTATGTCAACTGTTAAAAATCTTATAATGTTACAAAACGAGAAAAAACGTAAGAAAATGGGCCAATACCAAAAAATCAAAAAAAAAAATGTGAAATCTTGTAGTATCAAAGACAGAAAACCACAACTTAACGCTTAAAACTGCAAAAAAACTAAAAATTAATTCGGTATAATTTAGTAGAAATAAGAGGAAGAAGAAGCATTCTTTCTTTGCTACACTAAGCTTAGTGTTGAGCAATTTAAGAGAAAACTAATGGCAAAGTTCAAAAAGCCATTGTTCATTTAAAATTCAAATATTTTTAAAAGTCAAAACGACCATAATTTTTCGAGTAAAGAAATTAGATAAATTTATTTGAAACTATTTAGGAAGTCCATTGGACCAATCAACAGTGCGCTTTGATTTGAATTTGCTGTGCTTTAATTAATATAAAAAAGATCGATTTATTTTTTTAAAAAAAAACGACTGAATACAATCCGAATTATAGTTGGATTATAACAGTCCTAGATTGGACTAAAACCAGCCCTCAAACGACCAGTAAGCGGTTGGTTTTGGTAGCAGCTAGCTTGGACTTAGGGAGACTATCATTAAGGTGGGGGTTGCAGAGGGGTATGGCGTTGGAGCGGGAGTGGGTAGGGTGAGCTGAGCGGGGTATCGAGAGACGGGGTATGTGGAGGGGGCTCAATAGAGTTGCATCAGTGGGGGGTGGGGATAGTATGTTGGGGGACCGATCAACGAACCTACTAAAAACTGTCCTTTACAAAATGATTTTGGTTTCTCAGCAGCTTTGACAAATTGTCACTTGCAGACTAGCAGAGCACTACGAAAGGTCCTCGACTTAACGCCATCCTGGCTATATCTGTTTATCCCGTTTTATAGTGATAGTTGGAAAAAAATCTGATGAACGATCTCCGTATATCACTAAATGCTGCTTCTGTTAGCTGCCTTCAAACAAACTTAAAAAAAGAGTGACTTGACCTTATCTACTTGCATTCAAGCCATTGAAGAAAAAGTCAACTTCAGAGTGAGGTAACTCACGTGTGACGAATAATTTAATCACGCAAATGAAAGACAAAAAATCTCGCCACACTACGTGTGAATATGAGGCGACGCACAAATTCAGTGGAAAGTGCATGAAGAAATGAAAGCAGATTTGAAGTGATTGTGACGTCATACGGTTGCGTATCAATGGATTGGTAAAATCCTTTACAAATTAATCAGATAAAAGTATGAAAATCGATGTCAAAACGCCGCATGTGAACAAAAAAATAAAAACAAACGAGGAAGCAATTTTTTGACACCTTTTTCGCACTCATTTTCAAATTAGAAAAAATATTACACTGCAAATCCACTTCGCTCTACTTCCTGTTTCGGCGAGACCAAAAACATCACCTTCAAAAATCATGAAAATGTGCATGAAAGATCTTAAGACAGCGCCCCAATACAATTCATTGGGGAAAACTAAAAGAAGGCCAATATTAGCCCCCGCTATCACTTTGCGGCCAATAATAAAACATAGCTGGCAGATTGCCAGAAAATAGCCGCAACAGCTTCGTAGATCTGCAGTTTCAAGAAAACAGTAAAAAGGCAGGCCAAAAAAATTCGTCTTTTCATTGAAGACTGTTATGTTATATTTTGAATAAAAATCTGTATGTTTTTGCTGCCTCTATTAGCTGCTCTCAGATAACCTTCATTTAGAGTGACACACAACCATTTGGCCTTATCTCTTTGAACTAAAGTAAATAAAAGTCAATTTCAAAGTGAGGAAGTCATTTTTGAGAGCGAGGTAAGTCAAGTGTGACCAAAAATTTAATCACGCGAATGAACAAAAAACTCTCTCAACTAAGAACGAAAAATGACGTCACGCACGCACTTCAGTTGAAATTGCATGAACGAATTAACAAAAAGCAGATTTGAAGTGGTTGTGACGTCATATGGTCGTAACAAAAATCGCGACGATGAAATTAAAAAACACAGCAGGACAAGTCCTGACGTACAATTCATAGAAATTTCATTGACTAAACAAAAAACTAGACCAAGAACGGACTATGAATGGATTGGAAAAACCATTTAGAAAAAAAACGGTTCCAAAAAATCGAAAAAAAATGTAAACATCAAAGTGAAACTGCCGCATGTGAACAAAAAACCACTAGCGAGAAATCGAACTTTGGTTCATACACCGTTTCTCACTATACTTTAAATTTAGAGCAAAAAAACTTACGCCGCAAAACCACTCGCTTTTTCGCTCCACTTCCTGTTTCGGCGTGACCAAAATCACTACTCCAATTTGACTTCATGAAAATGTGTTAACAGATCTTAAAAAAATAGCCGGAAGCATTCTGGAAACGACTCGACGTGGAAATCCACTTAAATGCCATCCAACTACTCATCAGACAAAACGTGCATCCAATAATTTACGATTATCTTGAAATAAAACCATAAAACAAAAAAGTAAAAAAATCAAATCCATTAAAAATTGATAAAAAATCTGATCAAATTCTGTCATAAATTGATACCCAAAAAACTATCTCTGCCACAATTACTTTATCAATACAACTAGCAACTACTAAAACCACAGGAGATTTTTTAAAATACTTGAAGCCAAATGATGACAAAATAAGCTCTTACAAACAACTTTGACTAAAAAAAACTGGAAAGTTATATTTTTTATTATTACAAAAACACTCAAATCTAAACAAAAAAACTTTTCAGCCAATAAGGTACCCAGATGCTCGTAAAACAGTAGGCAAGTTATATTAGGTCAAGAAACTTGTCTAAAGAACAGAAAAAACCGAAAAACTGCAAAAAATTAAGAAAATTAGTTGCAATTTTCGACATTTTTTGTCATATTTCTCAAAAAAAGCTTCAAATGCACAATACTGTAACCACGTGTTAACTAAAAATTGCTCAAGTAATAGGGGTATCTTCAATACCCATTTGAGGCAGAAAAACAAAACAATAGTAAAAAAAAATCGTAAAAATTAGCCCAAAAATCAGCAAAATACATGAAAAACGTCCGAATTAGCATAAAATTCATAATAAATTTTCAGAAACTTTCAAACCACTACCAAACCCAGTGGTTTGATAGTCAGAAAACAGAAAACAGAAAAAACGAACAGATAAAGCGCTTCTTTATAAAGTCTATGCCAAATTGGCTTAAGCCTAAGCTCTTAGAAAGGCCAGATACAGATACCATTGATCAATTATGCACCTTAGCTAGCCAACAGATTGCAATAAGGGAGATGTGCAACAGAGAAGAGTACTTTGATGACGGATTTAATGAAATAACTGAAACAAATACTGATAAAATGTTAAAAGCAATAACTGTTATTTCAAATAATCAAAAAGAACTTGAGCAGAAACTTGAACAGAGAACAGCACCTAAACATGAGCCATCAGAACAAGGTCCAGTAAACATTTTTACACCACTTTACCCTCAACAAGTCTACAGACAAAGTTAGACAAAATTTCCGCCCCAATATCAAAATTATCGACCAAATTACCCCCAATATCAGTCTAATTATAGTCAAATTCAGCAAAACTATCGGGCCCAGCAACAGTACGCCCCCCGTGCTAATAATTACCGAGAGTTTAGACCGCAATTTAATGCCCCTAGACCTTTTTATCATAATGAACAGCCACAAACTCGGAATTATTGGACTGAACCTTCAAATAGCCCCCCATTTGTTCACCCAGCTTATGTTAATAGACCAGTTTAAAGGTTCCCAACAAAAAATACCCCACAAAACTTTCTTAGACAGGGAATAGTTTATGATAGCCCAGTGCCAGCACAAAACCGATATGGTAGTCAGCAATCAAACCAGTTTAATCGTGCAAGTATTCCTCAAAATAGAAATATGAGAGGTATGAATTTTCCATTTAATCAACAAAAAAACTAATAAAGCCACCCAACTTTAAAAAACAAAAAAATAAAAACTCAGTCAATTATTATAATGAAAGCACGTCTAGTCCTAGTTTAGATAAAGTAATAGAACCAGTTTATAATAAAAGTAACAAAAAGCGTAGAAAACGCAAAAGTAATAATAATAAAAGTAAAGTTAACAATTCTGTGCAACTTCCAACACAAGTACCTCATTCCGCACCAAAGCTAGTAACACATGTTCAGCAATTATTCAGCATTGTCCCACTAGTAGGCAGAACATTATCCTACGTTAAAGTTAAATTTAATGGAGAAATAGAAAGACGCGCACTAATTGATACAGGAGCATTTGCCAACGTGATAAGTCGTGAGTTTTACAAGGAGCTTATTAATACAAATATCAATTCAAAAACAGAAATAGAAAAGCCTGATCTAGATAAAGTAAAAATGGCAAACGGAAATATAGTTAAAATTGACAAAGCAATTAAAGTTACATTTAAATTGGGCACACAAACATTTACAGAAGATTTCCTTGTTTTAATTGTCACAACTTCTGTAATATTAGGAAACCCATTCTTCGTTAAACACAAATTAAGCATCTGCCCAGGACAAAGCTACATTAAATTCCCTGATCAAACTCTACAAATATATGAAATAAAGCCAGAAAAGCAACCCAGAAGAGTTGCAAAACGTAAAAAATTCGGAGTTTATACACAGAAAAAGCAAGTCTCTCAGCCAAATCAACAAGCAGTATTAGAGTGCAAGCTTTACGATAAACTAGAATCATTCACTGACCTTTGTGGGGTAATAATTCCAAATGAAATCTTTGAAAAAGATAGCGAAGTAAAATTAACGTCTTCATTAAGTAAAGTTGCTGAAAAGAATATTCTTTACATCTACGTCCTGAACATTACTGATCACCCAATTACCATAAATAAAGGCGAAGAAATAGCCAAATTATCGTTCTTAACGTCTGATCAAGCAGAAAAGTTGTTAGAAGTAGATCCTCAATTAATAAATGTAGCAAAAATGAGTGAAAATTATTTAACAGAAATAAATCAAATAATTCAAGTCACAGATACGCCAAAAAGAAAGGCCCAACCAATAAATCCGGCCCCAAATATGAAAAATTGTGGTTCCCAACGCCTGAAACGTGCCCAGATCCGACAAATTTGTCGCCCTTGCAGAGAGAAATCTTTGAGCAACTGCTAAAACTGCAAGAAATGGAGAAATTAGATCCAAAGGGTAACCATCAGGACAAAATAACCTTTTTGAGCAAATTCCCGTGGGAAAAATTGGCCCTCAATGATGAGCAAAAAGCAGTAGTAGGTGAACTACTAGTTGAATTCAGTGATATCTTTGCGAAACACAGATTTGATGTTGGATATAATACAGATTTAAAGACAAAGTTAACTCCAGAAAGAAGCATACCAATTTACGAACAAGGCCCTTCAACGCCTGTCCATTTGAGAAACGAGTTACAAGTAGAACTAGCATTAATGCATTACTACGGACTGATAACAACTTTGTCTCAATCAAGATATAGTAGTCCCCTTTTCGCTCAACGGAAAAATTCAGGAAGACTTAGACTATTAATTGACTTCAGAAAAGTAAACCATTTGCTGAAAAACGACTACGTGAATACGAATTTCCCGATTTCGAACATAAGTGACGCAATAAATTACTTTGCCGGAAAAAAAATTGTTCACAAAACTTGATTGTTCTCAAGCATATCATTGTGTGCAAATGGCAGACAATGTATCAGTGCAACTGCTAGCTTTTAACTTTGCTTCGAGGACCTATGCTTATAAATGTCTTGCACAAGGATTGAATAAGTCAGTAACAGGATTTAGTTCCTTTATTAGACATTACTTGGACCCATGCTTAGCTTCAGGAAATTGTACCCAGTTTATGGATGATATTGGAAATGCAGTAACAAATTTTGAACAATTGGTACCCTCTTTGCGAGAAATATTTATCTGTATACGTCAATCCGGAATAAAACTGCCGCCCGAAAATTGGGAAATAGCAACAGATACAATGAAATTCCTTGGAAATAACATCAGTGCAGAAGGAATATCACCAGCAAAAATAACGAAATTTCTTGATAAATTTAAAATGCCGAAAACAACAAAGCAAGTAAATCGACTAATTGGCTTCACGCAATTCTTCCGCAATTACATCCCTAACCTAGGTGAAAAACCAATGTCATTTTACAAGCTGCTGAAGAAGGATGCAGTTATAGAAACCACAAAAGAACATGTAAAAGCATTAGAGGTAATAAAGAAGGATCTAATGGAAGCAACGAAGAAAACATTGCGATCGCCAAAACCAGGCCTACAGTATGTAATTCTTTGTGATGCTAGTTACCACGGTGCAGGTTGTTTTGTACTAATGGTGGAAGACTATGTAAACGAAACTGGCAAGAAAGAAAAGAAAACATACGCTCCCGTATCATTTGGATCGCATTTGTTTAATGCTACGCAATTTAAGTTCTCAATTTACTACAAAGAGTTCCTAGCTTTGTACTACGCGCTGGACTACCTTTCGCACTACATTTGGGGATCAAGTAAACAAGTAATTATACTCACTGACAACAAAAGCCTCACACAATTCTTCCAGTCAAAAGTAATACCGCCATCTCTTTGGAATTGTTTAGACAGAATACTCGCATTTAATATAGTAATTGCTCACATTCCTGGACGCGCTAATTACGCCGCAGATTTCCTCTCCCGAATGGAGAATGACAAAACAGCAACAATGTCTTTAAAGTTAACAGATAGAATTCCAGTTAGAGAAATAGAAATTGATACAGAAGCACAAAACCCTGATGTTGAACTGAACGTATTATTTGATACTGAAAATCTCTGTGACGAAATAAATAATGATGAAGTAAACTTCCTCAAAAAGCATGGAGTCTTTGATGAATACAAAAAACGACAAACTAATTTCCCAATTACCGAAATTCAAGGGCTATTTAAACTAAAAAGAAAAACTTAGATGAGTTCCCAGATCTTACAGACAACTTAATTAGCCTTAATTTAGCAGAAGAGCAGCAAAAAGATACAGACATTAGAACAGTAATAAGCTGGATACAACATAATAATCAACAACCAGATTTAAAGTATGCTACAACAAATTTAAAAAAGTATCACAAACACTTAAACAGATTAATTCTTGAAGGGAATGTCTTATACCGGAATTTTTATGATGATACTGGAAACGTACTTCATAAACAATTCTGTGTACTTAAGCATTTGTGGAAAGAGACTATATACAGGCTCCAAAATTCGTAAACAGCAGGTCATTTAGGCATTAAAGCAACAATTCAAGAATTCAGAAAGCGATTCTATTACCCAGGCTTCACCGAACATTTCATTAGTTTCATTAAAAACTGCCTTACTTGTCTTCAACTTAACAGAGTAACAAAAAGTCACATCACACCAAAGTTACAACCAGTCAGTTCTCTACAATCATATCCAGGAGATATGTTACAAATTGATTTAGTAGGCCCCCTAAAGTCATCACAATATAAGTATGTTCTGAGTGGAATAGATGTATTTACAAAGTACCTATTCGCAGTTCCATTAACGAATGGATACGCTGACACAGTAGCCCGAGAACTAGTAAAGGTTTTCTTCCAGCACAGCTACATTCCTCAAACGATACTTAGTGACTTAGGAACAAATTTTACTTCAGAATTAATGTCAGAATTAGCAAGTTTATTAGAAGTAAAGTTGAAGCACGCCTCACTAAAGCACCCTAAAAACTATTGGAGCAGTAGAACGATCTCGCGGACCACTGAAACGAATATTAAAGCTCAATACTGAGGAACAATGGAAAGACTGGCACAAATATGTTCCTATTGCAACTTTTATTCATAATACTTCATATCATTCAGCGACAAATTGCTGTCCTTCAACTTATTCCATGGCAGAGAACCCATAAATCCCCTTGACATTAGGTTCTCCAGAAAAGTAATGGATGCATTAGCAGTAAATTCTGATTTTGTTAATGAACTGCAAGACGCCATGATGCAAAAGTTCGGAGAAAACAAAGAAAAACTAACGACTGCTTACCTGAAGTACAAAAAGTATTATGATCAAAAAGCCTCAGCAAAACCCATTCCGGAAAAATCATTCTGTTTACTTTTAAATCCTAAGCTACTAGAACAATCGACAGTAATAGCTTCCCAAGTTCAGAAATGGCTACCGCTATATAAAGTGGAAAAAGCCCTTACTGACTCTAATTACATCATTCGAAAGGTAAATACGAATTACACCCTATGTGTTCATCGAATCAGATTGAAACCAATTCAACCAAGTGAAACTCCTGAAGACCTCGAGATTATCAACCCCGCAAAATTTCAACCTGATCCATCTAGAAAACAACACATGGAACCAGATCTATTCGATAAACATATCCCGGAATTGATAAACGAATAAGAAAAGGAGATAAAACAAGCTACAAAAGTGAAACAGGACCCAGTAAAAGTGACCATAATTGTTCCACTAGGTGGACCCTTAGCAGGACCAGCAGTAGCAGCACATCCAGCAGCACCACCGGCCCCACCAAGGGTAGTAGCACCAGCCGTTAGACCACGAACAGCTCCAGTACATCTTCCAGTATTTGATTCTTCAAGCTCAGATGAAGCAATTCCTAATTTATTTGAAGAAAAAAGTAGTTCAGACGAAAACCTAGCTGACCTGAACCTAGATGCTGATCAAAGAGTAAGAATACCGGTTGATCCACTAATTGCTGATGAAATTCGACAGCAAGAACCAGAAGTTCGTGTTCCTCTCGTATCATCCTCATCAGATGACGAAATGTTTCTACCAGCTCAACAGCCGCAACCGTCAATAGAACCATTCGATAGTGAGTCGCCTCCAGAAACACTCGAAGAACAATTTGCGTTAACTGATAGAAAATTAAGAGCCCGACCTTATCACCCTAAACGAAAACCGGAGAAAAGTGCCTTTAAATCACCAGAATACCAACAGAAGAAAAATGTACAAGGATTCAAAGTGAGCAGACAAATATGGTTGCATGATGAAGATAGATCAAACCCTTACCTAACCAACCAAGTTAGAAGATCAGGCAGTCCTAGACCAAAAAATGCACGTGCTAGACTGGAACAAGAAGAAAAACGCGAAGCAAAAAAAGCATCAGCACAAGCAGCAAAACAGTCAAATACACCAAGTAGAGAGACAAAACTAGATCAAGTTTGAGCAAGTATAGCAAAATACTCAAGGAAAAAGCCCAGCAGTTCAGTAAACAAGCTAGTAACCAGATCTCAAACAAAAAACTCTTCACCAGGCTCTTCAAATCAAAACTTAAATCATTTTAATGCAACATATCTAAGTTCACCAACAGATATCTTATACTCTCCACACTCTTTTGCAAACTGTATATCAGCAGACCTTGCAATGGCAAAGGGATTAGCCCGACAAGTCAAAAGCTGGTACCCAGCAGCCCCAAGTGCAATTAGACTTAGATATCCACCTGATATTGGCTCAGTTTTAATTTACTTCGACCCCATTTCTGAACGTTAAATCTTCAGTTTAGTTACCAAATTTAAATACCACCACAAACCCACATACGAATCCGTATTAGCAAGTCTCTATGAACTGAGAGAAATAGTAATAGATGCAGGAATTTCACAATTAAGTCTTCCAAAACTCGCCAGTGGCTATGATAAATTGGATTTTAACATCATTTTTAAACTTATATGACAAGTCTTTGACCCTCTGCCCATAACCATCTATATCCATTAGCGTGTACAGACCAAGTACAGTCTAGCCGTACCCTTCATTTGCCCCAAAAGCCCAACAAGCCTGAGCAACTTAACCCTAAAGTCCAAAAATCGCCAAAAATTCGAAAAATTTTGACCTCAAATCCTAGTTATTTTGTTATATCTCCAGAACTACTTGTCTGAACCTGGATTAATCTATTGTTCTGAAAAGCCCTTATCCAGTAGCAGCGATTCCAGCTATTATTGACCCCATTCGACCCGTTCTAAGTACCAAAAATTTAGCTTAAAATTGACCCTTCCGAAAATCCTTGGTTCACGTCAGGAAAATAGTCATAAAATTGTGAAAAAGGCCCCGATCATCCCAACCTTTTGCGCTGCAGCATTTTTCAAGCCGAGGAAACGACACGCAAATTTTGAAGCGATTTGGAGAACTTTAAAAATCGAGTTACGCTGGAGCCCTCAATCTTTGACATTTTTCGAATCCGCTCGAATTCAATGATAACTCCTACAAAAAACCTCCAATTGACCCATTTTATAGCCCTAGACCAACTTACTGGTCACGCTCGACATCCCAGTACCCAAAAATCCCGTCAAAAATCAATAAACGTTGAGTTATGACAAAAATACCGAACCCTACCAAAGTGCGTTAAAATTGATTAAAATGTAGTGTAAATTATATCCCAAAAATATGTCAAAAACTGTCCCAAATGCCTCCAGCAGCTACTCCCAACTGCCACCTACATGATACAAACTCAAACAACCATAAAAACCCCATATTTCTAACTATATGTTGAAAAATAAAGAAGGATCTAATGGAAGCAGCGAATGTAACATTGCGATTGCCAAAACCAGGCCTACAGTATGTAATTCTTTGTGATGCTAGTTACCACGGTGCAGGTTTTGTACTAATGGTGGAAGACTATGTAAAAGAAACTGGCAAGAAAGAAAAGAAAACATACGCTCCCGTATTGTTTGGATCGCATTTGTTTAATGCTACGCAACTAAAGTTCTCAATTTACTACAAAGAGTTCCTAGCTTTGTACTACGCGCTGGACTACCTTTCGCACTACATTTGGGGATCAAGTAAACAAGTAATTATACTCACTGACAACAAAAACCTCAAACAATTCTTCCAGTCAAAAGTAATACCGCCATCTCTTTGGAATTGTTTAGACAGAATACTCGCATTTAATATAGTAATTGCTCACATTCCTGGACGCGCTAATTACGCCGCAGATTTCCTCTCCCGAATGGAGAATGACAAAACAGCAACAATGTCTTTAAAGTCAACAGATAGAATTCCAGTTAGAGAAATAGAAATTGATACAGAAGCACAAAACCCTGATGTTGAACTGAACGTATTATTTGATACTGAAAATCTCTGTGACGAAATAAATAATGATGAAGTAAACTTCCTCAAAAAGCATGGACTCTTTGATGAATACAAAAAACGACAAACTAATTTCCCAATTACAGAAATTCAAGGGCTATTTAAACTAAAAAGAAAAACAGAAATAAATTCAATTGAGTACCCAAATCCATTAGATGAGTTCCCAGATCTTACAGACAACTTAATTAGCCTTAATTTAGCAGAAGAGCAGCAAAAAGATACAGACATTAGAACAGTAATAAGCTGGATACAACATAATAATCAACAACCAGATTTAAAGTATGCTACAACAAATTTAAAAAAGTATCACAAACACTTAAACAGATTAATTCTTGAAGGGAATGTCTTATACCGGAATTTTTATGATGATACTGGAAAAATACTTCATAAACAATTCTGTGTAGCTAAGCATTTGTGGAAGGAGACTATATACAGGCTCCATAATTCATAAACAGCAGGTCATTTAGGCATTAAAGCAACAATTCAAGACTTCAGAAAGCGATTCTATTACCCAGGCTTCACCGAACATTTCATTAGTTTCATTAAAAACTGCCTTACTTGTCTTCAACTTAACAGAGTACCAAAAAGTCACATCACACCAAAGTTACAACCAGTCAGTTCTCTACAATCATATCCAGGAGATATGTTACAAATTGATTTAGTAGGCCCCCCAAAGTCATCACAATATAAGTATGTTCTGAGTGGAATAGATGTATTTACAAAGTACCTATTCGCAGTTCCATTAACGAATGGATACGCTGACACAGTAGCCCGAGAACTAGTAAAGGTGTTCTTCCAGCACAGCTACATTCCTCAAACGATACTTAGTGACTTAGGAACAAATTTTACTTCAGAATTAATGTCAGAATTAGCAAGTTTATTAGAAGTAAAGTTGAAGCACGCCTCACAAAAGCACCCTCAAACTATTGGAGCAGTAGAACAATCTCGCGGACCACTGAAACGAATATTAAAGCTCAATACTGAGGAACAATGGAAAGACTGGCACAAATATGTTCCTCTTGCAACTTTTATTCATAATACTTCATATCATTCAGCGACAAATTGCTGTCCTTCAACTTTATTCCATGGCAGAGAACCCATAAATCCCCTTGACATTAGGTTCTCCAGAAAAGTAATTGATGCAGTAGCAGTAAATTCTGATTTTGTTAATGAACTGGAAGACGCCATGATGCAAAAGTTCGGAGAAAACAAAGAAAAACTAACGACTGCTTACCTGAAGTACAAAAAGTATTATGATCAAAAAGCCTCAGCAAAACCCATTCCGGAAAAATCATTCTGTTTACTTTTGAATCCTAAGCTACTAGAACAATCGACAGTAAAAGCTTCCCAAGTTCAGAAATGGCTACCGCTGTATAAAGTGGAAAAAGCCCTTTCTGACTCTAATTACATCATTCGAAAGGTAAATACGAATTACACCCTATGTGTTCATCGAATCAGATTGAAACCAATTCAACCAAGTGAAACTCCTGAAGACCTCGAGATTATCAACCCCGCAAAATTTCAACCTGATCCATCTAGAAAAGAACACATGGAACCAGATCTATTCGATAAACATATCCCGGAATTGATAAACGAACAAGAAAAGGAGATAAAACAAGCTACAAAAGTGAAACAGGACCCAGTAAAAGTGACCATAATTGTTCCACTAGGTGGACCCTTAGCAGGACCAGCAGTAGCAGCACATCCAGCAGCACCACCGGCACCACCAAGGGTAGTAGCACCAGCCGTTAGACCACGAACAGCTCCAGTACATCGTCCAGTATTTGATTCTTCAAGCTCAGATGAAGCAATTCCTAATTTATTTGAAGAAAAAAGTAGTTCAGATTAAAACCTAGCTGACCTGAACCTAGATGCTGATCAAATAGTAAGAATACCGGTTGATCCACTAATTGCTGATGAAATTCGACAGCAAGAACCAGAAGTTCGTGTTCCTCTCGTATCATCCTCATCAGATGACGAAATGTTTCTACCAGCTCAACAGCCGCAACCGTCAATAGAACCATTCGATAGTGAGTCGCCTCCAGAAATACACAAAGAACAATTTGCATTAAATGATAGAAAATTAAGAGCCCGACCTTATCACCCTAAACGAAAACCGGAGAAAAGTGCCTTTAAATCACCAGAATACCAACAGAAGAAAAATGTACAAGGATTCAAAGTGAGCAGACAAATATGGTTGCAAGATGAAGATAGATCAAACCCTTACCTAACCAACCAAGTTAGAAGATCAGGCAGTCCTAGACCAAAAAATGCACGTGCTAGACTGGAACAATAAGAAAAACGCGAAGCAATAAAAGCATCAGCACCAGAAGCAAAACAGTCAAATACACCAAGTAGAGAGACAAAACTAAGATCAAATTAGAGCAAGTATAGCAAAATACTCAAGGAAAAAGCCCAGCAGTTCAGTAAAGAAACCAGTAACCAGATCTCAAACAAAAAACTCTTCACCAGGCTCTTCAAATCAAAACTTAAATCATTTTAATGCAACATATCTAAGTTCACCAACAGATATCTTATACTCTCCACACTCTTTTGCAAACTGTATATCAACAGACCTTGCAATGGCAAAGGGATTAGCCCGACAAGTCAAAAGCTGGTACCCAGCAACCCCAAGTGCAATTAGACTTAGATATCCACCTGATATTGGCTCAGTTTTAATTTACTTCGACCCCATTTCTGAACGTTATATCTTCAGTTTAGTTACCAAATTTAGATACTACCACAAACCCACATACGAATCCGTATTAGCAAGTCTCTATGAACTGAGAGAAATAGTAATAGATGCAGGAATTTCACACTTAAGTCTTCCAAAACTCGCCAGTGGCTATAATAAATTGGATTTTAACATCATTTTTGAGCTTATATGACAAGTCTTCGACCCTCTACCCATAACCATCTATATCCATTAGCGTGTACAGACCAAGTACAGTCTAGCAGTACCCTTTATTTGTCCCAAAAGCCCAACAAGCCTGAGCAACTTAACCCTAAAGTCCAAAAATCGCCAAAAAGTCGAAAAATTTTGACCTCAAATCCTAGTTATTTTGTTATATCTCCAGAACTACTTGTCTGAACCCGGATTAACCTATTGTTCTGAAAAGCACTTATCCAGTAGAAGCGATTCCAACTATTATTGACCCCATTTGACCCGTTCTAAGTACCAAAAACTTTGCTTAAAATTGACCCTTCCGAAAATCATAGGTTCACGTCAGGAAAATAGTCATAAAATTGTGAAAAAAGCCCCGATCATCCCAAACTTTTGCGCTGCAGCATTTTTCAAGCCGAGGAACCGACACGCAAATTTTGAAGCGATTTGGAGAACTTTAAAAATCGAGTGACGCTGGAGCCCTCAATTTTTGACATTTTTCGAATCCGCTCGAATTCAATGATAACTCCTACAAAAAACCTCCAATTGACCCATTTTATAGCCCTAGACCAACCTACTGCTCACGCTCGACATCCCAGTACCCAAAAATCCCGTCAAAAATCAATAAACGTTGAGTTATGACAAAAATACCGAACCCTACCAAAGTGCGTTAAAATTGATTAAAATGTAGTGTAAATCATATCCCAAAAATATGCCAAAAACTTCCCAAATGCCTCCAGCAGCTACTCCCAGCTGCCACCTACATGGTACAAACTCAAACAACCATAAAAACCCCATATTTCTAACTATATGTTGAGAAATGATGAAAAAACGAAAATTGCGCTTCTGCTTCAATCCTCCGCTTCAAAAATTTTATTTTATTCTCCAACTGAACCGATAAAAGCCACCTATAACCCCTACAACCCTAGTGCAACCCCCCACTAGCCTTGTAGTACCATAAAAACCAGACCCAGCTCATCCCAGTATCAACCATGAAGACTTAAACCCAAATAAGCTCTGGAATTGCCACAATTTTGTCAGAAAAAATTCAGTTATTTCTCACTAGAGACAAAATTATTAACTTCTGACAGCAATTAACTACACCATCAGCACGCCCACATCTATAGCTCTCAGAAAATGCACTCCCAGCCTCCTAGTGCCAATACAAGCTGAGGAAAGACTGCCAAAATAACGAAAATCACAAAAATTTAAGTGTAATTTCCAACAAAAGTGATCAAAAATGCATCTGAATATGCAATAAGTCCTGAATATGCCCAATTTTATTGTTAATTCAGTTAGCCCTACTCATGAGCAGTCCAACCATAGCAATCTCAATCATTTTGAACAATTTTTTCATAGCCTCATAGCCAATAACCTATCCCCTATCTGAGCCTTTTCAAAAAAACCCAGGTTCACTGCAGCAAAAATGTTATAACTCGTGAAAAAATAGTCAAAACTGCCCAAATTTTCGCGCTGCACAGTTTTTTGAGCCGATAAACCGATTCACCAATTTTGAGCTCAATCGAAGCATTTTAAAAATTGAGTGACGCTGGGCCCCTCAATTTTGGAGACTTTTTGAAAATTTACGAACAAGTTCATAAAATCCGGAATATTGATCGAAAACCCGATATTATTAGCCTAAAACATCCGCATGCTCAAGGTCTACACGCCCATATCAAAAATATTGATAATTGTTAGTAAAATGTCAAAATAACAGCAAAAAACTGAAGCCTACCAGACTCTTCTCAAATTCGCCAAAATAGAGCCAGATTTAGACCAGAAAAATAGTATCAAATAGCCGAATTATGAGCCCATATCCAATATTCAGTCTCCCTAGTAGTTAACTAAGCCTAATAAGACCATACAATCAAATAAAAATTCATATATGTTGAAAAAAGTGAAAAAATCGGAAATTGCACATATCTGATCAAATTCTAAAGTGACAAACTCCATATATAAAGTCAAATCAAGCACCAAACCACACCAATAGCTGCTACCAACATAGTACTCACTAGTATGACCCACAATTACTCAAAAATCAATAATCTCCAATCTATGTCAACTTATGCACAAAACATGATGCTTCATAAGTAAAAATCTAGTAAATTTCACGGAAAAACTGGCACAAAACACAAGTTATTCAACTTCAAAGCTACCAAAATGCTACCACTGATAGCCACAGATATCACTACTAACAGTTAGCACCTGATTTAGGCCACTAGAGAATCACCAGACTGACAAATGTCCCGAAGAAGCTCAATTAGTGGAAAAATCATTCCTAAAAATTAGCATTTTGGACGTAAAAATCAATGTTCTGACCCAAAAAATGGCTTCAAACCCTATAATTCAGTAATATACATTAGTACCAAGCACAGACAGTACCATTTTAAACATTCAATACCGATAATGTATGAACAGTGACGACTTCTTCAGACCGAAATTTCATGATTCAAAAATAGCCAGGTTCAGATCACGAAAACAATTACAACTTTGCGAAAATGGCTCAAATTGCGCCAAATTTTTGCGCTGCAGCGTTTTTTGAGCCCCTGAAGCGACCTACCAATTTTGAGCCCGATTGGAGCAATTTAAAAATTGAGTGACGCTGGAGCCCTCAATTTTTCGCATTTTTCGGTTTTTCATACATTAGTGAAGTTGACGAAAAAGTGCCCAAAAACCTGAATTTATAGCATAGTTATTCCCCACCGATGTCTACTGAGTGGGCTAAGCCAAAAAATTTGGCCAAAGGTTAATAAAAATCGAAAAATTCACATATATGTAACACCAGCCCTGATGTGGAAAAATGGCCAAAATTACGAAAAATTACATGTGAAAATTAGTACCAAATACTCTTCTAAACCAGTTCAAATTACACACACGTGCTGCTAACAACCAGGACAAGTATCTAGAACCATTAAAACCAGTCTATGATCAATAATTTACAAGTAAATTTAGGTTAATGCTCAAACATCAAAAAAGCCGTTATGTCACCAAAATATCACTTTCACCAATATGTCATTATAAAGTCACACACCGCAATTAAAATGTTACCACATGCTCATGCACACCACAGCTCCTAGTTCCAATAGTGAAAACCAACTATCGAAGCTACAATTGCCAAATAACAAGTAAAAACTCACCTATAGATGAAATTAAACTACATGATGAATACAATTGCACTGAGACTAGTCATTTCCCATCGGCGCTATCCTCAGCTACAATACCACCACCACTTGTACTCTAACCGGATTGACCCCCTGTTCTAGTAGAACGAGTCACGTACCACTCAGCATCGTCCAACCTGTTTAAATGTCATTATAATGAACAAAAAGCTTCTAAATTACATAAAAAATACGATAAATCTTCACAAAAACAGTTTAATACTCACTTTGGAAAGTCTACGATTGGCTCACAATGGTACCGGTACTCATTGTCGATGAAATTCCCGATGCACTGGATCAGTACAGCAGGAGTGGTGGACTTAGCATTGATCGAATGCCTGTAACACACCCAGCCGCCCCCCATTTCCTCAGTATACTGCCAATAGATATTGACATTGCATCCGAGGAAATAAGCCATACCAACAAACTAAACAACAAAACCTCAGATAATATCTACCTACACATGCACGTACCAGAATTACTAAGTATAACAAGAAACTTTACCCAGAACTCGATCCATTATCTTCACTCTCAGCAATCTCATACTCTGACACAAAGTACCCTAACTGGTCTTTCACAAGCTCAGAGAACCCAGGCGAACGCATCTTGGCCACAATAGCCAAGAGTAGAGCACGAACATTATGCTTGGGAACCTTCTTGTCTGTAATAAATCGATTAACAGTGAATTAAAGCCCTAAACTTCCTGAAAATTGCGATAAACTACAACAAATACCTGACTTCCGACCAGTTAAAGTGTAGTACAGAGCACTGAGAGCACACAGACCACCAACTTCGGCCCTCAGATCAGCCGCACCAAGCAACTTTGGAGTTTTAAATGACACTACGTCCACATACTCAGCATAAATGTCATTGTAAAACTCGTACCCCAATTCTGCACACAAGTTTGCCCGAAGATTTGCACGGAAAAAAGTGCAATGCACCTCTTTGCCGTGCATCTTCTTCACGAAACATGGCACACATTCACGACTAGCTCTAAGCATACACCACTTCACAATTAATAATACATGTAACAAACTAAAGAAAACCAATTAAAAATATAAATAAATATTATAAACATATGCAATTACCTCTCAACAGCGGCCTGCAATCCCCCCATCGACCGTGGAAAGAAGAACCCAGCAGCTTTCAGGCGATCGGTTTGTGACCTCACACGAGTAATGTGCTTTGCAGAAGCACTGAATCCGACATGAAGCGAAGCCAACTCCTGAGACACCATCTGCTGAGTTGGAATTTCCTTCTCCTGAACTTGCATTTTGCTGCCCACCTTCACTTCCACCTTATACATCAACACCTCCCGATTTACAGCCAACTCTGAAGTCCCCACATTCGTTATTCCCAGTACCATATGCTCCGCTTTGTCCCGATAAGCTCGTCGCTCCTCAGATGTCCGAACAAATGATGGATACATCCATTCCTATTGAGACGACTTGCTTCGCAAGAAAGTCAGAAAATCCTCATACTGGGCAACATCCATGACTAGCAATCACTATCTGAAAATTCAAAAATTGAGCCAAACTAGTTATTAAGCAAGCAGAAAGTTAAAGTGTTAAATCAAAAATGAACAATCACAGGAATGAAAACAAACAAACAGCACAAATTATGCAATAAATGCCAAGGTCGTTTAACTACCATGCCACTACGATCACTAATCGCTAATAACACATGCCGCAAAAACACACAACACCGCTCTGAACACACAATTACACCCTTCACTAACATTTACTTATTCTTTTACCTCCAAATTCTTCCTTTTATCCCCTACTTACGTCCTTATTCCCTCACAAAACAAGTTTGACATATACTAATTACTACCATATTACCAGGACATGTGAGAAGTATATTAGTAGCACCAGTCAATATTACACCTACAACTTCAATATTAAAGTCAGTTCCAATAGTCCCTATGCAGTCATATTAATATTAATGTTACACAATATTACAACAATTAATATAATTAAATATAATAAAAATAAATAAAAAGTCACACTGAATCTTCCCCGACAGCTTCCTCTGATCTTTTCAATTCCCCCTTTCTCCTCCTTCGATTTGCCCACACTCCCAGCAACACAGATACTAATGATAATAATAAAAAGAATACTAATATAATAATAATCCACCACTCAGTCCCACCACCACTCTCCTTGTCAAAAACTATATTATCTACTGCTGTCATATTACACTTTGGATGAATCAATCTTGACCAGTGAACAGCGTTCCTTCCGACAAACCTGGTCCCATTCACACAACATCCAATAGTTAGGGCAGAAACAGTGATATTAAAGCACATGGTGCAATATTGTGGGCAAAATAATCTGAAAAACTCGAAAAAACATGTAAACACTGCACAATTCGACCCCCCAACCACTATCCCCATCATCACACACCCATCATTCAACCAAATAACCACACTTCAACATGTTTAAACACCATATTTAGTAGTAATATCAATAAATACAAACATCAACACACATGACCCAAAAGTAGAGTACACCTGAAATGAATAAACATCACATAAACAAGTGCCATATTCAGAAAACTAGAACTAAAAGCCCGAGTAACGTACATAAAGTAACAAATAAACACCGGAAGACCAAATAGAACCAGTTGAAACACTTAGAAAAGCCACATCAGTAGAAGATTGTCCTGAAACATAGTTGTTATTATTGAAATACGAAAATGTTACTTACAATTGTGTTAAATCTCGTACTTTTCGGCCCCACTTTCGAGACTACGATTAACACGGAAGCAGCTCTGGCTCAAGGAATAAACTTCCATAAGGAAGGGAAGATATTAATCACTGAGAAGTTCATTAACGTGGAATTTTTAGTCCCGTTTCCTCGTTATAATTTCACGATACGACAACAAGTAGAGACTCTTCTTAACGAACTCTCACAGAAATGGATAACAAAGTCAGGGTTTTGTATCATGACGTCCAATACCACGTATCGGAATCAGACAAAGGCCTTCAATGTTGACTGGCTTTACACGAAGATCCTCAATGAAACAATCCAAGCTGAAATTGAAGTCCTCAAACTACACAACGAGACCGAAAAACTCCTCACCAGAGTCGAAGACGACCCTCAAAATCGACAGAAAAGAGCCGCCCCGCTTGCTATAGCAGCCGCAGTCGCTGGAATTGGACTTTTCGGCCCAGGAATAGCAATGAGCAGCGGAGGATGCGGTGGAATCACAGGAATTTTTGGATCTTGTCAACGAACGTCTCAAAATGCTGAAAATATTTATCGATTAGCTAACAGTTTTAATAGCCTTGACGACTATGTCAAGGAAATCAGCGCACAAACCGATGAGAAATTTTTCTTAGTTGCTGACGAACTTGCAAAGGTTTATAATGTTCAAAACGAAATGCAAGAAAACCAGAACAGAAACTGGAAACTAGTTGAGGAACAATTTGCAATTGTAGACCATAATCTGAATGCACTAGCAACCTGTATGGAAATTCAATTATCACAGCAACAACTGACCTTTAACTTTGACACAGCAGCCTCATTACTTCTTACCCTTTATGCAGATATCAAAACTTACAGAGCAGCTTTATATTCTTTTCGAATTAACGTTATCAATGCGATACCTACTTTACTTGAAAAACGCCTTCCAATCTCTTTAGTACCTCGAAAATCTTTAATTAAGATCCTTGATGCAGTCCATGATAGCCAAAAGAACGAGCCAGATTGTCTAACTTTGGCAATACCCATGACTGACATACTTTCGTACTACGATGCGAAATTAGTACAAGAGATTTCGACAGTTGAAGACGGATTTTTACTAACACTAGCCTTTCCCCTAGCCTCTAGCCAGACAGTGTTTGAAGTTTATCGTGCAATTTTAATCCCTATGCCTCAGAAGCACTCTGTAGATGCCTTACGATACGTGATAGAGGGAGAGTACTTAGCAATCTCAGAAGGACAGATGGAAACTACAGTACTGACGAAAGCTCAGTATGACAACTGTCTTGGATCGCCACGATACCGAATCTGTCATGAGACAATGGAAACCCACCTTGGATTCTCCTCATGTCTAGCAACCCTCAAGTTTCACTACTCAATCTCAGCATTGAAAGTATGTGACACAGAGAAGGTTGTGTTACCCAACCCTGAACGAGCACAGAACCTTGGATACGGAATTTGGCTCCTAACATCAGCTTCAAGTGATTATACCCTTAGTGAGATTGGTACGGATGAAAATGGCCGACACACCAATGTTCCTCATAAAGTTTGTAACATCTGTTTAATCACATTAAAATGTGGACATACAATGTTCAGTGACCACATTAAAATTCGAGCTGATTTACAAAGCTGTCAGTACCTTCAAGCAACGAGAATTAATGTAAAATTACCAGATCCACTTGCATATTTAATTGACTCAGTTCCGAACATAAACAAACTTCCGAAGTATGAATCAAGCACTGAAGCAAATCTCGATTTATTAAAGAAAGTTAAAACAGAATTTATTTACTCGAATCCAAAGTTATCAACAGAATCACTAAATGCCATAGCAAAGCCAATTACTACTGAAATGAAGTCATTTAAGCCAGCACTAATCGAAAAACTTGAATCTTACGCTCCAATCAAACTTTCTCTCTCGCTAACAATCATTGTCTTTATCGGAACTCTAGCCCTACATATTCTCTTCATGTTCTTATACCATAAAGTAGCCTTTGTACGACGAATGGTACCAAATTTCAGGAAGCTTAATGGAACCAATGTACCTCTAAACCCAGTAGTTTCCGCACCCAAACATCTGAAAGCAGATGTAGTCACTACTCTAGCCAAACAACTAAAGCAACCGCCAACAGTCATCTCCCCAGAAGAACTTGGAACCCTCAAACGACAACGACGAAATTCCATGCCTGCAACTTCTACCATGTCACTCAACACCATGGAACGATTTAACACAGATGACGAACTGGACCATCAAGCACAACCCCGAGACGAGAGTATACTTTAAGCTCTTGAAAGTCTTATATAAGTTCGATAAGTATTTTTCTTTTCACAGATTAAGTACCCATTCATTCACTAAGTAAAACTAATCAGTGCTTTATATACTCGAAAAAACTGTTCACTTCCAGAAATCAACCAGTGCTTTAAACCCTTCATTTAACTAGCATCTTTCTTATTCTCCTTCTAAAAGTTTAGAGCCATTATTCAAAGAAATAACCATGATTATTTCCAGTGCTAATTCCCGCTATTCTTTTCACCTTAACCTTAACTTATGTCTTCGCTCTTTACTCTGAAATTAGCGCACTTTCACAACTTTAATGTTCCTTCAAAGCTCTTAATCTTGTCTTAACTTTCCTCACTTTAACCTTTATCTCCATTTGTCTTAACTTAAACTTTATTTCTCTTAACTTCTTTAATTGTCTTTAACTTAAATGCTTTCGTTCAAAAACTCTTTTCTAAGGAAACAAAAATTGGGTGGCTCCAACAAAAATATGTTTATATCCTCATACTCGTGCAGATTATATGTTTTATAGAAAAATTGTAAAAACTCAGTTCTTTCTCAAAATTTTCATGGAAAATTTTCATAAAGTCCGGTAACGTCACGCACCTATTTCGTCCCTCATTAGTTACGTTTCATAGTACATATTCCTTAAAATATCCAGAATTAAGTGCTTTATATTAATTAATATTCATTTAGTTTCAAGGTCATATATAGCCAGTATTTCCATCTAGGCCTGTAACCCCTAATTTGTTTATGTTTATGAGAAACAACCGCAGAGTGACAGTTTTACTAGCAAACATATCAAGTGCCTAAAAGCCCCAATATTTACTTTTTTGAGATTCTTGAAGATAAATTCACTTAATTAGTAAATAACTTCATGAGAGATTATGTACTTGGTGAAGTAATTATTCTGATAAAGTAGGTGCTAATACGGAACTTGTATATGTACTTAACAAACATCAAGAGACGTACAAAAGCCGGAAATTGCCCAACTTGAAAATCAGTAAATATTTGCGAAGGACCAATACAACTCAAGGCACAGTCCTGCGGAACCCACTATCAGCAGAACATCAGTTGCTAATAAAACTCAGCAAAAAACTCAAACTTCTTATTCTATCAT
This sequence comes from Convolutriloba macropyga, assembly GCF_964194025.1. NCBI lineage: Eukaryota > Metazoa > Xenacoelomorpha > Acoela > Convolutidae > Convolutriloba > Convolutriloba macropyga. Next base: position 55,506,872 of record NC_134470.1, on the reverse strand, counting down.
TGAAAACTTTGGCTTTATTTTCTGATTTTTTAATTAAAATTGAACTGGAAATTCTTCCAAAAATTAATAAGTTAAAACAGGCTACATTAGAGTTATAGTATGGCTAAATCAAGCTCTAAAACCCAAGGCAACTAGTGGATATATCGCGCATCCGAACCGCTCAGTAAAAGGCTGTTACTAGCTAATTTTATTCAAAATATATCCGCTAAAAATCGCATTGTAAAACACCAAAATAAGTCCTTGGAAAATGACAATTAATCACATTATTTACTGCTATTATTAACCTCAGAAAACACCATGAGGAACATTAGAAATCAGTGCGTAACAATTGACCTTTGATTGCTTTCTTCCACAACATTTTTTTTCCGGCAGCCTTTTTGACTTCGTTGTCAATCCAGATCTTCTGCGCATGTTTTCTTGTTCTCTTAGGTAAATATTGATCTAAAGCTTCTTGCACGATTCTTTGTGAATAATTATTTTATAATTAATTTCTTTTTCGGTAAGATTCTTTTATAATTAATTTCTTTTTCGGTAAGATCAATTTGTTTTAATCGCTGCCATAGAACGAAACTAATTTTGTCCTGTAGAAAAGGATTTTCTAGTTTTGCCCAATTTTTTGATTGAAAACAATTAAATTCTTTTTCTTAGTTTGTTTTATTCTTCAATTTAAGGAAAAGCGAATAGTGATCAGTTATTTTTGTTCTTTGCCTGGTAACCTCTGGTTCAAAATTTGTAAAGAACAGGTCAATATAAGAACTCGAATTTTTTGTTTCTCGTGTAATGAGGTTCCCAATTACCAATTTTAGGTCAAATGTTTGGGTCAGTTCCCCTAAATATGATTGTTTGTTCCCTTTAGATAGAAAATTCACATTAAAGTCACCGCACAGCACATGCAGGCTTTGTGGATCGCTAATCTGTTGTTCCAAGTAGGTACTAAGAACGTCAAAAGTAGCAATCGTGGTGGCATTAGGTGGTATATAAACACAAGTCATTGATAACATTTTTGTTGCAATACTGAAGTAAACACTAACCGCTTGTATATTATTCAGGTTTAGAGACCCACGTATTTTAACATTAAATTTTTTTTGTACAAAAATTGCAACACCTCCACCTCTTTTTCCCTGTTGCTTGTAACCAGCTCATCATAACCATCTACGTGAAAAATATTTGATGAGAACTTATCAACTTACCTTTAAGCCATGTCTCTGTTAGGCAGATTGCTATAGGTTTTTCTTTCAGAGACGCAATTTCCAAAGTGAGTTCATCAAAATTTTTCGTTAGTGAACGTATGTTCTGTAGCATGATAACCTGCTTGGTTTCACCCCATAACATTTTGTCTATGACGACCATGAGAGAATAGTTCAACTACACAATCTGAGCAATCAACTTTGACTAATGAAATCATTAACAATTTGAGTTAATAAAAAATAAAATAAAATTAAAAAATTAAAAAAACTTAATTCATGTTTTGTTTTCAATCATTTTGAAATATTTGAAGCAAAGAATGTTAAAATTTAACTTAGAGGATGTCCAGTGACTTTTTCTCTTTTTCCCATTTTTTTTTTTGAAATTGCACTCCCTTGTGTAACAATGAACTTAATCACTGAGTGAAAGTTCGTTTTTTTAGTTGCTATTTTCAATATGCAGTATAAATATTAATGTTCCGCGGAAATCACCGAACTTTTTTTCATCTCAATATTCTTGTTTCAGATTACTGCGGAAATCACAGTCAGCTTGAAACTTGCTCGCGGAAATCACGAGCAGAGTATCAAAATGAACGTTTTTTTTTCTTTTTACGTTATGTTCTTCTCCCATTTTTGTTTTTTTGTGAGGCAATGTTTCAAAAAAATGAGAAAAGATTCTGAAGGAACGATGTACCAAAAACTAGTGTATTTCCCCCTATTTCTTTGTTGATAGGAAACAGCTCTTAGTTATTCCCAGTCTACATCAACAAAGTATAACATTTGTTTTAACAAAGAGTTTAGCAAGTAAATACGAAACAAAAAAAATAACTGAGTTCAAGTTCAAATATCAGTTATAATCTTTAGTCTTGCGCCAGACCGCTTCTTTTTAGCTTTGCGATTGTTTGTTTTGTTTCTTTGCAGCGGGGCAAAATTCGTCTTCGTCGTCAATATTGTTTCTTTTTCGTTTGATAACATTAAGATTATCCAGCTCGTCAATTTCCGTAACTCAGACGAATTCGTTTTTTACTCTACCATTGTCTAATAGCACCGAAACCACGCAGTTGTTTGTGCTGGTAATTAAGTCGCGTCGTTTAGCTTCAGCATTGATAGCTGCCTCGCATTCCGGTAATGGCTCGTTCAAATAGATATTTTTGCTATTTGTTTGATTTTTTTTTGTTTCTCAGTGCTCTGCGTTTTTTGCAGATCATTGTTTTGTCCTCAAAATACAGAAACTTGCATATGACAGTCGGCATTATGTTGTTGTTAACAGTACTTGGCACAACATGGCAATGCTTTAATAGCATCGTATTGAATTTTCACACCCAGATAATTTTGAAAACATTTTAATGTTTCGCTGGTAACGTGTTTCGCTCAAAAATGTTTCGCTCAAAAATCAATCTCGGATGAAACTCAGATTGCGCAGTTTAGAACGTTTCAAAAAGCCATTCTTCTTGAGGTCAACCGACTGCTCACTTCAACGTTTATTGATCAACGTTTAAATGATAAAAATTATCAAAAAAATTGCAAAAATTATTATCATTTTGCGTGTTTGTGTGTAGTACCAAATCATATAGCTCATAAAATGCTCATAACAAGTACTTTTGTCTCGCAAAAGGCCTTCATCAATTTTTAAAAACTTCAACCTAAGACTAATCAAACAAAAAACTGAAAAATTGCACCATTTTGAGACCAAAAACTCATAACGATCTTTTAACCTTAAATTAAGGCCATAGCAGCAGCTGCACCACTCTAAGCACTTGAAGGACTACTAAAGCCCATTTTGGGCCTTTAATGAAAGTTGATGCCCGGTGAGCTTTACCTGTTTATCCCGTCTTGAAAGATCAAAGTCATTGAAAAATGTGTGAACACATCTTACAAAAACACAGCGCCCCAGTACAATTCAAATTCTTTGAATTGTAAAAAATTAGGAGCGCAATAATAGCCGCCTGGAATTGCTGACGCGGCTATTAAACATAGTAACAACTTCAGGTTTTGAATCATTACTTCAAATCATAAAGACAATTGTTTCAAACAATTTTTCATTCTTAATGTATTCAAGATCAATTCATTCATCATCATTTTCAATCATAAAACCCAGAGGCTCTGGTAAAGACTGAGACTGCACAGCTAACACTTTGAACTTGGATCCCATATGCTGTGGACTTGTGATAGACTGAAAAGAGGTGAAGATCTGTTTCGCTTTCTCTTCATTCGATGCCGATGACATTGCATCTTGTAAACGTTGATAAATTCCCATTTGCATTAAGAAGTCACCTTGGTCCACGAATCCATACGTTCTTACAGGGTAATCACTTAAACATAAAAAAATTAGTATACAGATGCCTGAAAGTAAAAATAAACGTTTACTGAGCACGTAAGATGCTGGATAAGAAGCTCTACTTGTTAAAGTATAATTCCCCATGTTGAAGGAGCCTTCAGGCTCGAGAAAAACTGAGCTGTTGCGGCACTTTGGTCTAGCATTGTTTCGGTTCTCAGCAGTTGGAGGGAAAACCCATTTGGAGGGACTAAGTTCTCCAAAAATTAGAAGTAACACAGAGCAAGTCTCACCAACAAAAACTTCCTTTCCGATTGAAATATTGAGAGGATACAGTTTAACATATCAAACCGCTAAAATATGTATTAATTACAATGGTCATGTAATAAATTTATTAGGTAAATTCATACATAATTTGGATAGTTATATACAAAATGGCCCCTTCTTATTAGACCCTTTTCCTCCAAAAGTCGACAATGACTTACAATTTAACTGTAGCTAAATTATAACATGTGCAATCCAGAGGCGTAAACATTTTATGCCCAATAAGCGAGGAGACGGAGTAAAGGTAGGGGGCACTGACTGTGGGGGTCAGAATAGATATCAGACATCTTACTTGTTATCTGTGCCAAGAAGGTGTCTCAAGTATGCAAAGTTCACATCAGCTGTCAAATCCCTTTCTCGCGGTTCCTCCATTGGATCCACCTGAGTGTGGGAATAGAAGGCACGGAAGGAGTCATGTGATTCCGTAACGTCATCGTGACCATAGTCAATAATCAAAGCTGTTCCTGCAGCGAAAAAGAACTTAATTAGAACAATTATTGACTAATATTGCCTATTTCTTAGCAAGAAAGTTAAGCTTCAGTCTCGCCATTATTAATGCACTTTTTAACACCATCTAAAAAAGAATCACTTTCTTGAGTTTCAAAAAGAAAATTCAAATTATCTGGTACAATTATTACATTAAATCAAGTATCTCGAAGAAGACAGAAAAACGGGGTCACAACATCCACCAAGCATCTGTCCCTTGTTGTCATATACTACATATATGAAAGGTTTATGTGGAAATCACGACAAAAGTAAATTACGTATAGAAGTTGGAAAACTAAAAATCTTTCCGAGAACGGAAGTACAATAGTTTACCTTAATGGAAGGCAATCAATACATAAAAGAACAAACATAACCTTCTTTTGCGGGACAAGTTTCCCTTCCTGAATTATTTTTATCGTTCAACAACTAAATCCAACCTATAAATTTCCGCTCTAGTATTTTTCTAGTAAAAAATTAAGGGATTAATTTTTCAAAACATTATTTTCTCACCTTTCCACACCCAAAATAAACTGATTTCAAAAAATGCACACTATTGGAAGTAGATATAAATTATCTGATAGAAAGTGAAGTGAAAAATCTAAACCGACTAACGTCGGACGAATTGCGCTCGAACTACTGGCGAGGCAAACAATTTAGAAGGGGCTCATAGGCTAGAAAAACTTTTATGGTGCAAAAACTTCTGACTAGTATGAAAATTACCCAATACGCTACACGCGCTATGATGTTCTGGAAGAGAACGGTCAAGCGACAATAATTGCTTCAAATTGCAATTATTAGCTCTAAAATAACTAAATTTAATTGGATTTTCAGAGAAAGCAAAATACAAAAAGAGCGAGAAAAATGTTTACTTTATCAACTAAAGGTGCGTTCCATAGCATTTTCTGATGCTTGAAAGAATGCGTCCGATTTTGCAAATCGTTTCTAAGCAAGAACTTTAGAAACATTTTACAGCTTTTGCCAGTTTAAATGACGGTTTGTAATTAGTTAAGTTCACAAAAAAATTAACTTTGAAAGTCAATGCTCTTTGTTTTCCTGCTTGTTCGGTTGTCGATTAACAAAAGCGTACTCCTCTGTACATTGTATTAACCTTGACTAATCTCTGAGCAGTGCAGTATAAAAAAGGATGATCTTTAAAGAATTTTTTACCTGTTTTTGAGGACAGAGAGAATAAATAAATGTCTTCGATTGAGTACTAGATAAAAACATGCCTGTTAGGGAAATTATCGAAAGTGTTTTATATATATGGTTCGATCCATGAAATACATTTGGAATCAAAGACAAACTGGCAGTCACATTTGGAGATTGAGTCAAAATGAAGTTATCGTTTTCATCAACGTCTAACAAAACTTCGAGCCATCTTGTGGTTGACTTCTTGTATATGTGGATTGGCATAGCATCAAAAAATTCATTGGCAAATAGAACAAATGGAGATTTGACTGAAAAATCCATTATGCTTGTGTACCACTCAATGTTCAAAGACTCCTGGCTTTTCTTCAAAGCTGATGAAATTCTTTCCTGTAATAAAAAATGCTCTCATTATTCAAAGCAGTGAGGGATTAAACGCAGAGCAACTATTCATCAAGCATCACATTGCTTACTTCTCTTAAAAGCGGGTTTTGCAAAAAAAAACAAAATTAAATTTCAACTAACAGACTCCTCTCGCTCAGTTCTGCTATCGATTTCGCGTTCGAAAACGCTTTTCAATATTTAGCAGTTCTTTTATTTTATGAAAAACCAGAGCTTCTCTCTTCTTTCTTGCTTTCCAATTTTGAAAAATAATTCAAAAGCAAGTACTTACTTGCCTTTTGTATTTTCTTGAGGGCATCGCTAATTTCCACCAACTTAATGTCGATCTGATAAATTGTAACATCAGTGGCTCTGCAGAATGCGTGTAAGATATCCCCGCACATTAAATCCCTTCCAGGACCCATATCAACGTAAGAGAATGGAACTGGACAGCCCATGTTCTCCCACTGCCTTTCCCAGTGATGTTCATTCTCAAAAGCAAAGTTTTCTCTCAAGAAAACAATATCTCAACACGAACTAAGGGCATTTTGGCTTTCGAATATTTCAAAAACAGATGTAAACAGACAAATTTTTCGGCTTCATTTCTGCATTTTATTCCTGCAATGAACAGAAGCTGACTGAGATGAGCCCGAAATTTGCATGAGTTCAATCACAGGAGGCCGATAGAAAAACAGAGGAGGGAGTTTGAAGGGGGCGGGAGTGGAGCGAGGGGTCCAAAACTACAAGAGTTGCCCTTCAAAACCTGATTTTACGTGTCCTCGACAGTTTTCGAAAACCGCATACTTGGAGACTAAAAAGGCTCTGAGGCCTGCTGAGCGACTTAATGCCTTCGAGCTTAACAGCTTCAGCCTTTTTTCTACACGTCAAAGTACATAAGAACAACGGCACTCAAAAGAGCCTGAAACGAACCAAGGGTTCGTACTATCTAACATATTTGAAAACTTAAAAAAGTTAGTGAATGTAGACGTAATGTTAGTGACCATTTCATTAATGAGGCAAGTCGCCGGTGATAAAGCTACTTCTATCGCTATTAGAACAAACACGTACAAAACAAAAAAGTGCAACAAAGTCCTGAATTACAATTCAAAAAAATTTGAATTGACCAAGCCAAAAAAAATTAGAGATCGATATTATTAATAGTAAAACATTTAAAACCATCTAGAGAAAGCATATTAAAAAACATGAGTAGCTTGTGAACAAAAATAAACATAAACCGACTAATGTCGAGAGAATTGCTCTCAAACGACAGGCGGGGGGAAAACATTTGCCCATGCCGAAATTCGAACCATTGACCTCCCGGTCCCTAACCAGAGACACTGCGCACTCGGGTATCAGGCCCTTCTTGTGCCTATGATGCAAACGATTTGATATTAGGAACAAGCTTTACTTCGGAGTGAGAGCAATAGAGATCACTCAAAAATGAAGAACGAAAAGGCTCTGAGGCCTTTTCGATGCAACCACATTCTTTCACTTGAGAAGTCAAAGAATGTGCTAGAAGAAAAGCGTAAAAACGGTCAAGCGAGAAATTTGCATTAAAAAAGACTAACACGTTTACAATAATTGCTATGAACTTCGTTCAAGAGCAATTAACCACCATCAACAAAATGATAATGTTTTAAACTTTATTTTAGGAATAGATTTAAAATGACAAAATTTCAGGCAGCGAAAGCCACTTTCACTCAACTTGCATCACGCTAAACAAGAATAAATGTTTCTATGATGCAACCAGTAGTACAAAATCTACCCACAAAAAATCAATAAATTAGTGAACGACTAATGAGCGTAAAACGTCAAATCGGTCAGAAAAAAAGATGCATTAGAAAATACCTGCATGAGCAATATAATAGTCACATTCTTACCAAACCTCTCAACTTTTTACATTGCCTTTTCAATAATAAAGTTTTGTTCCGCACTTTTTGTTCCGACCCACTTTAGTAAATATAAACAACTGGCTTTTTTTGTTCAGTCATTTTTCGCCTATCGATATATTCATTGCACAGGTTTTAGAGTGGTATCCTCAGAAAGCTGGTCGAGCGTAGAATTTCAAATTAAAACTTTTGAAATTTGCTTTTTCCAAGGAGTTACGGATGTTTATAGTTTTGTGAATGCTAGCCTAACTTCCGTTGTTCTGATCACATTTTTCATATTTTTTGCTTAAATTTCGATTAATTTTTGCAAAAAAAATGAGAAAATTGTTATCGGTAGTCTCATTGGTTTCACATTTAAAGATAAAAGGAGTTGGTGAATTATTTGAATTATTTTGGCTAAATTTTTGAAAAATCAGCAGTTTTTTCATAAAAATTGCATCAAATATGCCTATTTGGTCAATTTTGTCCACTTTGACAGGTGAGGAGACAAAAACTGCTGACATAATCTTTGCTGACTCCGATAAGGACAAATTGTACCTCCGGTTCAAAAGCAAGTTTCGGGAAATATCATTTTTGCGGTCTTTCGCTAAATTAAACCAATATTTTTAAAAAACGCAGAATTTATTTTTGATATTATGATTTTCATTTGCCAAAAAACTTCTATGAACGTTTTGGAAAAATTGCATTCTTCAACACCCGCGCAGGGCTAGAAAGGCCACTTTTGTACTCATCGTTGATTTTTGCTATGGAAAATAATTCGGTTTGTATTTTGGGACTGTTCTTTTTAAATACTTTTGACTTTTTTAATATCAATAACATGCAAGTCAGTTTTCATTCAAAAGTTCCATTGAAAGCGGGTCTCATTTACGTTTAAGTAAGCTTTAAATAAAGAAATAGTGTTTTTTTGGGTGAAGCGCATGGTTTTTATTGTTGCGACAAATTGTTTTCAAAAATTTTAGATAATTCTTGCTTTTCGCCAGCATTTGATGTTCTTTTTGTAGTCCTACTACCGAGTCTAATTATTCAAATCTCTAATTAAGTGTCGAGGTAAAAAAACTATCTAATTCTTTCAGTTGATACAATGGACTTTAGGTAAAATAGCTCGATAATTATCCAAAATTCATCATTTATTTTGGATATAAAGACTTTATTAAAATTCGCTATTTGGTTAACATTTTTAAATGCCTTAATGCAGCAAGAGAAAGGCCAATCTTCTTCTTATTGCAGAATTTGGTAGTCAAATGATTCGGATTGTAATTGCACGCTTTATTTTTTTTCCTTTTTTGTTGTTTTTCGTTTATCAGACAACAGAAAGATTTCAAATAAAACCTCAATTATTAACGGGTCATTTTAGTTTCAAATGAAGGCCATTGAACATGCATGATAATCTCAACGGAAAACAGATGGTTTTTTTTGGCTAAAACACCGTTTGCGTAAAATCGTTTGAAATTTTGAGATCTGCCTTTATTCGTTTGTTAATTTGTATTCTTTTGACTTAGTCTCACTAATGACATGTGCAATGGACCTCCTAAGCCCTAAAAACTTGATGTATTTATCTTTCTCATTTTAAAGCTCGCGGTTGTCATCTCTTCCGGTTTCAAAATATTTTTAGTTTTTTTTAGCTTTGCCGCTTTCAATATTATGTCTGCCAAATTTTAGCGTAGTCTCAGCAAAAAGAGGTCTCATTTTTTTCAAGTGTAAGGTAATTTAGGATTCATTACCGTTTTATTATTTGAATAATGGTTTTTCCGTTGATACTACAAGCTTACATTTAACTTTTGACAATTTCTAACTTTTGAGGGTCTATTACACTGTTTTGTCCGAACATCACATTAATGGCACATTATTGACAAGTCTAATATCACATTATTGGCGTTAAAAGAAGGCACAACTGATTATTTTCGATTTTTTAGAGAATAGATTGTAACTTTATAGGATTCGGCACCATTTCCTCGCAAAATTACGAAAAGATTGTAACTTTAAAGGATTCGGCACCGTTTCCTCGCAAAATTGAAATGACTTTATGATTTTTGCGTGTATTCCTTTTTTAGTCGTATGACATTCTGGATAATGACAGGTCTCATTGGTTTTGTTGTAAGGTATCAATAAAGCTATTGACAGGTTTCAGTTGATAAGTAATGGCTTTGAATTTATTTGTTTTCAAAAAGTGTTATTGTATTGTAAGTTTGCCCTTTTGTTTCTATCTACTTGTTGTTTTTCTTCAATAAAGACAGTCACAATTATTTTCTGGTGAAAAGCAAATCATTTAGCTTTGTTTAGTTTTTATCTGACGTTATTTTAACCTTTTCATTAAGTTTTTTTTTTAAAAAAAAAGTTAGACAATGAGTTCTGGTTGTAAGTAAAGATTTTTGTTTTTGAATGAGCTTGTCTTGTCTCGTACTCTCCTTAATGTCAAGTATCATAGGCCCTCTAGCGTGTTATTGTTTAATTTGTATAGTGGTTTGAGATTGCGTTTTTTTAAAAGGATACACCAATTATTGCCAAAAATTAAGCAATTTTTGAAAGTTTTCTATCTCTTCCTCATTTGGTGTACAATTAAGTCAAAACATGTTTGAGCGGGGTCGGAACATTCATAGAATTCCGAGCCTCCTTGTTAATGCTTTTAATTTCAATACTAGTTTTAATACTCAACTTCTCATTTTGCATAATAGGGAGTTTCAAATGATACTCCTGAATGAACACCACACTAGCCTAGCTGCCCAAATTCCGAGCATTTCTCCAAAAAGAGACGAAATTTCCGGTGAAGTGATAAAGTGTCCATGCCGCCCAAGCGGGTTTTTGGAATAAAACCCATACTGAGGTTGATAGAGACAGGTTTTCATGTACTCTGCTACAGTGCCTGTATCAGTTCAACCAAAGCAAACTTCTACGGTGATTGAAATTGGGCATGCTCAAAATGACAATGTAGAGGTGGTTCAAGAGGGCAGGAAGGGATTGAAGAGGGGTATGGAAAGTTCGCCCAATAGAAGCTTCCAAGAACTCATGCAGAAGCTGAAAAATGCAAAAGAAGATCCTCAAAAATTACAGGAATTGGCAGAACAACTTAGTAATGATGATCAATTTGATAATGTTTAAGATGATAACAAAGGGCCTAAAACTTTGGCATGCGCGACGCGCACATAAAGCTGTTTGCGGAATATATTTTTGAACAGTACTGGTAATAAACTGTCTCTCCAACAAACCAAACCAAAAAATTTCTAAATGAAATTATTGCTCATCAATTGTCGGTCACTATAACAGAATTTTTACTCAATAGAAAACTATTTAAATAGTTTTGACAAAAAACCCGATTTTATAATATTAACGGAAACATGGCTGAAAAATGACGAAATTTTCAAACTTGATGGTTATAAATTCAATGGCAGAGAACGTAAACGGAAAAAAGGTGGTGGTATAGGAGTTTTTTCTAAAACTAATATCAAAATTGTTGTTCAAAAAGTAGCTTCAAATATTGAATTAATCTGTTTAAAAATACTGGAACTTGACTTACAGATAATTGTTGTGTATAATCCACCAAATAAAAATAAAAATGAGTTTTTAGTAGAACTTGAAAATGAATTGGATGTTATTATGAATACAGGAGGTAGGCTTGTTTTCTGTGGTGACCTAAATATAGACATTTTGAAAAACAGTGTTCGTTCAAAAAAGTACCAAAATTTACTAAAATTCTATAGTTTAAATTTGAAGAATAAGGAGAATTCAACTAGAATAACTGTACAATCATCAACTTTAATTGATCATATAGCGTCTAATATGCATGCGGAGGTAACTTATGATGATAAACCTATTTCGGATCACAAAATAGTAATTAGCACTTTTCCCGAAATTAGTCAAGAGAATGTGAAATTGCAACATTCTAGTGTTATAAAAATCAGACCGATAAAAATGTTGGAGAGACCGAAACATAGGAATAATTTATTAACATGGCTGCAACTTAATCTGAAATATCTTTTTGAAAATAGATTTCCTAATCTTGATGAAAAATGGAACAAGTTTAACGGTTTGCTTTCAAAGAGCCAAGATTTGTTTTGTCCCCTAAAAAAGATCAAAAAAAGAAAATCACCGGATTTCATACCGAGTAAAAATTTGAAGAAAGAGATGGAAAAGCGAAATAAACTAAGAAGTACTTATTTTCTGAATAAAACTGAAGAAAACAAAAAAGCATATACTATGCAACGGAATAAGGTTAATAGGCTTGTAAACGATGAAAAAAGAACTCAACAGCTGAAAAACTAAAGAAGGGACTGAACATCTATAAAATTTACAGATCTACTATAGGGAACAAAGATAGTGTTATATATCCCACAGATGCACAGAATAAAGTTGCAGCCATGAATCAATTTTTTGCTAGCATAGGGGGCTCTCTCTCTCTTTCGTTGCCAAGGAACAGTAAAAACTTTTTTCCAGAAAGAAATGTAAACTCGGTAGTTTTTCCACCAGTCTGAAGTGCAGAAGTATATTGATAACATGAAAAACAAAACATCTTGTGGTTTTCATGAAATAAGTAATCGTTTTCTAAAAATAGTTTCGCATGTAATTGTTCCATATTTGGTAACCTTGATAAATGAGAGCTTTATTTTGGGAATTTTTCCTTCTTGTTTAAAAACAGCAAAAGTTATACCAATTTTTAAAGAAGGTGATAAAAATGATTTTGGAAATTATAGGCCGATATCATTATTGTCAGCGTTGAGCAAGATAATTGAGAGAGCCATCCATGCTAGAATTGTTAACTTCTTTGACAAAAATAACTTATGGTACTCAATGGAATATGGTTTCAGGAGCAAAAGAGGAACATTAGATGCAATAATAGAGCTTCTAGAACAAATAAGTAATGAAAAAACACACTGTGAAGCAATTTTACTGGATTTAACAAAAGCATTTGATACAGTTAAAATATCTCTGCTTGTAGAAAAACTTGAAAGATATGGCATAAGGGGTATATGTTTGAAATTGTTACAATCGTATCTAGATTCAAGAGAACAATATTTACAAATTTTTGATGCTATCTCTGAAACGATTCCAATTTTGCATTGAGTACCTCAAGGTTAAGTTTTAGGCCCTTTGCTATTCATAATTTATATAAATGATCTACCCGAAGTTTTAAACGCTAGCCATACTTATTTATTTGCCGATGATACAGCATTGATAAAAAAGGGAAACAAAACGCATACTGACTTTCAGGATGACATTGGAAATATTGAAAATTGGACAAAAAATAACTATTTGGTTATTAATCCTAAAAAAACTAACTATCTTTGTTTTTCGACAAATACGGTGACTAACAAAACTGTGAAAATATGTTGCAAGACTATAAAAAATGAAAAGTTTGCTAAATATTTAGGAGTTCTTATAGATGACAAGTTTAGCTTCTGAGCACATGTGCCCTATGTATGTAAAAAAAATATCAATACAAGGAGGGTTAATCAGACAAATGAAAGACATTCTTATAAGAGATCATATTTTACTTTTTCATAATGCGTACATCAAATTAAGAATACAGTATGCTATAATGGCTTATGGCAATTGTAAATTTACTCAAATTGATGATATTGTAAAAATTCAAAAACGAATTGTTCAAACCATTTTTTCGGTGAAAAAATTTGATTCTGTCAGCAAAATTATGATTCAAAATAAAATATATACAGCTCATGAGTTATATGTATACGAATTATTAAAAACAATTGTCAAAAACAAGACTAAGATCTGTCCAGGAACGTGTACTTCAAAGTTGCTAGAAGATGATAGTCAAAATACATACCAAACTAGGTACAAAACTAAAGGTCTGCTCTCTGAAAGTTCATGTCCGAATAAAAGTTTTATTGTTCTTAAATCTAGAATTCGTAATTTATATAATATCTTAATTAAAAATGATCTATTGCCAGAAAACTTACATAATTTCACCAAAAATGAATTAAATCAGTTTTACCATAGGTTTAGGGACAACTATATACTAGGAAACTTCGAGTTGATCAAGTATATCCTCAAATAATTTTGATGCTTCTCTATTTGATAAATTTCATACATTTGAGTTCTCAGGGTATGCAGCTGTCGGTCTTTCTGACAGTTAAACAGATTTTATCTGTTATGCACTATCCTTTATGGTAATTTTACATGTTTATATGATTTGTAAAATACGTTCCATATGAATTAAATTATTATTATTATTATAGTAATCGGTCCACTGAATTTGATTTTCTGCAGAAAATGATGCTTTATTGCATTTTTGGCAGCATCGCTGCAGAGCAATCTACTCAAGCGCATTCTATCTGAAATCAGAAAATGTTTTATTCCGACTCTACTGTGATGTTCTTGCCTTCTCATTCGTTCAAAGTGTCAATAGCGTCAAAATTTATTGTACCAAATTTTTTCTCTGACCTTCAGAGTTAAAAGAAAAACGCATTGGATTTTATTTCAAACACTATAAACTCAGTACACGAAAACTGTAGTCCGATATTTGAATTCATATAAGCTCCTTTATAGCAACAACGTTTAAGCATTAAGACGTACAAAGCAACAAGTGATACTTAGACGGCAAGGTTTTTTCGATGCTCTTTTACTGGTTTTTGTCTGATGTTATTGACGTCAAATCAGTTCGTATTCAATCGGCAATTGTCTAGAAAACCTAAAAATATTAAGCCGAAAACCAGCTTAATCGATACATATAGTGGTTATATTTACTTAAAATTAGGTTAAATGAACTTTTTCGGAACTTTCTACGTATATTAGAACGTATTTAATTCTTATTTTAAAGTTTAGAAATACTCGAATCTGATTGGCTAAAATTCGTTGTTTTATTTACTTCGTAACATCCTCCGGCCCGGAAGAAGATGTTGGGAAAACTGGTACAAGTTTTACAAGCGGGCGGACAAGTGAACCAGTCGACGTACGTAAAACGGCGGAGCGCGCGACGCTATCGGAGCCGTAACGGAGTTCCACAATCCGAGCGGTTGGGTAGTAACCCCTAGGGTTGGTTTCTTCAACTATCCAAACCAAGTCACCGGTCTTAAGGTGTTGCTCGGCAGGCGTCTGCCACTTAGAGCGTCGGTTCAGTGTCGGTACGTACTCTCTGATCCAACGGGACCAGATCGCATTAGCGTACGACTGCGCACGGGCATAGCGTTTACGGTGGTCAAGCTCATTATTGCCGACAACAGACGGAATACCGGTAGAGTATTCTCCTAAAAGAAAGTGGTTGGGCGTTAAAGCGTTCAAATCGCACGGATCGGCGCTTACGGGTGTTAAAGGACGCGAATTGAGAGCATTCTCCACGAGACAAAAGGTAGTATGCAGTACCTCATCCGTGAGGCGACGCGTGCCAAGAATAGTATACAACACGCGCTTGAAGCTGCGTACCAACCTCTCCCAGATACCACCTTGATGTGGTGCGCTGGGTGGATTGAACCTCCACTTAATACCTTTGTGAGCGAGCTCCGCTGCAATGTTGACAACGTTCCACTTTTCAATACTTTCTCGGAGTTCTTTCTCCGCTCCAATAAAGTTAGTGCCGTTGTCTGACCAAATCATGGCAGGCGTACGCCTACGTGACACAAACCGCTCAACTCCCATAACACAAGAACTGGTGTCCATGGATGTAACTATCTCGACATGGACAGCGCGATTAGTGAGACAGGTGAAGAGGAAGCCCCACCTTTTCTCAGCGGTACGGCGGACAGTAACATACAATGGCCCAAAGTAGTCAACGCCAGTGTTCGTGAAGGGAGGAGACTGGTAAGCAAGTCTCTCCTTAGGTAAGTCAGACATGATTGGTTGCATAGTTACAGCTTGGAATTCTCGGCATCTCAGGCAGTGTGCTTTGATGGAACGCAAGGATGATCTTAGTTTCAGTACTGTGTAGTGTTCCTGCACAATTGATCTTAGGTATTCAACGCCCTGATGGTAATGCTTTACGTGCGTGCGTTCAAGGAACAGTTTTACAAACGGATGACGTGCATCTAAGATGATTGGGTGCCTTACGTTAAACCCAACTTCAATTAACCGCTTGATGCGGCCTGAGGAACGGATTAGCCCATTTGGACTAATAAACGGTGAATGTGGAGCAATTCGGCTACTCCGTTTAACGAATTTATTGTCAATGAGATCTTTTCTTTCGGCTTCAAAAGACTCTCCTTGCACCAAATACTGTAGATGACGCTCGGCTTCGTCAAGCTCAGTAGGGTCGGTAATGCTACCATCGGGGTTACGGTAGCCGGCATGTTTCGGCAAAAGCCGGAGAACGTATGCGGCAATGCGCAAGTACTTTTGATAAGAACTAAACTTATCAAATGGGAATAACGACGGAACGGGAGTTGTCTGTTTTTTAACAGATGTAGCGAGAGAGACAGTGTCTTCTATGATGACTGCTTGGTTGACGCCAAGTTTGATGTTATTAATGACGTCTTTGTTCGGTACGAAAGGGAAACTTGAGTTAGATAAGAAATGTGGACCATTGACCCAACTGCTTAGTTGCAAAACCTCAGCGGACATTCCACGCGTGCCAGCGTCAGCTGGATTATCCTTAGTTGCGACGTGGTTCCATTGGTCAACGCTGGTATACTCCAAAACTTCACAAACGCGGTTTGCAACAAAGATTGGTTGCTTTTCATTAGAGTTTATCCACTGAAGAACGGTCGTGCTGTCTGTCCACATGAATACTTGGTTAACAGTTACAGTAAGTGCCTGAATAATTTCGTTCTTCAGCCGAGCGGCAAGTAGAGCTGCTTGCAATTCCAGTTTAGGGACAGTCATTACTTTCATTGGCGCCACGCGCGCTTTCCCCAAAACAAACGCGAGCTCTGTTTTTATCTTGCCCGTAGGGGTTGTTACTCGGGCTCGAAGAAATGCGACGGCACTAAAAATATCCTGAGAACTGTCACCGAACATATGCAACTCTGTATTATCAAAGGGTCCACTAAAGTAACTTCGAGGAATTTTGATGTTTTCAAGCTTTGGTAAGTCCGCACTCCAGACCAAAAATCTTTGAACCATGTCCTGTGGGAGCTCGTCATCCCATTGCTGTCCTGTGACACGCCAGATGTCTTTTAAGAGCAGTCGCGCACCGACGGTAAACGGTGCGACAAGACCAATGGGGTCAAAGACTTTCGCGACAAGACTTAGGACCAAGCGTTGCGTGAGGGACTTGGTGTTAGCGCAGCTTGTACCCCGACTCACAACTAAAGTGTCATTAGTGTGATCCCATTTTAACCCAAGCACGTGCGATGAATCCTCTTGACATGAAACAATAACCTTGGGCTCAGTAGAATGAGGAGAACCATCAATTCGATCAGCTAGATCTGGCACATTGCTTACAAACTTTGTAAGCTTGAACCCACCGAGATGGAGAAGATGTACCAATTCCTTCGATCTATTGATGGCTTTCTCAGGAGACTCCACTGAGTCAAGGTAATCGTCCATGTAAAAGTTTTCAAGGACGGCTTTTGCAGCTTCGGGGTAAAACTTGGCATTGTCTCTCGCAGTGCGTTGCAGTGCATAGTTGGCGCATGTGGGTGAGTCTTTAGCCCCGAATATATGGCGCGTATATTGATACACTACAACGTTAGTTGTGGGGTCCTCCCGCCACAGAAAGCGAAGTGATGGTTGATCTGATGGTAATACACCAACCTGTAGAAACATTCCCTCGATGTCGGCAGAGACGGCATATGGATGTTGTCGGAAGCGAAGAAGTACGTAAATAAGGTTTTGGAGCAGGTCAGGGCCAGTGAGCAAAGATTTATTCAGTGAGGCGCCATGAAATTTTGCTGCTCCATTGAGCACCCTACGCACCTTACCCGGTTTGTTCGGGTTTAAAACCGGATGGTGGGGTAGGTACCACTCTTTATCAGACCGACTCTCAACCTTGTGAGCGTCCGGAACCTCAATTACATACCCCTTATTTAGGTCTTCCTTGATGGTACTAGTATACTTCTCTCTGAGAACTTCATCCTTGGCCAAACGTTTTTCGAGCGATTTTAGTTGCACAAGGGAGAAGTAATTATTTGGGAGCTGGATGTTGTCTGCTGCCCACAGCATTCCGACATCGTATCTCAGGCCATTGTGTATGGTGGTACTCTCAAGGACTTCGTGAGCCCTTGCGTCTGCTGCAGATCTTGAGTTGACCTGCTTGTTTGCCCCGAATGATTCAATGTCGTACCATGACTTTACTTGACTTGCTAACTCATTGTCTTGTTCGATATTCACTTTAAAGCACGTTGCGGTTAAACACGAACTTGATGGTAACGGACCGCTTAAGACCCAACCTATGGGCAAGCGTACGGCAACGGGTGAACGCTTCTCATCGGCAGAGAAGTATTCTAACGGGCGGATGGCATGATAGACATCTTGTCCGAGTATCATCTCAATGTCTTTATAGGAATATGTTACGGGATCAAGGACTGCTAAGTGTGGGTAAGTCTCTTGCAGGGCCTGTACATTAATTATATCTGAGCCAACGTTCAGACTCTCTTTAACGAAAGGGTTGACGGTGAATGGTTCGAAATCTTGTTGTTCTCTTGGTTTCACAGTAACTTCAACAACCCTAGTATCAACTACTTCTTCGGTATTAATACCCTTGACAGTTAGCTTTAGTGCTTTACCGTGCAAACCGAGTCTATCTGCGAGACTACCGGCCACCCAAGAGTTACTGCAGGCGGTATCACACAAAACTAAAGCCTTGGTATCTAAACCGGACGAATTGACCAACTGCAATTCAGTCACCTGAAGGAGCCCATTAACATCAGTAACAGATGACATTGTTGTGGTCTTATTAGGCTGGAGTTGGCTAGAAGTTGCTTTACTTTGACCTGTGTTGCCAGAAGGTTGAATGGTATTGGAATTTGTCGACTGTTTTGTTGGGAAAACCCTATCTGCTCCATGCAATAGTGAGTTATGCGAACTATTACACCCTTCTGCTCGGCACTTTCTTGGTTGAGGACACTGGCGGAATGTGTGCTTATCACGTAAGCACGAAAAGCAAAGTTTATTATCGGCCACCAACTTAGCTCTCTGGGTTGGGGTCTTTTCTTTGAAAACTCGACACTCCCATAGCCGGTGGCTACCTTTGCATACAATGCATCGAAAGTAAGTATTTGTGGAAGCAGATGGCATTTGCTTCTTTGTTTCCCTTTGTTGCAAATTTGATGCAAACACTTTTGAGGCTGTTTTGGTCTTGGTTACTGAAGTGATGTTCTCTTCAGGTTTGGCCTTGGCTGCGCTTTGTTTCATAAGATCATGGGCCTCAGCCTTTTCTTTAAGCCAATCGTTAAAGTCAAGGAGGGTAGGCTTAACCCAGTGCTTCTTAACCGTAAAGAGTGACCATGACTCTTTCATGTTTGGTGGTAACTTCTGTACCGCTTGGTTAAGTAGGGAAGCGCTCTTCAAGTCAGCATCATATGATAGTGACTTGAAAACCCCAACGAGGCTGGATATGGCTGCAGAATAGTTAATGATGTTATCACTATTGTGCATTTTAAGAGGCGGAAAGTTGCTTAGTTTATCCAAGTGTGCACTTACGACTGCCTGTGGCTGGCCAAATTTACGTTCCAAAGTCCTTAGTGCATCCTTGTACATTAAACCACAGTAAGCAAACTCGGCGATTGCAATCTTTGCTTTACCAGTGACGAGTGTCTTAAGGTATGTCAATTTAACGTCATCAGTGAGCGTTTGCGAGTCGATCGCGCTTTTGAATTGACCATACCACTCATGCCACTTTAATGGGTCGCCATTAAACTCTGCAAGTTTCCACTCGGGCAAAGGGTCGTTTCTCTTGCTTGTTATTGCATCAGCTAATTCCCTAATCAATGACGCATTGTCATGTATCGGAGGGGCAGGTGCAGACACATGCGGACCGCTCCAACTCAACGGAGTGGGCCCAACATAGGGGTATGTTGGCTGAAAAACCGGAGTGGCTAAACCAGGTACAACATTAGTAGTCGCGATCAGGTTTTCCTGCTGCGCGCCTAACGGTGATTGCATATCAATCAAAGGGGGCGAATTGTGATAGATTCGTGGTGGAACATAAGTGCTTGATGGTGCGATATGGGCGTGTACATTTGGAGGCAGACTATTCACGGTGGTTGTGTTTTGATTGACTATTGACGGTCTGTGCTGTGGAAACCGCCAATGACTCATATTTGGCACAAAGTTCTGGCCAAGAGGGATATTGGGCATAGTTAGGAAAGGAGGAGCAACAGAACGTATTACTTTGTTTACTCGGTTATTATTATTCTGAAATGTTTTGACGAGAGGCTGATTATCCAAAGTGACTTGTGGGATGGGAGCAGTGAGGTTAGGTGCGAAGACTGGGTTCGGAATGGGAAGGACGTTAGGATGAGCGGGTTCGGAGTTGTGCTGTTGAATGTTTGGACTTGGTGGGGCGCTTGGGTTCAGGGGAACGTTGATTGTGGGGGCTGGATGATTTGTCGAAAAAGGAGGAAGAGTGGCGTTTGGTGCTCGGGGGACACAATTAATTTGTTGTCGGGAGCATATTTGCTGGGCCAAATTATTCTTCGGCAGACTTGATGTTTCAGGTCCCCTGGATTGTGCGTGTGGAAAAAACTCGGATGCATTATTTTGATTTTCTTGTGGTGCGAACGTCTGTGGAATCGGCTGTTGAATGGGTGGTGAAGAAGCCTCTGGGGCGTGTACAGAAGGCGGCTGACTATCCGCGGTTCCTTGATTAGTTATGCTTGGAAGCGCCATGCCTTGCTGGCCTGTTTGATCCATTTGCGCTCTTAGGTGCGCCTGGTACAACGCCTGTGTGTTAGCAGCAGCCAAAAAATTTTCAGGTGGGGTGTAATAAGGGTCGAGTTGCTGCAAGGTCTCATTGCTTAAAATGTAATTGCCTCGACAATTTTTTGGAATAGAATGCCTTGAAATTTCAGTGTTCTGATCTTCCACTGTTTTGCCGTTGTTGTGGCTAGGACATTCTGGAGGGTCAATCATAACCTGTGGTTCACTAGTTTTCTCCTCATTGTGAAAACTTAAAGCAAGTGAGGTGTTGATCCAATCTTGGACAGCCTTTTCACTTCTCATTGAGCTCCTAGCACTTGCAGTTGTTTCAGATTGGCTACCTTTAGAAACGGCGTCCAGCAATTCAAATTCTTGCAGAGTTGCCTCTGCCAACCGTTTCCTGTTGTTTTCCTCCAGTTCATCTAATTCCATTTGCTTTTTCTGTTTAGCAAGACGAATGGCTGCCTCATTCTGTTTTTCAATTTCTTCGCGCTTCATTTTAGCAATTACGTAATCATGTTTACGCTGACTAGATGTTTTTGACGAGGTCATAATTGAGGGAAGTCTAGAACGAATGGAAGCCCTTGGTTCCTGGAACTCACTCACTTTATCATCAGCAGAGTTGATGTAGTTTCGTGCTGAAGTGAGTATCTTGTCATTCTTAGTTGTCATTGCTTCCAAGTAAGACTCTAATGAAGGCACAAGTGCACTTGGATCCTCTGTTTTTCCAGCAAATGCAATCAGGTCCTCATTTTTGTCTACAACGGACATAAATGCTTCGTTGCACTTTGTTACTAGGCGTTCAACTTTCACTCGCCTACTTCGACTGTTTATACAATGAAGGATATCTTTATGTATAGCATGCAATTCAGCCTCACGCTTTGACCTGGCAGCGTACAACTTTTTGACTTTTTGATCAAGACTATTAGACATCAGGATGTTATTATTTCCAAAGACCAGCAATCCTACCACTGCACACGGTTATAATTTATATGCACACTCCAAACAAACCTAATACAAGCAAAACGAACCCAACGCAAAGGACACCAAACACAGAACACTGTAGACAGTCTGTAAAACAAACCACCCAAAGAGCAAAGAAGGTCGTCGAGCACACTGTGCCCAACAAAAACAGAAGTGGAGCGCTGAACGCTATGCGCTCAACGCGGAGGGAGGCAAAGGACACACGGGAAGTCGAGCGAGCAACGCGCGACGAAACGGAGACGTTACGGACGGAAAGTCGAGCGAGCAACGCGCGACGCGACGGAAACGTGACAGACGAGAAGTCGAGCGAGCAGTGCGCGACGGAACGGAAACGGGACGTGCGGGAAAGCGGGTGGAAAACGCGCTACGCAACGAAACGGGACGGTGGGAGAGAACGGGGGGGAAATGAGGTTGGATAGAACTATGTTAGCAGACCACAGCAAAAACTCAAGCAAACAACCTAGCCTTAACTCCAGAACAAACTTAAGTCACACCCTAGGAAGAAGGAGAGAAGCTACTGCAAGACAATCTAATATAATTCATAATGGGTCTATAACGACAAATTTAACGACAAACTATTTTACGGCAATGCAGTAGTACACTAAAAGGATGAAAAAGTCGAGAAATTTACTAGCCGTCACTCCAGAATAAACTTGAGTCACATCCTAGCAAAACCCAAACCACAGCAAACAATCAGCATACTAGCGGTATTAAACAAACTACAGCAAAATTAAATAAACTGCAATAGTATATTTGTAGACTAAGATAGTTAGGAAAGTCAAGAAACAATCCAGCCGTAACTCGAGAATAAACTTAAGTCACACCCTAGAAGGCAACAAGATCAAACCAACTAGCAATCATTCGGTTACACACAAACATACAACAGTAAAATCATTATACTACAACAGGAAGGTTAGTATATTGGTAAAGTTGAAAAGTCGAAGGACAATCCAGCCGTAACTCGAGAATAAACTTAAGTCACACCCTAGAAAGCAAAAAGACCTACACAACAAACCAGCATACTAGCATACTCAACATAATACAGCAAAAACAACAACAGACAACATGACATATGACATACTACATCGAAATCCGGAAAAGTAGCGAAAAAAAAGGAAAGCAACGTTTTGGGAGCGCGACGTTATTAAAAAAAACGGGACACGGAGAATTGAAAGGTTAAAGGACAAAAAGGACGCTGACGAAAAACGGTACGTAAACGAGCGATGAGAAAAATTATGGGAACTCGATAATTTTGTGTAGGCCGGAGGTTGTAAAAATTTTCACAACTTGTTTGTGTTTATTGAGTTTCACTCAATTTACGAACCTTCTTGATGAGAAAAATGATTTTTTTGACAAATTTGTCAAATTTTTTTGCCTTTGTCCAATTTTTTCTATTTTTGGTCAACATTTCTGCAATTTTTTGAATACGGAACGGTAATCCAGTAAATTGGACGGTTTTAAACTCAAAAATACGGTTTATCAATTTTCGGTATTGATTATCTAAAGTTTTTTGGAATTGACTCAAAATTGACCAAAAATTTTCAAAATTGAACAATTTAGCCTTATTTTCTCTCAATTTTCTCTATATCAGAGGTTATTTTTGATATACGAACCGACTATAACATTTTTCTCGAACTTTTGGTAAATCGGCCAAAAATTATCAAAATCGATGTTTTTTTGTCTCTAAAATTGTTTTTTGTGGGCCCCCTTACCAATCTTTTCTACAACTATTCGTTTAATTCTACCAATCCATTATCCAGAAAAAAATTCACGGGTTGGGTTTCTTGCCGTCTAAATTCAAATTATTTATACTGCAGGGAAGTGTTTCAAAAATTTTGTCTCACAGTTTCCTTCGAAGTTGAGATCAGCATCGCACGTTTCCTATCTCCACCTGCCTGAAAAGTTGACTGTACTGATAATTTTCCAGTGGGTTTATTTAGTAACTCCTTTTGTTCCGGTCACTCTTCTGTTGCAACTCTCTCCCTTGATCTTGTAAAAAAAGCTTGTGCATCGATTCTACTCAACGACGATTTTTAGTTGATAATATAACAGCAAATGTAGAGGTAAACTATCCCCTGCACTTGTGCTTCGATTGTTGGGTTATTATGTCGGCCGTCGTCATGAAAGCGAAATATGAAATAGTGAGCTAGAAAATAAAAGTCCTACTAAGGGAATTAAACTGATATGACCGGAAAAGAGCCAAATGTACTTATTTAGATGTCAAGTAAGGCAAAAGAGGGCTGTTTGCGTTTCCGTTCTTCACTGAGGGGAAACGTGTTCTTCAACGTAACATTAAGGTAATCGCGGTACCATATTAACTCAGTAAAAACTGTAGTTCGAGGATTCGATTCGCTTTTTTCGACATATAGAAAGCATTACAACGTGTAAGCATTATCCGTGTACAAAGCAACAAGTGGCACTTAGACGGCAAGATTTTTTTGTTGTTCATTTAACAGGTTTTTTCGTCTGATGTTATTGACGTCAAATCAGTTCGTATTCAATCGGCAATTGTCTAGAAAACCTAAAAATATTAAGCCGAAAACCAGCTTAATCGATACATATAGTGGTTATATTTACTTAAAATTAGGTTAAATGAACTTTTTCGGAACTTTCTACGTATATTAGAACGTATTTAATTCTTATTTTAAAGTTTAGAAATACTCGAATCTGATTGGCTAAAATTCGTTGTTTTATTTACTTCGTAACAAACACCGCCAACGAATTAATGCGTTAAAATTGATAAGAAACTAATTAAGACAAATTTACTGAGCTACCGTAGTGTAATGGCGAAATTGATTCTTTTCTCCTTTTGACAGGTTTTGAATATTCAACAGAAAAACTAGAGAAAATTTAACGTTAATTTGAATTCCCGTTCACTTCAATAGGTAGGAAACTAAACCAATATCGTAAAAGCAAACAGCACTAATTACATTAGATTGACTCACAATCCATCTAAACAATTGTACGTCAATTGTAGCTAATATCAGAATGCTGATAATATAGATAAAACAGCACGAAAATTGTTCTCTGCGCTCTTCTTTGACCAAAAAAAGGAGGGAACTGCAGTCCCCTTCCCCTGGTGGATTATGCCCGCGTCCATAATGTCTTTTAAAAACCTTATGATAACTAAAATTGTAAGGGCTAGCGACACCTTATATTATTAGGCTCTGCAAATCATAATCAGTTCAAAACACGCAATATTATGCTCACATTGTGTAATGAAAACAAATTTTGTTCACGGGGAAAGGAAACAGTTTCAAAATGACATAATAAATACTTGAACGCTTTTAAATAAGATTGTCTTTCCAAGTTATGTTCACTAAAGTTTACAATTGGAATTTCTTTCTTTCATGCTATGCAGTTATATTGATATTGATTTATTTGCAGAAAATCTTTGGATATCTGGCAAGTATTTCACACTATAGTCCAATAATTTACAGCAATATTTTGACAATTAAATCATATACATCAGCGAGCATCATAATAAATAGGAAGATAGTTGCAGACACCTGGTAGTGATAAACCTTTCAACTTTTCTGTACCATCTTTCCTATATTCGTAAAATCTTTTTTTTACATCTTTGCCAGAAGTGCTGTCCAAAACACTATGAAACAATTTTGAATAAGAATTTTTAACCAGATGAAAATTTAACAGTTGGTATTTTCAGATGTAATCGTAATAAAAAAAAAATGCGTGGGGGCAATAGTAACGAACGCCATCTTTTCGATTTTAAGACATCACCACAATATAAATGGCAAGAAAAATCTCAGTTATGTAAGCGTGATTTCATATTTCTGATACAAATAATGTAACTCTAATGGTTTTGTTTTCCATCAACTAGTTCGAATCAAGAAAGGGACGAGAACATTGGGTTTTCAAAGATGGGCGCTCATTTAAAATAAGCCCAGCAACTATCTTTGATTTTTCAGACAATCTAATAGCCACAGCAAGAGTTGGTCTTCTTGGCAGTTGTGTAAAACTGTTTGGAGTTCGCTGAAAGTGCGTCGGATTGCGCCACTAAACCGTCTAGCTTCTCGCCTCTGTTCAGCATCGACTCAATAGTCGAATGCAGGACAACTTTGGTCGTCTCATCGAGCTCACGCTGCACTTTCAAAACGGAATCGACCTCGTGTGGGTCTTGATACTAAAATAAATATATTAATTTACTTGTTTAATTTGCGAGTCAAAAATAGAATCCCTATATTTTTAATTATGAGTAGACTGGTTTTTTCGCCATCACCATGGAAACTTGTTTCAACAAATAGCAGAAACAAGATCAAAGTCGCTGCCCAAAAAACGCTGAAAGGAAAGTAAGCCGAGGTGCGAGGAAGCTGAATTTTATATAATCTTTCAGATATAAAAACTTAGTTTTTCAAGTTTGTAATGTATTCCAGTGCACCAATCAAAATACGTCATTCTTGGACCATCCAATGGTTGTCAGACTCAAAGAGCTGCTCCCGTAAAATTTCCAGCTTACCTGAACTTTTTCAAAAACCAGCTTGTTTGTCTATCGGCTTTTTTAACCGGCACCAGTTTTTTTTTGTTTAGCATTGGAGGTATCAAATCCCATAATAACGTAGACTTAATTTAAATAAGCTAATTACTAAAATTTTTTGACAGGCAAAACTTAAATTTTGATTGTTTAATTTTTAGAGGCTTTGCCAACCATGAGCAGCAACATTATGTAATAATTAAGAAGAAAGATACCAACAATTGGAGGCAAGAATTCTTGGAGGATACAATGAAGATAAGCAAAAATTGGATGAAAGAAAGTTTTTCTGACATCTGATATACCAAAAAAATGACTCCATTTTTTTACTCAGAGTCTACTTGTGAAAAACCTATTGAAAAAGAAAAAATTTTGATCAAACGGTCGGTTTTTGAGAAAATTGAATGTACGCATTTTGGCTATGAATTGCAACAAGGAGGCTCGTTAATGTGCGTTCGCACATGATGTTCCGGCCCGCGCTCATCTAAATTTTTCACTTAACTGTCAACTCTCGATGATGAGAAATAGATAAAAGTTGACAAATATAACAAAATCTACAAAGTTTAAAAAAATGCTTGGAAATAGTATCATAAACTTTAGGGCTATTTGCTAAAAACTTACTGCAGTAAAATCTTTTTTCGACTCTCAGTTAGAAGTTTATGAAAGCTCTCAGCAATTTACGACAACATAAAGAAAAAAAACAGTCGAAGACAGCAAATTGGAAAAAATGACAGAAATGTGTCTCAGCCGTTAAAAAATGAAATATTCAGTTAAAAACTTTTTAATTTTCAATTATTTTTTCAACACCAATGGAATTTTTTTAACATTTTGACTTCAAAACAAACAACAAATATGAACAAATGAAAGTCAATAAATTTAAAGTTAAATTATGCCTCGATGTGAAAGCAATAATTTGTGTCATTCTTAAATCATCAATAAGTCATCACAATAAGTCGTATGACTATGAGAACGGCAACAAATACAGGCAAAAACAAAAAAATCAGTAGAAAATTGCAAGAAGACAGTGTCGAAGTCATTAGAACCATACGTTTTGCTCTGAAACACTAATCTGTGACCAATTGAACGTCTTCACTAAGCCAATGTGAACTATTAAAAATAGGATTATGTGATAAGATTTCAATGGGAAACAAAATTCAGAAAAAAACGAAAATTTAAAAATTATGAAAAGTCGTAACATCGAAGTCGTAAAGACAATATTTAGAAGACAAAACCACTGAACAGATTAATTTTGGTTGCAGTAGAAAGGCAGTGGGCCCTGTCAATAATGAGACTGACTTAAAGTTCACCTAAACAAGTTTAACATCTGTTAATGTTCAAAAAAAAAATTCGAAATATTATTCTTAAAATTATCCGTTAGCTGGCCACTCAAATTACTAAATAGGTTCACTTATTGCTCTTCAGGAAGCCTATTGCACTTTTAGTCGACGAGTCTATGCCATTGGACAAAAAATTTTACTAAAATCTCGAAAAAAAAAAACAAAATTTAAATAAAAATTACCAAAACTCATAGTCGGAGCCATAAAAAACATGAGCGATTCGTTCATTGAAAACGAATTATTTGTTCATTGGGCATCATTTGACTGTAAATGAGGTTTGTCATCAACAGAACCATGATTTCAAAAGTGACCAGTCTCCAAGTGACTTGAAAAAATATAAAATGGTTTTTAAAATAACAGCTCTCAAAAACAAATCGAATTTCTTTTGATAGCAAACTTCCCTATGAGCCGAAAACTAGCGTCTTTATGACGTTTTGGCTGTTAGAAACACAAAATTGTTCCATTTGTATTATAAAATGTAATTTTGAAGTAATATTTTGTAAAAAAAATCTTAATTTGAACAAAAATTACGCTAAGGTGAACAAAATCACCAAACATCACGTTCACACAAAACTTTAAACCTCGATAACTTCTCAAAGAAAACGAAATTCAAAAAATCTTTTTAATTCCAAACTCTACGCTGGACGAGCTTTTTAGTGATACCACTCACATTTCCCTACGATGAATATATCGATCGGCCAAAATTGTCTGAACAAAAAAAACCCATTTGAGTATATAGTTCCTCCCCCCCCCCACAAGTGCGGTCGCAACAAAAATGCGGTAAGATTGGCTCATTTTTCTTTTGACTTTTAGTTAACACAGTGCCACTTCATTAAATTGAAACCAACAATGCAATAATTTCAGCTGCTTGATATTAATAGCTCTAGAGAGCAATTTATATTCTAGAGAGCAATTTATATTCTAGAGAGCAATTTATAAGAATTAATAAATTTTCAAACAACAAAACATAAAAACGATCCTTGAATCATTTCTATTAGGGAATACACCAACGCTGCTTATCATTCATTAGTGGCACAATGTCTCATTTAGAAATTGGAAGTAAAATAGCAAAATTATATATTTCATACTTCGATTTGGAGTATCCCAGAACAAATTTTAGGAGATGAAACCACTTGCATCATTTGTTTCAGATTTTGCACCAAAATGACTTATAGCTTAATTTACAAGCAGTTTTGTCGGTTCCCAAAAACAAACATCTTCAAATCTTCTTAAATGTTTTTGCTTCACCTGACTTCCATTTGCCAGATTTTAAACTTCTTCTCATAAACAAACACCATAAAATTTTCAGACCAAAAAATTCCCAAAACTAAAAACGGAACGGTCTCTTAATTGATTTCACCTCTTCATACATTTCAGCTTTGAAAGTGAAGCATTTTTATTTAAAAAAACATAACCCACTAATGTTGCAAGAATTGCTCTCGAACGGCTAGTGGGAGCTCTAATCAACTGCAGCCTGCTTCCGTGGCGGAAGTGTAGCCCTAATGCGACTAAGAAATTCACTAAGGGGCTTCAAATAACCTCATTAGAGGTTAATATAAACCACTATTAAGATTTAAAGTGAAAAAATGGCACCAGTTTCGGCGCACGTATCATTTGACTTTCAGCATTAAATTGCCACCGATTGAGTTCAGCTGCTAGAAAATATAAGAGAGAAGTTTAGATTACGCAAAACGCAGAAAGTCAAGGGCTCGAAAGTAACTCAAAAAATAAAAAAACGGTCAAGTGAAAATTTTGCATAAAAAGACAAACGTTTACAATAATTGCTTCTCTTCGCGGGCAATTAAAATTTATCAACATAGCCGACTGACTGCCGGAATAGTTGCGAAAAAATAGACTTGCGTGCCTTGTAATGGAGACAGAAACATATCTGAATTGAAAAAAACGGGGACGCTCAAAAAGCTCTGTAAAAAAACATTCCGCGATAAATTAATAAAGATTGTTAAACTCATTCCCAAGAAGCCTTTTTTATTAGGGACCTTGATTACACATGAGTCCCTTTGACCTTATACTAACTCAAATTAAACTTCACGTATGATCATAGCAGGACAAGTCCTGACGTACAATTCAAAAAAATTCATTGACTAAACAAAAACTAGACCTAGAAAAGTCTAAGTGAATTGGGAAAACCATTTCCAAAAAAAAATCAGATCAAAAAAATTTAATAAACACTGAAAATCAATATCAAAATGCCGCATGTGAACAAAAAAACAACAAGCAAGAAAGAGAAATCTGGTTCAAATAAAAAACTAGGCCTAGAATGAACTATGAATGGATTGGGAAAACCATTTACAAAAAAAATCCTATCCAAAAAATCGAAAAACAGTAAAAATCAAAGTGAAATTGCCGCATGTGAACAAAAAACCACAAGCGAGAAAGCAAATTTTTCTTCAGACACCGTTTTCTCACTCTACTTTAAAATAAGAGTGATAAAATTTCACGCCGCAAAACCTCTCGCTTTTTTGCTCCACTTCCTCTTTCGGTGTGACCATAATCACTACTCCAATTTGACTTCAAAAATCATGAAAATGTGTGAACAGATCTTAAGAAAACCCTCAATACAATTCAAATTCTAAAAACCAAGAGCACCACAATATAGCTCCGCTCAGCTTACAGCTATAGTAACTCTTTTGTTGAAAGAATACACAGCCGTTTCAAAAAAAATAAACCGCCTCTCGTCGGACTATTTCCTCTCAACCGACAGGCGAAGGGTTTGCTTTGGTCGTACCCAGCACCTGTTAATCCCATTTCAAGACGGAAAGCAACTTAAATTGCTCAAGCGAGCGAAAGAAAGTTCTAGCTAAGTAAAAAAAGAAAGCCACATGTTAACAATAATAACTTCTAAGTTCGTTCGAGAGCAATTAGGCAACTAAAAGAGGTACGCTATTTCAGCAATTGTCTAACAAAAAATTCATCGGAACAAATTGTATGATTCTCTCAGTGTTACAATTGACCTGCTTTATGATGTATGTAGTTATAATTTGTCGAACAATCCTATGATAGGAACTAAAATAACTGCAGTTGTTATTAGCCCTCTGTAGTTAGACGATTGATAGCGATATAAAAATTAATTAGTGGATGAAAAATACAGAGCACCCATTCGTATCAAATAAAGATCCAACTCAAGGAGATTCAGAAGCGAAGACAATTAGGTTCAAGAAAAACGGATTAAACTTTTGAAGAAATAAAACGAAAACCCAAAGCACAAGAAATTTTCTCAAGTTTTGGAGAATATAAGGTTTAACCCTTTAAACTGAGGTTACAGGAAGTACAAATTGCAAAATTGTTACCAGCAAAGAGCATAGCACAATTTTCTGTAGCTCTTTGCAATGCAGATTTATTGTTCATAGTATTAATGACTTACTTTGATAAGCAGATTTTGAAGCCAGTCAGGACCAAGAGATGCACTCATTTTGTATTCCTCCAAAATTTTGACCAGCAATGTAAATGCAACTCTCTGTGGATATTCATTGTCCGAGATTAAAACTGAGGATAAAGCGTCAGATCTGACAAAGCAATGACAATAGTACTCTTTCTCCTAAAGGATAAAGTATCATTTCAGCAAATGCATGTGAACGCTAAATCAAAATTACAAAACCACAGCAAACTTATTATATTTTACGAAAACTCATCCACGGTTGCACCACGGACGTTTAATACACACCTGCACTCTAACACGCTGCTCTACATTAGTTCTGCTGACAATGACTTCTGATGTAAACTTGAGGAATTCACGAACAGTTTTGCGCTGAAAGAAGCTGAAACTTGTGAGATCTTCTGCTGCTATTAGAGTTTTACCACTCGAAGTCCCATTCTTTTCCAATACTGCAGCATAGAAAATTTTCATTTTCGCTACAGTAATATCTAGAATTATTGAATTATACCGCAAATTCAGTTAGAGATCGTCTTGTAATAACACTTCACTAAGAAAGTTATCTTGAGAAATCTTTGCTGACCGAAAGCTCTAAATTAGATCACAATTCCGTCACTTTATGCGCAATATTATACACATCACTGATGATAGCAAAGATCAAACATAAATTGATAGGTTGACAAACATATGATGAGCCATACAACAAATTGCTCATTGAAACCGACAGGGGCGGCAAAAGTAAGTAGAAGTAGTAGTAGATAGGCTTTAGGACGAGACCAGGTGTGAGATTCACCCTTCAGTTTTCAGCAATTTTCTTGGCAGGGTTACAGGAGCCACAGAGACAGAGAATTCGCCAGGTACAGGGTTCCATCTCATTGTAGCTCGCTCCTATCGAAGAATTCGTGATACATCTTTGTCAGTCTTGATTTCGTTAACTCATTCTCAGGTATGTGCTTGTTTAGGATGTTCATAAGTTGCGCAGTCCGTGTCCAAAAATTTTTATCGGTCTCCTTTAACCTGTTAAAAGGAACTTCGAAGTTATCGCTTTGCCCAGATTAGACTGAAAAAGGCTCTACTGCAAAAAAATTCAGTTTCAGCCCAATTTATCTGTTTGTTCTGTTAGCTACTTTTACTTCTCTGCAATCCTGGTGCTGACAGGAAACCCACGGCCTGATTAATACATGAAATTATAAAATACACTTTCCAAAATGAAGAAAGTTTTTAATAGCCCCCATTATAAAGCGATTGGATGCTATCGCCCGTCATGCCAAAGTTACTCAACAAAAAGAATAACAATCTTTATGACAAATGTCAACATCAGTTCAGTAGAAGATAACGCATTATTATGTAAACTATTATGTTTGAACCTCCCCCCTTTTTGTGGGCATACAACATTTACAGCTCTGGAGACGGACGTGCCAATTCTTGGCGTAGTAACGTGGTACAACAGATTATTTGTGAGTGCGGGTCATAAAAACACACAATGTGGCGCCAAAACAGTCAAACACCAAAACACCGGATCTAATGACGGCAAGCAACCAAGGATAATACCGAAAGTAATAAAAAAAACAAAGTCCTCAAAACACCAGGAAAAAATTCCGCTATAGCCAAGAGAAGGAGGACGAAACATCTTCAAGCCTGAAGCCTTCCAACAGATAAGACTAAGGTCAGGCGAAGTGCTCTCAAATGACCCGCGAACGATTGATTTCGTTAGTAGTTCGCTACGGTTGTGTTGCTAGCCTTTGGTTAATTGAAGGGGCGTAAAGGTGCAGCGGTGGTGGGGGTGAACGCACTGGGGGTATTGATTGAGGCAGCAACGCTGCGGTAGGAGGGTCAAATTCTAAGAACCGCCCTCCAGAAACTTCACCAAAACTTCTTGGGCAAATATGTCTTCAAGAAAAGACTACGAAGAATTAATTTTAGATCAATTTATAGATAATCTCTCAAATGTAGCTCCAAGTCAACAGGATGTGTTTTTATGCAACAATACAGAAATAGTTCTCAATTGTATAGTCTGTCCCTTAAAGTTGAAATAAGCGAACGTTCGAAAAACGCCAAAAACGTGCAATTGAGCATTTATGTGGTCATTTCAATGTCAATGTTTTTTTTCCATTAAGCCTTCATTCATCAATTTTTTGTGCATGTTTTAAACTTGAACTTTGACCTTTGAATTCTGTTTTGTGGCTTTTGAAACGTTCGCTTATTTCAACTTTATGGGACACGCTATACCTACGACCGTTCGCTGTTCAAGAATTTTAGTATTAATAACAAACCTTGCTCTGACCATTTTCCAATTTGCACTCAAAAAAACTCTTACTTGATGCACCCATAATTCGAGCGAGTGACAAGTTTGCCTATAATAATACTGACTGGAAAGAGTTTAATTACAACCTTACAATTGATCCCTTCACTCCTTTTTGCTACAGTAATGTCGATTTTCTTCAGGAACAATTCTACACATGGCTACACAACAAAATAAGAGAAAATATACAGATTGTCCCTTAACATCGGGAAAGTTTACAACCATGGATCTCAAATGGAACATCCCATATGATAAATAAGTTAAACACTAAAACGCAAGTTCAAAAATCTAATCTCAGCTTCAAACTGAAGATTAAAAAATTAGAAGAAGAGGTTCGTAAAGCGGTTGATAATGATCTCTCAGTTTACGAAGCCGAAATTCTTGAAAGCCGACAATTCAGAAAAATACAAAAATATCTTTCATCAATTCGCAAAAATCCACAAGTACCTCCTATAAAGTTTTGGAAGGGTATGGAGCAAACCACAGATAAACAAAAAGCTGAGAACTTCAACTTCTTCTTTGTGAGCGTCTTTATTCACAAAACAGAAATACATGCTCAAAACAAAATCTTAATTTCATCAAAATTGATTCCACAAAAGTTTAAAACGTGCTCGAGGATCACAATATCTTCAAGTCGACTGGACCAGACGGAATTGGAAATTTACTGCTGAGAAACTGTAGTAGTTGAATCACAAAGTCAGTCACATTCCTGTACCAAAGAATATTGAAGAAGGGAACCTAGCCTACATATTGGAAAGCAAGCCAAATAAGTCCCATTTTCAAAGACGGTAATAAATCAGATATAACTTGCTTACGACCCCCAAGTCTTTTAAACTGCATGTCCAGGGTACTCGAGGAAATTATTTTTGTTGAAATATACGAATTAGTAAGACACCAGCTCTGCAAAAAACCATTTGGCTTCAGGAAAAATCGATCGGCAACTTTGCAGTTACTGTTATTTCTCGACACAGTGTACAAAAAATTTGTTAATCAAGCGATCAAAGACCTAAGCATCTTATAACTTGACTTTGCAAAATCTTTTGACACTTTACCACATTATATTCTGATACAAAAGCTTTATAAAATTGGCGTTGGAAGGTAGTTAATTCAATTCATATTGTCGTATCTAACGAATCGCAAACAATATGTGAAAATCAACAATGAGGTATCTGATTTGAATGAAGTCTCCAGTGGTGTCCCACAGGGTTCTATATTAGGACCTCTTTTCTTCATTATTTTCATCAACGACTTACCTGAACGCCTAACTGAAATAATTTGCTATGGTTTTTTGATGATATGAAACTGATAAGTGAGAAGCAATGCAATACTGGAACCACAGTATCTAGTTTGTCATCTTGGTGCAAAGAAAATCAAATGAGACTAAATTATAACAAAACTCACCTCCTTAACATCAAAGGAAACATAACGGCGTCCATTAACAACCATAAGCTAGATCAAGTAAAAAATCAACGAGATCTTGGGCTCTAAGTTTCAGAAAACATAAATTGGAATGAAAACCGCTCTTTTAGAAAACGAAAAGGTTTATATGCTTTCTTCAAGCTTAAAAGAAATATTTCTCAAAAATGTCAACAAAAATCTAAACTGAACGCCGATTTAGGTTACGTTGTACCGATGGTTACTTATTGATCACAGGCATGGTTCCCGAATAAGTTGCAAATGAAAGAAATTGAAAAATTACAAAAAATTGCCGCAAAATAGGTTTTGAGCGATGAGCAGAGCTATAAACAGCAACTTGTTACACTGAATTTGTTGCCTCTTAGCCTTAAGCTATATTGAAATGAACGATTTATTATACCTTATTGCTTTAAAACAAGGCAAATACGACGTTGAACTATCGAAGTTAGACAGTATTCAGGAAAGTACCACTCATCAACATAGCCGAGAAGAACTACAAATAAACAAAAATCGATTAGTAAGAAGCGACGAAAATTTTTTCCACCGGACAAAAATTCTCTAAAATTTAGTGCTCAAGGTTTATTCAAATTATGGTAGAAGCTGAAATAGGAATACAGTGTCAAAAAATTTTTGGCATTATTTAAGAACATTAATCAGAAACTTATGAATTTGGACAATTGAATGGTAATAATACCCTGAAGAACGAACTTCGAAGCTTAATCTACTACTACTACTACTACTACTACTACTACTACTACTACTACTACTACTACTACTACTACTACTACTACTACTACTACTACTACTACTACTACTACTACTACTACTACTACTACTACTATTACTACTACTACTACTACTACTACTACTACTACTACTACTACTACTACTACTACTACTACTACTACTACTACTATTACTACTACTGTTTCAACACTTTAATTCCAAATATGAAATAAAGGCACGGTTGGCAACAAATACAAACAAAACAAGAAGAGTTATTTGTTTGGTTATTCTGTGAAGTGCTGTACGACGAAATTGTTGAAGGCATTCTTTGACCCGGTTGCTGCTTTCTCCTGCAATCTGGTGAACGATACTTTGTTTCGTACACAGTCTCCTTCGATTTGACTCATCCACATTTTCCGTTGCCCCCCAGGAGCGCGTCTAGCATGGACGTATTGATCGGGCGGGTCCCAATCGAAGGCACTGCGGGCTAATCTTCCTGGTTCCATTCTCTGGATGTGTCCGTACCATTTTATCCGTTTGAGCATGATCATCGTGGATAGTTGGGGCATTCGTGATCTTGACATAATTTCTTCGTTCGTTGCTTTCTCCAGATATGACACACGTAGAATTCTCCAAAGACAACCAAATAGGAAACTCTCAAGTTTTCTTTCCATTAATTTCGAAAGAGTCCAAGTCTCTGAGCTGTACAGCACGGCTGATAAAACGAGTGCTTTGTACAAATTGCACTTGAGGTGCACGCTGAATTGCTTGCTCTTCCAGAGATTTTGGAAGTTAGCAAACCGTTGTCTACCTTCTGCAAGTTTGCAATTGACTTCCTGCAGGTCTCCATGCTTGAGGCTGACATATGATCCGAGATACTTGAACGCTTCTATGTTTTCAAACTCGTTTCCGAGAACATCTTGTACTTTGCAGGAAAACACGCGTGTGGCAACTGCTTTAGGTTTGCCACAGTATCTCGATTGGTGAACTTTTCGGCCATTGACTGTTTTGAACTTTCTTTCACACTTGTCACAGGTAAGGCTCGCCTCTAGTTGCTCGAACTTTGATTTGTCGACGACATTCTTTGACAAACCGGCTTTGCAGAATCTTGTTTGGTGCACTTTGCGTCCGGTAACTGTACTGAATTGCCGCTGACAATTCTGACATCTTAAAGACTCTTGGTCAGCCACCACTGACCAACTCTCATTTTCTAGCGACTCTGAATCTGCTACCGCAGGTTGTTGTTGTGAAGCTACCAACGCTGGCTTAGCCACCGCTAAGCTTTTCAATCTTAGCTTCCGGCCATCTTGTGTTTCGAACCAGCCCGCTTTCTTTTTCGTTCCCAGCA
The DNA here is from genome assembly GCF_964194025.1 of Convolutriloba macropyga. Classification (NCBI taxonomy): domain Eukaryota; kingdom Metazoa; phylum Xenacoelomorpha; order Acoela; family Convolutidae; genus Convolutriloba; species Convolutriloba macropyga. Next base: position 55,470,450 of record NC_134470.1, on the reverse strand, counting down.
GCACCTCCGTGCTGATGGTTAGTCGTGACTGGCTAGATGTCTCTGCCAGGAGTCCTAGTTTGCCTTTATGTGTTCCAGTGAGTATCTCCACGTTCTGTTGGATACTAAGCACTGCAACAACATTTGGGCTGTCGCATTTTACGCCCATATTCTTTGTTTTGGACACATTAATCTTCAGACCGGCGGCTTCCGCAAGGGCCTCGATTCGATGTAGGTTTTCTTGCACCTCACTGTCTGAGACCCCCACGAGAGCAACATCATCAGCAAAATCTAAGTCAGCCACCAATCTCCCAATGTCTAATCCTCCATGCACCGAGTTAGCCAAAATGTAGTTGATGACAAGGCCGAATAGGATTGGGGACCACACATCACCCTGCCTAACGCCCGTTCTGACATCAAATAAGCGTCCTTTCTCACCTTCGGCTTTGACTCGACATTTGAATCCATCATAGCTGTTTCTTATGATGTTTATCACTTTTTGCGGAAGACCATAGTGTTTCATTATCTGGTACATCTGCTCACGATCGACAGAATCGAATGCCGCTCGAAAGTCTATGAAACAAAAGCTAATATCCAATTGAAACGCCATTGATTTCTCTATTATTTGACGCAGGGCAAAGAGTTGATCGGCGCATCCTCTGCTTTTTCTGAAGCCGCACTGCTCTTCCCTTAAGACGCAATCCACTGAATCTTTGCATCGATTGAGAATAACGGAAGCGAACACTTTGCCTGGTACTGACAATAGAGAGATCCCTCGGTGGTTCGAACACTCTGACCTCTTTCCTTTACTCTTGTATAATGGGACAATTTCTGCTACCTTCCTGTCATCGGGCAGAACTTCCGTCGACCAACACTTATCTATGATGTCCCAGAGCCACTCGACAATACCCTTGTGTGCTTTCAACATCTCACAGGAAATGTTATCGGGTCCACTTGCCTTGCCATTCTTCAACCTGCGGACAGCTTCAAGCACTTCTTCAAATCGAATTGAGCTCAGGTCAATCGACAAGCTTTCAGCTGCTTCTTCGGGATCCAATCTCGTACTGCAACTGGATGTTGAGGGATTCAGGAGTTGACTAAAATGTTCCGTCCAGCGTTCAAGTCGTTCCTCTTTCGTCCGTAAGTTGACGCCAGTGCTTGAAACTAATTTGGTCAACTGGGGACTCCAGTTTCGGCAAATCTGCTGTGATGCCCCAAAAACCTCCTTCAAGTTGCCTCTGTCCGCAAAGCTCTGCACTTCTTGGCCTTTGCGTTCAAGCCATGCCCGTTTGTCTGCACGTAGAGCTTTTCTGACTTCCTTACAGCAGTTTGTGAACTCTAACAATGCCACCGCGCTGCTGTGTTTCTTCAACTGTAGATCAGCTCGTTTCCGGATAAGTTCCAGAGAATCTGGAGAAATCCAAGGTTTGTTCACTCGCTTGTCCGGAAGGAGGCATTTCACTGCTGCTTGGTTCAGGGCTTTTCGAAAATTGTCCCAAGACTGCTGTGTATTCTCGAAATCGCCGCTCTTATCAAGATGTAACTTGACCTCCTGCGTGAATAAGACACGCGTTGTTTCATCTTGCAGCTTTGCAGAACTGATTCTGGGCGTGAAACATGGCTTTTTAGACAAAAGTTTCATAGATACTTCCGCAATGACCAGTTCATGATCGGTAATTGTGGTTTTCCCTCTTCTGGTCCTCACATTCGTCAGACATCCTCTGTATCTCTCTGCAAACAGAATGCGATCCAGCATCTTTTTTCTACAACTCGGTTCGGGAGGGTTGTAGGTGTACCGATGCACTTGTCGATGCTGGAACCATGTACCACCTACGAGCAATTTGTGTGAAGTGCAAAATGATAACAACTTTTCCGAGTTTTCATTTTCTTCACCCATTCCAAACGGGCCTCTGCAGCTCACGGTGTCATTCAACTGGTGTCCAGGCTCTGCATTGAGGTCACCGATGACACAAATACGCTCCCTATGTTTGAAGCTGGAAACTAGGTCTGAAATTTGACTCCAAAACAAATCCTTCTCTTGGAGACTAGCTTCATTCGTAGGTGCGTAGCAGACAACAACAGCTAGATTGGCTCTCCTCCGAGCCGCGAACTTGACGTAGCAAACACGTTCACTTAGAGCCACTTGTTCTACGATGCTGTTTATCAATGACTTCTTTACAGCGGCGCCCACTCCTCCTTGTCTCGACTTTACACCAGACAACCACGAGTCAGACAGGTAGAGCTTGTGGTCTCCGAGATCAATTTCTTGCTCCTGCAATCTCGTCTCCTGCACTCCCAGAATATCCAACTTGTATTGCGCCAGATCCATTTTCAAATCCTCTAAAGATCCGGCTTGGGTCAGTGTTCTGACGTTTAAAGTTGCAATTCTGAGTTGGTTCCTCGGGAGATTCTTAGCACCCCTTACCCGGGACTCGGGGCCATGGTTGAATGTACTCATTGCTTTGGTGTTTGAAGGCTGAGATACGACTAGTTGCGCCACAAACTAGAAGACCAGTGCCTCGTTAGCTCGACCATGTGAGCGGAGAGCCGCAGCACATGACCTACCCCCAGGGGACACCACGTGGAGGTGAGGTTGGATTTTGTCCCCCACTACTACTACTACTACTACTACTACTACTACTACTACTACTACTACTACTACTACTACTACTACTACTACTACTACTACTACTACTACTACTACTACTACTACTACTACTACTTCTACTACTACTACTACTACTACTACTTCTACTACTACTACTACTACTACTACTACTACTACTATTACTACTACTACTACTACTACTACTACTACTACTACTACTACTACTACTACTACTACTACTACGACTACTACTTGAACACTTAAATTCCATAAAGAAATAAAAGAACAATGACAATAAGTACAAACAAGTTAATAAAATGCGTATACGTTTGAGCTTATTTGGGTTTATTTAATCCAGAAAACGCTGTTCGACAAAACTGTTGAAGCGGGATTTAGACTCTCTTTTCGCTTTCTGTCGTAAGGTGATGTAGCTCATGTTGTTCCTTGAGCAATCTTCTTCAAGTTGATCCATCCACGTCTTGCGTTGACCCCCTGGAGCTCGTTTAGCATATTGATATTTTTCTGTCGGCTCCCAGGTGAAGGCTCGGAGCGCTAGACGATCGTCATTCATCCTCAGGATATGGCCAAACCATTTCAACCGTTTAATCATGATCATTGCAGAAAGCGTCGACATACGTGATCTAGCCAGTACTTCTTCATTTGTCACCCTCTCCAGATATGAAAAACGTAGTATCCTTTGCAGACAAATGGTGTGAAAGCTCTCAAGTTTCCGTTGCGTTGATTTATTCATGGTCCACGTTTCAGAGCTAAATAAGACCACTGATAACACGAGAGCTCTGTATAACTTGCATTTGAGGGGAATACTAAGTTGTTTGCTCTTCCAAAGCTTCTGAAAGCTCGCAAATCGCTGTCTCCCTTCCGCCAGCTTGGCATTGATTTCCTTTAGGTCACCATGTTGCAAGCTCACGAAAGAACCGAGATACTTGAAAGCTTCTACATTTTCGAACTCCACTCCATCTCGATCGTGGACCTTGCAGGAAAAAATGCGAGATCTTCCAGCCTTTCTTCTGCCGCAGTATCGTGACTCGTGAATTCGTCGGCCTTTCACAGTTGCGAATTTCCTAGTGCACTTCTGACAAGTGAGGCTTTTCTCTAGCCCAACAATTTTGACGCGCTGTGTTTGACCCTCTTCGAATTCTTAGACTTGCAGAATCTGGCTTCATGCACTTTGCAGCCTGTTGCAGTGTCAAACCGACGTTCACAACCTGAACATACACAACTATCGTCATCAGAGACCGCAGATGATCTGTTATTCGCCATAGACACTAGATCAGCAACCACTGACCTCTCGTCGCTGCTAACTGTCACAAGCTCAGCCTCCGCTGAACTTTTCAGTCTCAGTTTCTCACCAGCTAGTGTCTCGAACCAGCCCGCATTCTTCTTCTTGCCCACCAGTACCTCTCTGCCAATGAGTAGTCGGGATTGGTTTTCGGCCTCAATGAGAGTCCAAAAATGGACTTTGCGGTTTCCTGTAAGAACTTCCACGTTCCTTTGAGCAATGGGTACACTGGCTCCGGGTTTTTCGCATTTAACACCCATATTCTTTGTCTTCCCAACATTGATCATTAGGCCAACAGCCTCGGCTAAAGGTTCAATTCTATGTAGATTTGCTTGAACTTCGGAATCAGAGACGCCCAATAAGTCAACATCATCGGCGAAGTCAAGATCAGCAACACAGCGTCCAATGTCGATTCCTCCTTGAACTGAATTAGCCAACACATAGTTTATCACAAGGCCAAAGAGAATAGGCGACCATACATCACCCTGGCCAACACCAGTTTTTACGTCGAACACCAGTTTTTACCTTGAGCACCCTTCTCGCCCTCTGCCTTGACGCAGCACTTGAAGCCTTCGTAACTGTTGCGGATGACATTCACAACTTTTTGTGGGAGCCCGTAATGTTTCATTATCTTGTACATCATCTCGCGGTCCACCGAATCGAATGCAGCGCGGAAGTCAATGAAACAAAAACTGACGTCCAATTGGAAGGCCATGCATTTCTCTAGTATTTGCCTCAACGCAAACAATTGGTCAGTGCAGCCCCTGCTTTTTCGGAATCCGCATTGTTCTTCTCTTAGCACCTGATCAAGTGCATCTTTGCATCTATTCAGGATGATTGACCCAAAAACTTTTCCAGGTACCGGGAGCAGTGAAATTCCGCGATAGTTCCCACACTCAGATCTTTTTCCTTTGCTTTTGTATAGCGGGACAACTTCTGCTAACTTCCAGTCTTGTGGAAGATTTTCTTCAGTCCAGCACTTGTTGACAATATCCCAAAGCCATTCAGCGATTCCGATATGCGACTTTAGCATTTCGGCAGAAATATCTTCTGGTCCTTTTGCTTTACCGTTTTTCAGTTTATGCACGGCATTTAGAACTTCATCAAATTGAATTGAACCTAGATCTATTTCAAGACTCTCGGATGCTTCCACTATGCTCAACACAGAATTGCCGCTTGTCGTGGCTGGATTCAACAGATGCTTAAAGTGCTCGGTCCAACGTTCCAACCTTTCTTCTTTTGTTTTCAGAGGCTCGCCTGTGGTTGAAACTAATTTACTTATATGAGGACTCCACTTCCGACATAACTGTTTTGACTCCCCAAACACTTCTTTCAGGTCACCTTTGTCTGAATGGTCTTGTATTGTTTCACCTTTGTCTTTCAGCCACTGTCTTTTGTCAGATCTTAACGCTTTTCGTACTTCTTTGCAGCAATTAGAGAACACTAGCAGCGCCTCCGCGCTACTATGCTTCCTCAACTGTAACTCGGCCCGTTTCTTAATCAACGCCAGCGTTTCAACTGTAATCCAGGGTTTGTGCACACGCTTTTCCGGGATGAATAGTTTTGTTGCCGCTGCATTAAGAGCCGTTCGAAATTTTGCCCAAGATTGTTCTACGCCTTCAACAATATCGCTCTCATCAAGATAGCGTTTCACTTCTGCGCAGAAAGCTTCACGCGTGACTTCATCGCGCAACTTGGCAGAGCATATTTTCGGTTGACTGCGTGGCTTCTGTGCCACTAATTTGAATCGCACTTCAGCAATGACCATTTCATGATCGGTGAGAGTGATCTTTCCCCTCCTTGTCCTTACGTTCTGCAAACAACTCCTGTGCCTGGAACCGAATAAGATATGATCTAACATCTTCTTTCGCATCTGTTGGTTAGGTGGATTAAATGTATACCGGTGCACTAACCGGTGTCAAAAACAGGTTCCACCAATCAACAGGTCATGAGAGACACAAAAGGACAACAATTTTTCTGAGTTATCATTCTCCTCGCCCATTCCAAAGGGGACTCGGCAAGGCACGTTGACATCAGATTGTTGACCAGGTTCCGCGAAGTCTCCGACGAGGCAGACTCTCTCCCTTTGTTTGAAACTGGATACCAAGCTGCTCAACTGATTCCAAAAATTGTCTTTCGCTAAGTCGTCAGCTTCATTTGTGGGCGCATAACACACAATCACAACAAGGTTAGCTCGTCTCTGAGCTGCAAACTTCACATAGGCCATTCGCTCACTAACAGCAACTTGCTCAATTATGCTACCGGCAAGTCTTTTCGTCACTGCAATACCAACTCCTCCTTGTCTCGCTTTTGCAGTCGATAGCCAGGAGTCAGTGAGGAAGAGCTTGTGGTCGCCAAGATCTGATTCCTGCTCCTCCAGTCTCGTTTCCTGCACTCCCAGAACGTCCAACTTGTACTTCTTCAGGTCCATTTTCAGGCTTTCCACTACTACTACTACTACTACTACTACTACTACTACTACTACTACTACTACTACTACTACTACTACTACTACTACTACTACTGCTACTACTACTACTACTACTACTACTACTACTACTACTACTACTACCACTACTACTACTCCTGATACTACTGCTATTCAAACCCGCTCTATTTGCAAATTGTAAACTCTGTAAGTCTGTTCACAAGAGCACAAGTTCTAAAAAGCTTTCCGGGCAAATTTCAAAGCGTGGTTCTGAATGGTTGATTTTCAATTCGTTGTCACTCCTTAATGAACGTGTGGTGGTCCTTAAGCAAATAAATTTGTCGGCGTTAAAGTTGAAATGACCCGTAAGAGATTCAGAAAGAAAAAGTAAATCCTGTAATTTTAGATATAAAGAAGGAGGTAAGATACGACTCTAGTGAGATTCATTCAAAAATAAGACTGGAATTCTTAACTGATATGAATTTAGCGTCGTCGGCACAGAGGAGGGGAAAAAAAGCTCTGCAAATTTTTGATAAATCGCTGACTTATATTACAAAGAAGAGAGTTACAAGAAGGGATCCCTGCGGAACTCCAACTGTAACGTTCACGCTTTTAGAAAAATTACCGTTGATTCTAGCTCTTTGCGTTCTTCCGATTAGATAAGATTGCAGTAATTTGATAATTTCCCGCGGACACCAAGATTGAATAGTTTTGTAAAAAGAATACCGTGATTGACATCATCAAACGCCTTCTCATAGTCGGTATAAATTATGTCAGAATTTTTGTTGAATCAATTGATTTTTAAACAAATTCTAGGTCAACCAAGAGTTGAACAAAGCAAGAGCGACATTTTTGAAAACCATAATAGGCTTGATGGAATATTGGTTCTAAATGACGGCAAAGACATACAAACAAACAACGTTCTAAAACTTGGGATGCAATTGTCGAAAGATACACCTGCCTATGTTTCTCTACATCAGCTTTACAAATTTTGTTTTGTAGGAGGGGATGACCACTGAGTTTTTCCAGCTACCTGAAAAAAAATATTTTGCTTTATTTTTTGTAAAAAAATTGGTTTAGGGATTTACTGACTGCCCTTGAACAACTTTTGCATACAATTGCAGGAATTTTGTCCGGAAAATTGTTTTTTGGGAAATGTTGAAATCTGTAAATATAGGTAGCAACGTGACATTTTGTTTGGCACAAAACTAAAAGAAATTTTGAAAATTGAAGCAAAATTTTGTAAGAAAGGAGAGCTTTGACGAGGAAGATCATTAATTACTTCATTCTTAAAGGAAACAGAGCTTGGAATTGCGGTTGCCTCGAAGTTTTTATAGTGTTTGAAAAGTTTTTCAGTGGATTGGGTTGTTGCTAAGTTTGATTCAAACTCTGTTTTATCTTCTTCAATCAACGTTTCAGCAATGTCCTCTATCACTGCTATATTCTTTATATTGTTTGCATTGTTCCTTTTAGCTTTTTCAAGGCGCTTAATTGCGTTTGAAATGGGCGTTTAATCAACAGTGTTATTTGTGATCGACACATTGTCCTTTTTGGAACGGATTATGGATATAATCCAATCGTATCACTGTTCAAGCAGAACATTAATGTTACTCCAACAAAATACATGAAAAGTTAATTCGGTTATCTGTTTATTCGTTTCATCAAATCTAGTCGAACAGAAACTGTAATTTATCATTGATTTTGTTTCCCTTAGATGCGAGGAGCTTAGGTTTCTGACTCTAAATTTAATGGCATTTGCATCATGATTCGATAACAAAATAACGTCCAGATTAATTTTTTTGCAAGATATAACTTGTATTTTTGGTTTTTCTAAGACGAGATCGAGGATACTTGAAACGGCAGTAGAGAACTCAGCGATTTGCCGAAAGCTGTAAAAACTAATTAGGTCAACAAAAATTTGTGTATCTGAGTTCTCAGCTTAGTAGTCTTGCCAACCAATTTTCGGCACATTGAAATCACCATACACAATTGTTGAATAGAGAAACTTTGATAGTGTAAAGATTTCCTGAAACAATAGATAACAATCTTGAGGTGATATAGCATGAAGACTGGGACATGATGAATTCAGCAGGGGGGACAAAAAAATTCACAAACAAAACTTCCCGAAAATTAAAACTGAGATAACATGCTAGGACGCCTCCATCAATGCTGGTGTAAAGAAAAATTTTTCTAGATTAACAGTATTCTTGACAGCAATGAAAACAGCTACTTGTTCTGATGCGGCATTATCAGCTTTTCTTTTTGATCGAAATATTGAGTAATTGGGACGAAAGAGCTCGTTATCGCAAAAAGAGCAAAAAAGCCACGTTCGGCTGACCATAGCAAAATGTGTTTGCTTCTGAACGTTTTCTGTTGCTTTAATGAATCTGTTTGTCCATTTTAACTACTATTTTTGAATTAAAACTCGGATCATTTTTCTCCGGATTTGCAAATCAGAAGACATTCGTATACTTTGCCTCAAAGATTTCAGCCTCTTATTTTGAAATTATGTCACTAATTTGACTTGTATATGTACTCTTGCGGTCAGTACCCGGTAGTTACCAGTAGTAGACCTTTGTTATTCTAAAAAATCACAGTTTCTACTATAGCGGGTCCTGGAAAAAAAGAGATCTCTTTCGTTATCACAGATTCTTGCTCTCATAGAAAATTCCCAGAATTGGGTCCCAGAATTGTCCAAATTTTATAATAATCAACGTAGGATTCACACTTGACGTGTGGGTTCTAGTGCAAAACATTTTTAGTGTAGCTTGTATAGAAAAAAAATGCGTCTGTTGGTTGTTCTTGATCGCTTATTTGCTATTTTAGTTTAAAACGTCGTTTTTTTTCAATCGGACCTCAGAGCTTTTAAAACCTAAAAGTAACAAACGTAGGAGTTGCAACTATTGGGAAGATTTTAGTGCAAAAATGTTTTTTAGTGTAGCTTGTATGGAAAAAATGCGTCTGTTGGTTGTTCTTGACCGCTCATTTGCTATTCTAATTTGAAACGTCGTTTTTTTTTCAGTCGGATCTCAGAGTTGTTAAAACTTAAAAGTAACAACCGTAGGAGTTGCAACTATTGTGTAGAATTTAGTGCAAAAATGTTTTTTAGTGTAGCTTGTACGGAAAAAATGCGTCTGTTGGTTGTTCTTGATCGCTTATTTGCTATTTTAATTTAAAACGTCGTTTTTTTTTCAATCGGATCACAGGGTTGTTAAAACCTAAACATAAAAAACGTAGGAGTTGCGATTATTATGTAGATTATAGTGCAAAAATTTTTTTAGTGTAGCTTGATTGGAAAAAATGCCTCTGTTTGTTGTTCTCGATCGCTTATTTGAAATTTTAAATTGAAACGTCGTTTTTTAGTCGGGTCTGAGAGTTGTCGAAAGTTGTCGAGCACCAACCTAGTAGTCCCTTTTTTGCGTAAGTTTTAATGCGAGAACAATTTCTGGTATAGCTCTGCTAGAAAAAAAACTCGTCTCTTATTTGTTCCTAATCCTGTGTACTTTTTTTGTGAACTTTATTTTAAAACGTCGTTTTTTCAACAATAGGGTCTTAGTGTTGTCCAAAGCTGACAAAACCAATCTAGGAAATGCACTTTTTTGTTGGTTTTAATGCAAAAGCAATTTTTGGTATAGCTCCAGATAAAAATTTCGTTACTTAGATGTTCCTAATCGCTTATTGTCGCTTATCCTAATCGCTTATGTGTTAGTAATGAGATCTAATGAAAAGTTCGTCACTTAAGTGTTGCTAATCCTTTATTTGTAAATTTTATTTTAAAACGTCGGTCTCTTCAATCGGGTCTTATATTTGTCAAAAGGTGACAAAAATCAACGTAGGAGTACAGCAATTTGTGTTAGTTCTGAATTTGACAAAAAATGGTATAGTTTTATTAGAAAAAACCTCGTCACTTAGGTGTTCGTAATCGCTTAAGTGCAAATTTCATTTTGAAACGTCGTTTTTTTCAATCGGGTCTTACAGTTGCCGAAAGTTGACAAAAACCAACGTAGGAGTTTCACTTTTCGTGTAAGATCTAATGCAATAATAATTTCTGGTATAGCTTTACTGGAATCAAAGTTCGTCACTTAGTTGTTCGTAATCGCTTATCTGCAATTTTTTAACACGTCAGTTTTTTCAATTTGTCGAAAAGTGACGAAAATCAACGTAGGAGTCCCGTATTGTGTGTAAGTTCTAGTGCAAAAACAAATTTTCTTGCAGGGTACTCGGCAAATTAAATTCTGGCACTGCAGATATTCGGCATTCTAATAATTATTAAATAGTTTAACTTTATTTTAATTTTATTTTAGTATATTAGATTAATATTAGTTAATATTATATTAATATAAGATTAATATTAGTTTAATTTTAATGATTTTCGAAAGTTATTTGTTCTGTGGTTTAAACAGTTTGTGTTCCAGGTAATATTTTACCTTAAATTTCAAAAGATTGACGGATTTTTCACAAAAAGTCAAATTTCTTTTCTGTTCTCTGTTTTGACTTCACTGAATAATAAATTTAGTTTGAAAACTAATTTAGTATGTAATCAAGTGAAGCAACATTAACAACCAAAATAAATGTTTTTTTTTTCATGACAGGAGTTATCTAAGAGTTAAAAAACGGCCATCTGAAAATTGCACGTATTCTTGGGTAAACAATCGAAAATTCAATAGTATAGTTAAGACAGTTATTGGATAAATCTCAATTCAACCCTTTGATAAGTAGTAATAAAGTATTAATAAGCACTAGTAGTAGCAATATAGCGCTAATAATTACTTTTATGCTCAAAAAGGCGCATTAAATTAGACTGAATTGTCGATTATGGTTGGCGATTGGCGAAATCGAGTGACGTTGCGTGCGAAAAAGAGATACATATATCGAGCAGATTCCTGATACGTAGCGCTCAAAAAATAGGATACATACCTCGTACGTTAAATTGGGGGCTAAAATTTGGACAATTTTGCACACACGTGTTGCGCAATTGGCTTCAATTTGGCCTGTTTTTAGCTAATATTCGCAATTTTGTTGCATTTTCAATGTTTTAACATAGGAAAAAACAATCAGGAGATACACAGATCGGGCATATTGGCCCGTGACGATTTGGGTGTATTTCTGCGGGGTAATGAGGCAAAGGTACATTGAAAATTTTCTTGAGAAAATTGCGACGTCAAGTAAACAATTTCAATTGACTGGTAGGAATTGAGGACCCAAAGAATGTTAACGTGAAAGCCGTGTCCAAGTGGAACGAACAGTACTACTCTTATATGCAGACCTGGTGCCACTATGCAGGAATGAGCTTCAACTGATAAAACGCTAAACAAAAATACATGAGACCTGTACATTTGCTATAAACCAATTGCTCTAAGCCCACTTAATGGTACTTTGCAAAACTTACAAAACAATTTTAAGAATAGATAAAGTTTTGCAGTTTTATGCTCAATAACAGAAGAAGGTTCGAACCTTGACACCCCCAAAAAATTTTAAGAGCTTAATTTTTTGATGAGCCTGGACCCCATGTTACAAACTTTTTGCCTATTTTAGGAATTCTAAATTACAATTCAGTTAATCACTAAATAGAGGCAAGAAATGTATATGCTTGATATCGCAAACAGATCAACCACATCTCCACTAAAAAAGAATGAAACAGCTAACAATACTGAGTTCACATATGGATTCTAACTTAGCACGAGGGTTGGAGGCAATGCTACTCCACAAGATCAAGGGAGGTTTTTTCGAGCAAAAATTGACAATGACTTGAAAAGCGATATCTTTCACGTCATGAATCATAATTGGTTGCAAAACGAAGATATAAAGCGATTGAAGAGTTGTCTTATTTTCTCGCGACCAATTTTCAGCCAATGAGGTTTGAGCAAAATTTAGTTTTGCGAAAACACAGCTAAAACACATCACAATCTCGCATCATTTCGTCTTTTACGGAGGTTTGTATTTTCAATTCAACAAATTTGGCTTTACATTTTTTTTGGCTTTATAGATTCAAAATGAATTTTGTTTCAGAGTTTCCAGATTCAAATCCAGCAGTCCAATTCCAGACCAAGACAGCAGTAAGTCAACACCATCAAAAAATATTTTAAAAAAGTTGTATGGAAGTTTGTCCGAAAAACGAAAATTTTTTTGTTTGTTTATGAAACTTTTAATATGAAACCTTGTTTAGAATCGAAAACCAATTTCAAAGAATGAGCACATTCAATCTACCTTTGACATCTTCTATGAAGGTAAGTAGTGGGTAAAAGGTGCTCTCCAAGCGCATTTCAATTTTTTGAGCTACTTTTACATAGTATAAACACCTCAAAAAATTTTCATGCACTTGTTTGAGCACCTTCCGCCAACTACTCTATGTATCTACTACTTGTTTATATCCCCATTTTATTCACTACTATATATTAGCTCTATATTATATCAAAAAATCAATAAAAACCAAAATTACATCACAGAAAAATTAGCTTATTTGAATTTTATACTTATAAACATGCTCTCTGAATTGATTTCTAGTATGACCATATCTAAATCTATGAAGATAAATACATAGTCTACATTTCCTTTTTCTAAATCTCTATAATGATATATGTTTATAAACATTACACATACTACATGCTATATATTGATCAGGGTCAGAATAATGATATCCCAAATGTTCTATATAATTTTTCACCTTAACCATTTTTTTACATACATAACAAGAATATTCTAATTCTTTACAATTATTGCAAAAATCTTTCCAAGACTTATTTTTACACTTATTGCATTTCATTTTCATTTTCGAAAAATTTTTTTTTGATTATTTCCCTAAATAAATACATCATGTCTCAATCAACTAATACTAGTGTTATAAACTTCTGCGACGTCTGTAATTTATCCTTTGAATCAAAGAAGGGTTTATACAGGCATCAATCATACGATCTCAAACAAAAGGAACTATTGGAGAAAATGTTTGAGTCTGAAGAAGAAGAAATCTTGGAGAGGGTGTATAATTCCGATGAAGATGATTACATTATTAAAACTAGGGCTAAGGCTGAAACTAAGACTAAAACTGATATTATTACAACTAAGGATTTTATTAAAACTGAAACTGAAACTGGCATAGATAGAGCTAAAACTGAACCATGCTGGGTTTGTGGCGATAAGTTTAAAAATCAGATTGGGCTACAAACTCACATGAATAAACACATGAGAGAAAGTGTTATCTCAACTGATCCGAGATTTGCTAATCAGGGAACCTGCTTCGCAGATAATTATACTATTAAATCAAGCTTTAATCAAACACAGCTATATATTACTAAGCCGGGTAGTTATATTAATGATATTAATGAGCCTATAGATTACATATTAGATGGGTTTAAACCATTTAAATCATATAAAAATAAAGTTACGGCCAATTGCTTATATAATCAGAGAGGAGAAGAAGAGACTAAGACAACTCTTATAAACTTTAGAACTGATGAATATATAACTAAAGATCGTCGACTGGATCTAAATCAATGGCTAGATAATACTAGAGAAACATATGAGGACTATGGATATGATTATGAGTTTCTTGGAATAACTGACATTCAGCTAAATATAGAGCAAACTAAACCATCTTTGGATCATATATCAAACTACCACCAAATCTAAGAACTAGAACAAAAGCTATTTTAAAAATTAAAAGTAATAAATTTAATTGCCTAAGATTATGCATTACAGCCGCATTATATACTGTGACCCAAGATGCAGCTAGAGAAAATAAGTATATTATTAATCCAGTCGATGACTGGGAATATAATGAAACTGCATATGATTATATAACAAAAATCCAAAATAAATATAATGTCAATATTTGGTTTTACAGGCCTACCCAAAATAGTAAAATAGCAAAAGTAGAATGCTTAGAGAGATGTTCTAACTCTATAAAAGATAGACAAAATGTTACAATTCTAGTCTGGAATGAATATTGTGCTCTAATTAAAATTGTAGAAGTATTACTAGAAAGACCCAATACCAAACATGCAAAGTTCTGGTTTTGTGATAATTGTACCTATTGGTTTAGCTCTCAATATAAATATGAAACTCATGAATGCTGTGTTCAAATCAAACCAAAGAATGTTTGCCCTCAGTTAAAACAAATTAATTTCAAGAATCAACATAAACAACAAGAAGTGAATAATGTTATATTTAGTGATATTGAATGTTACATGAAAGGAACAGATGAAAAGTTTGGTAGCAATACATATAAGATATCTGAACATGCACCTATTGCTACTGGCTATAGTTGGCATAGCAGAAACCAATCAAGGAACCTGCTTCGCAGATCATACTTTGGTTCAGACTGCATCAAAGATTATGTTAGAGATTTTTTAGAAATAGAAACAAAACATAGCATTAAGATAAACAAAGCAATGCTATTTACAGAGGAAGATAAATTGTATCATGCTGCTAATGATATATGTCACATTTGTAATAAAAACTGTGTTAATAATGTTAAAGATCACTGTCACCAAACAGGAAGATATAGAGGTCCAGCATGTAATATTTGTAACTTAAACTATAAACATCAAAATTTCATTCCAGTAATATTTCATAATGTTAAAGGCTATGACTTCAATCTATTATTTAATGAGATATTTAAACAGAATAAAAGCAGGAGAAGAATTGATATCTTACCTAGTAATAATGGCAAAGCTAGAATTTTAAGAGTGGGTGTATTAAAGTTTATTGATACTAACAGTTTCTTGACAATGTCTCTTGATAAAATGGCAAAAGTTTACAATGTTAAAAATAAAACATTGTATCCTTATGAAAACTTTAAAGATGAGAATAGCTATAATAATAAACCAGGCAACCAATCAATTCAAGACTTTAGATAATCACTAACAACTAAGTTACCAACCCAAGATGAAGTAGATGATTTTAAAAATTCTAATAGTAATAAAACAGGTAAAGAATTAACATTGGAATATATGGAAAATGGTATATTCATATTAGGACACTTTTATCTATTAGTTAACTTAAACATGAATACGTATAAACTCAACCCTCTACATTATATGAGTCTACCAGGCTACAGCTTCGATTGTTTCCTTAAACTAAGCAACGTTGAATTAGACACAATACGAGATAAGCAAATACTAAAAGATTTCATTAATGCAAGGAGAGGTAGCATATGTGGTGTTATGGGCGATAGGTATATTAAAAGTCAGAGTCAGAGTCAGAGTCAGAGTCAAAGATCCATATGGTACATCGATGCTAATAACTTATACGGTTATGCACTAATGCAAAAGCTACCATATAAAGATTTTGAGTACTCCAACGCAACTCTAGACAAAATATTAAAAACTTCAGATTATAGTGATTCCGGCTATTGGCTGATCTGTGATTTAGAATATACTAATGGATATAAAGAGAGAACTAGCAACATCCAACTGCTACCCCATGGAAGAGAAGTAGAGAATAATGAACTGGGATACAAACGAACACCCCCAACTTCATTGAAAAACAAGAAACTAATATTAGATCAGAATAATAAATATGAATACCCAATACACTATCGGATGTTAAAGTTTGTTGTTAAGATGGGTATAAAGTTTACTAAAGTCCATAGAAAAATTAAATTTAAACAAGATTATATAATTAGAGACTATATTGAACTTAATACTAAAATGAGAGCAGAAGCTAAAACTGAGCCTGAGAAAAGTATATTTAAGTTAATGAATAACTCATTGTTTGGTAAAAGTTGTGAGAATCCATTAAAGTATCTAGAAGCCAAGATCCTAACTAATGATTATGAAATACTTAAAGCTGTTAGTAAACCAACATGAAAAGATGTAATTAGATATGAAAACTATACTCTAATAGATTTCTATAAAAAAGAAATACAATATGATAAACCCATATATCTAGGCTCTACTGTATTGGAGTTAAGTAAACTCCATTTGTATAAATTTTATTATGATGTACTGAAACCATCGCTAGAAGACATCAACCTTCACTATATGGACACGGATAGTTTTTTTAAGTTATAGTAGAGGTAATGTTGACAACGAGCACATGGACTTGTCTAATCTAGATCCGCGAAGCGGGTTCCCAGATATTCCTATAATAACAAATAATAAAGTCCCTGGCAGGTTTAAAATCGAGCTAGGGAGTAAAATAATAGAAGAATTTATTGTATTAAAACCCAAAACATATAGTATAAAGAACTATAACGCAAAAGAGAAACGAATAAAGAAGGAAAGTAATGGAAAGCACGAGGAACATTATAATGCTCTAATAGATAATAAGGAAAGGACAGTAGAGGAAAGTGGGATTCAAAAAGTAGGAAGTTGTATGATCACAATTAAGATAAGTAAAAGAAGTTGAAGTAATTTTGATGATAAAAGATTTCATGTAAATAATAAAAGTTATCCCCTAGATGAGAACATGTATTTATTAGAAAGAAATTTATTAAATAAACACAGCCAACAGACTTCGTCTGCGCCAAACCGACGGACTATGGTAAACCCAGCGCTGATATACAATATTAAAGAATTAACAATTAAGAAAGATAGAAAGTTTATTGAAGCCGCTATTAGATTATATAATGAACTGTGATAATTATTTTTAAAAAAAGACTAGGCTAGATAAACTCATAGAATTAATTGAGCTACAAAAACTAAACAGAGGAAATAGATTAGAAGATAAATTAAAACGACAAGAATATTATGGTGAAGTAGAAGATTTATTTGATCCTCTAAGTCTAACACTTTAAGTACTAATAGTGAAATACTACAAGCCCACCAAACACAAACAACGGAGGCAATCGGTGAAACCGCTTCTCGGATTGTTGAAACTGCAGCGCAGATCGGTGAAACGGGTTTACGGATAGAAGACAACACAAATGCTTTGAAAGCTTTAGAGTTCTCCCCCATTCAACAAAGCGGGTTCTCTGTCAGAGAGCCTATCACATTACCAGGTCGAGAGGGCAAGTTGTTTAAATTAAGTAACGAGATGCTTGATATTCTAGCAGATATGGAAAAACAAATGAATATTCAATTACAATTAGTCCCATTCGATGCAAAAGAAAATAACTTTACAGTTAATAATGTGCCCACTCATATAACACCGAATGGTATAAAACTGAGAAATGACAACTATGATTTCACTAAAGGTTTCCTTACTTTATCACTAATAAAAATTTGACAGAAAGAGACATAAAAGGTGATGAAAACAAAATAAGGCAATTTCTAAGGGATATTGGTTATAAACAAAGAGGGGATACTAAAAGTAATAGATCGAACGTTATAAGAAGATTATCAATTAGTATCGCATCACCGAGAAGAGATTCCTTTAGTAGTGAATCCACTGTTTATGATACTGATGATGAAGAAGGAGAAGAAGAAGAAGAAGAAGAAGAAGAAGAAGAAGAAGTTAAAGCTAGTGGTCATACTAAGACTGACCCAAATAACTTAATAGATTTCATCATATAATATAACTATTATATGATGAAATGCTAGATATATCTAAGCAACTATTATCTATGAATATTAATAATCAAGAACAACTAGATAAATTTGTTTTTAACTATGGTAAATAAAGAATGATGGAGAAACAACAACAACAACTATTGGCTAAAGAAATGTTCAGTCCTCAAATAACGACGTTTAGAAGAGAAAGAATATTACCATTATATAAAGATGAAACATGGTCAGCTGATTTAATTGATAAGTCATCTCTAAGTAAATACAGAAACAATTATAATTTACATTAACTGTTATAGATATATTCACAAAATATGCTTTGGCTATTCCATTAAAGAATATATCTGGTTTATCTATAACTAATGGTTTTAAAACAATCCTATCAGAATGTCCACAAGGTGGCTCTGAACATAGAAAACCAGAAAAGTTATGGGTAGATAGAGGTAGTGAGCTTTACAATAAAACACTTAAATCTTTACTCAAAGAATATGAAACAAAACCATATTCTACTTATAGTGATTTAAAGGCTGTGTTTATAGAGAGATTCAAAAGAACGTTTTTACATATAATTAATAAACCAATGTTCATCAATGGGGATGGTAATTGTGTAAATATATCAATTGATGCAGTCATAACATATATCAATAACATTCATTCAACAAATAATATGACACCAGTTGATGCTTCTAATAATCGCGATAAGGTTAAATACTCATTCAGTTATAGGAATATTAAACCTAAACTTAAAGTTGGTGATTATGTTAGAAATGCAGATAAACGTAATATCTTCTCTAGGGGATACACTTCTAATTGGAATAGAGAGTTCTTTAAAGTTAATGAGATTTTAAAAACACAACCACCAACTTATAAGATAGAAGATATGAATGGAGAGATAATAGAAGGTAGGTATTCTGAACAGGAATTATTAAAATCCAAGTTTGAATTGGAATCTAATAATAGAGATTTAGAATCATTAGACATAATTCTTACTGTAAATAAATACAAAGATGACAAGAAATATATTCAATCAGGCTAAACATCAAGCAACATCAACATCAATGAGCAACTTAACACTAAGTAAGTCTCATGGTTTATTCCTAGAAGATAATGATAATATTGACATGAAAGATACTTATAAAATTACAAATTTACATCCTCCGTTAGATGAAAAAGATGTTGTTAATAAAGATTATTGTGATAATAACTTATTATCTTCAAATAATAAAATAGATATTTTAAGTAAAAACATAACTGAACTATGAAATTGTAAATTTGAAGAAGTTACAATTGGCCGACTAAATGCAAACCTTATTGGGTTGCCATCATCTACAATCAATGGAGATACAGTGTGAATTGATGGTGATACAGTTGAACATGTTTCTCTTAACTCATCCAATATATCCACATTAGCCAATAAGTTAACTGAAGTAGAAACTAAAATTGTCCATTTTGGCAACAAGTTTCCGCTGATACCATTTCTAAATATAATGAATAAAAACTGGAGTTTGAAAACAATAAGGTTAATCAGTCAATATTCAATTGGGTGATGCATGTGTTGATAGATGGAGGGGTTTAAGATAAAACCATATTTTAATGATGAAGATAGTTATAAAATATATAATAGCTATACTATTAGAAAGTAAGATAGTAGACAACAAAGAACAAGCAAGACTAGAGATGCATTATGATTTTAAAAAGAAGATATAATGAAAGATATTGGGAGTTATTTTTTTAATGAAAATCACCAATCCAACAGCACCGAGTGAGATATTACTATATCCAAATCTGTCTTCAATATCAGAACAATTAATCCGCGAAGCGGCTGAGAAACAGATCGGCAATGCTGCAACTGTCAATGAACAGTTGATAAACGAAAAGATTCAAGCCAATAATAAATATAACAACAACATTAACATTATAAAAGATATTAGAAATTATTATGAAACTGAAACTAATAACTATAAAAGAAGTTAAGTAGATATAAAAATTATATTAACGTAGCTGAGATAACAGAAATACTATCATCATCAAGAGCAACAACAGCAACAACAACATCAGTTGCATTAACAGGTATAGGATTATTTTATTCTATACCAACAGCTTTTGCTACAGCAACTGTTTGTGGTTCATTATCAAAAACAATTAATACTAAAATAAGAAAAAAAATTACAAAGTTTTCACAAATGTATATTTTAAGTAAACAGTTTAGCGACAAGTTTAATAAACTATATACTAAATCAATGAATGATAATAAAATAGATAATGATGAATATAATGAATTAGTCAAGGTATATGAGGATTATAAGAAGAATCGGCGAAGCCGCAACTCCGTTGATAAGAAAAATAACTTAATTGTTTTTTTAGATTAAAGCTATTAGTGCTTAGTAATAACAATGTTTTTAGTAATAATAATATTAGTATTAATATATATATAGATAATATTAGAGCTAGTCTTAGTCTTAGTTATACCCATACCCATAGTTATATTTAAACTCTAATATAATTATTTATTTTTTCTTTGTACCTAAGTATAACCCTCTTCCTTTTTGTACTACTTTTATACCCTCGCCAGTAGTTGCAAATTTAATTAAATCAGGTGTGGCCGATAAAGCAGCTCTAGGTTTTTTGTCATCAGATACTGTCATTGACTTATGTATCTTAAATTTAACACAATTACTTTTTAACATTTTAACATTTTAGTACCTTTTGAAGTAATTAAACCTCTTATGTTCTTAGTACCACTATAATGTCTGCCTCCAACGCAATATGAATTAGTTTTAAACTTCTTTAAAAGACTCATTTCTATATATAAAAAATAATGGAAGTTAAAATGTATAATCCTTTTGTTGTTATGAATGAACATAAACCTAAAGCTAAGCCCAAGACAAAGCTTGAAGTAAAAGTTTTATCTCTAGAGAATAAAAAGAAATTAGATATTATTTATGCTAGGGGCTTTGTTAAGACTAGTAGGAAATAGTTTAGAGCTATGGGGCTTCACACATCAGGGAACCTGCTTCGCAGATGTTTCACCATAACTTTGACTATCAGGGACAGCTTCGCAGATAACATTGACCATGACTATAATTAAGAGATAATATCAATCATCTCATTACCATCACTATTAACACTAATAACCTTTCTAGTTAATACTAATGCGTGCCATATAAAATCTGCAACTGTAGAACTAAATTTAAAATTAAGTTGTATTAGTTGTGGTCCTATATGATCACTTTGATATCTAGTATCGATTACATATATTCTATAACTACTTTTGAATGCTCTATGATTTATATATGGCTTTATATTATGTGGTAGCCCATTATAATCTTCATTAAAGCTAACAATCTCTTTAAAAGCCTCATTATAATTATTGGTACCATAATTTATATTCATTCTATCCTCAGGAAGAAATTCACTACCAATCTCACAATAATATTCAGTAACAATCATTATATGAAATGTACTTGCATCATGAGTTTGTTCATTAATATTACTATTTTCAAAACTAATTATTATATATTGCGGTCTTTCCATACCACTTTCCATGCCTAGATCAAACAAGAAGTTAGTAGCATTGGGTAAATTCTTATAAAATGTCTTTTTTTCATAATAGCTAAAGTCTACATTATTCTTTTTACTTAAACCCTTTTCCACAATAATTCTATTGTCATTACTAGGATCAATACTGGACACACATCATGATATATCTCTAATATCTATATTACCATCATTAGCAACTGCATCAGCACCAGCATTAACTCAAAATAGAGCTCTATCAATTTTATTTCTTTTTAATATAAGTTTAAATCCTAAACAATATATAATCTTTTCTAAATCATTTACTAAACCAAATAGATCACTCATCTTAACCATCATATACATATGACCTCGTTGTGCAGCAATATGGTCACCTTTAAGTTGACTATCTCTATTACCTTGATTTCTAACAAAACCACTCTCATATTCATCATCAGTACTAGTTAATAACTTATACATCAATAGATTAGGATGACAATGATCTATATATTCAATAGTCCTACCACCACAAATTTAAGGTTAACTGAACTAAATAATGCAATCAAACCATAATTAACTAATCTGATATTAGCATTATTAGCAAATACACCACCAGCATCATCTAATACAACAAACTCTATCTCTAGATATGAATCATGTAAATTTAAATGAGTCTCTTCTCTATTGAGTGTGATATTAATGTTAATATTAACCGTATTCATTGTTGCTAGATTATTTGGTTTATAATTTATAATCTTACTTTGGTGTATATCATTATTAGAGCCATAAGTTGTATCCAAATTAAAATCCATTTTTATAAGATAAAAAATGACAGACAATTTAATTCTATATGAACTACAAAAGATACATGAAACGCTAACTAAAATTAAAGAAGAGCATACACTTAAATTTAGAATGATAAAGCCAAAAGAAAAGTTTAACTTTAGTGAACCTATACTTAACTCGTCAAAATTAGGTTTAATTAGATTATCTGTTTATAATTCGGTGTTTAATGTGAATAGACGGAATAATCAATTCTTATATAGTGATAACAAAGCAATTACAACAAACCAGGTGCATATGAATTAACTGAAATAGCAGAATTAATAAAAAGAAGAAACAAATGGTAATGTTATAATAGAACCCGATAGTAATACAATGAAATGGTTAATGGAAATAAAACATGATGCAATTAACTTTGATGTAGAAAACTCAATAGCCTCATTACTAGGATTTAGAAAAGCAGTTTATAAACAAGGTAAATATACATCTCAGAAAATTGTTGACATTATGGGTTTTGGTACTATTAACATTCATTGTAATGTGATATCTGGTGCTAAAGATAATGGGAATAACACAGACATACTATATACTTTTACTCTATCAGAACCACCAGGTTACTTGATAAAAATTATATCAACTAAAATCTTGTATCAAAATGTAACTAAAGATAGAAAAAAATATATTGAATTTCATATTAAAGATGAGCATGGAAGACCTATAGACTTTAATGGCGATGTATTAAGTTTTACTTTGCATCTGGTGTAACAGCTAGGCAAAGCCTTGTTTTATTATAATCATAACATATTTGAAATTGTCATTTTTCCTTTAAAAAATGTATAGTATTAAATGTGATGAAAATAAAAGTAAGTCCTGAACTCAAGGTTGTAATTGGTGTCAGGGTAAACCATATCAATGTTTTTTTATGTAATAGAGTTATAACATATAGAGATTAACATGATCATTTACTAGAACACTCTAACATGTAGAAAGTGTGAAGTATATAAACATATCTCCCAGTTTAGATTTAAACAACTCTATTGTTGGTTATGTAAATATCTTCATAAAGATACTAAAGAAAGATTTAGAAAACAGGTTGAATCCCTTACACCATATTCACAGATTAGTATAGTTAAAAATTTTAATTAAACATAAATAACTACAAAACTCTCCGATCCCTATTAACTCTTAATTGTCATTAATATTTTTATTCTTAGTAATATCAATGACAATGTAATTATAAGGATCTTTCCTTACCTTATTACATTTATTAGAAAAATCATTATAATTAAGTTCAACATTTTTAAAGAAATCTTGATATATAGATATAAGGACTTCACCTCTTTGTTCAAATAAAGTAAATAGAATACAGTTCTCTCTAACACTATTTCTATCTATTGTGAATAGATTTTTATTAAAATATATCATATTTCAGTTATTATGTCTACCCCTACAAAAGTATTAATTAATAACTGGTTATGTGGCTCTAACATCATCGAATATCATTAGTTTCTTTAAATCTTTGGGTAGTTTATCGGGAGATGGTAAATCTTTTATATCTTTAACAAACTCGACAACTTCTTTTGGGTCTATTCTCTCTAAACCCTGATATTGATAGCCAGTAGCTCCAATGATGTATAGCTTATCAAAATATATACTAGCCAGAATTAAATTTTTTAATAAGAATGTCTTACCACATTCACTGGGAACAGATATTATACATCTAAAGTTCGCTTGGAGTGTAGCTTCAGTAATTATATTATCATAATTTAGCCATGATTGTAGATCTTCGCTTATGTTTATAGAGATATTGTTACTAAGACATTCTTTGTTGTTAGGTTTACCCCTTTGATTTTTTTCACCAAATAGATATTTAAAATTATCTCTATCATTAACATTATCATGATCAATATCATTATCATTATCATTATCATTATCATTATCAATGTCATTATCATTATCATTATCATTATCTTTATCATTAACATTATCAATAGCATTATCTTTAACATTAACATGACAACCTAAACAAAAACCCTCATTCTATATTTCAGGACATTTAACTTGATAAACTAAAATATTCAAAGCACTTTTAATTCTAAATCCTCTATCAATAAGATAGATCATATATAAACAATAAGCCCCACAATAAGATTCATCATATTGTTGTATTCTGTCATTACAGCCTAGATCAACAGATTCTTCTAGGAATAATGGTGGGGTTTCTACACCAAAACTATCAAAGTAATATATGGGGCTTTGGCCATGCCTCGCCATCTTGGGGAACATCTTCTCTTCTTATAACTAAAACCCAATGTGTACCATCAGTTGGATGTAGATTTACAATAATATTGAAGTTGAGTTCCCTGATTGTTTTAGGATTCTCATCTCTCATTACAATTTCAATTGATGTTAGACTTATATCTTTAACTATATCTTTTTTATTCTGATATCACTCATAGCATTATTATCAATATTAAATTTTTTATTGATTTCCTCAAAAGTTAGGATAAGCATTTTTTATATATAAATTTTACATATAAAAATGGATAAAGGAGGTATACTCTTTATTTTTATTATCACAATTGCAATTTGTTTTTTTTTATATTTTATAATTCGACACCGAGTAAATATACAAAACTAGATGAAAGCTTTGGTGGATTTATGAATAGGAGTCTAGTCAGATTTGAATATGAAAAGTCACCATTACATACTATTGTTTATAGTGGAACTGGTACAGGCAAAACATATTTTATTAGACAATATTTAAAATTATACTTGGATCAAGATCTGAACAAAGACCAAAACCAAAACCAGCAGCAAGCTAGAAATAAAATCATAGTATGTAAAGATGATGGAGATTGGACAGATCCTGAGACCGGCGAGTTTTATATTGGATTTACTAAATGTGATATAAATATAATCATATCAAAAAATAAGTCTAAATTCAAAGACAGCGTAATTGTTCTTGATGATATGGGCGATAAGTTAAATAAGGATTTAGCTTATTATTTCACAGAAGGAAGACATTATAATATTCAAATGACTGTTATGTGTCATAAACCAGCTCAAATAATTAATACAGCAAGAAAGAATTGTGACACTATTTATTTAACAACTTATAATGGAGCTGATATATTTAAAAATTTCATTGAAATATATAAATGTGAACATGACTTCAATAAAATAATTAGTGAATTAAATAGTAACTATTATAATTGTACAGATGGAATGTCAGATGAACTTCGTTATGGTATAATTAAATATAATAGGAAAGAGAATACTTTTATTATTATTGATAAGAATAGAACTATGTTATATGACTCGAGAGTTGGTTTCCTTGATTTAAAAGCTCTTAGTTTAAAAGATGAATTAGAAAGAGAAGATATAAATAAATTTATAGCATATATGAATTCACTCATGATTAATGCCACGGATAGAAATGTTATTAATCATGATAACTATGTATTCTATTTTAATAAACTTCTTAAATTAAATAATATTAAAAAGCAGAATGATGTTCTAACACTAGACGTGGTTACAGGAAAAGGTATAAAAAATTTATCAACTATTGGTGGAATTATACGCTCAGGTTTATTTAAAATTGGTTATATTTATCCCGATATGAAATCGAGAACTGCTGGAAATATAGCAATAGGGGCAAGCACAATGTTGAAGAGAGTAATTACATTAGTTTACATTGGATATGGAGAAGAGTGGGATAATGATTCACGAAGTGGCTTTGCCAATAGTGAAACATGGGTAAAGACCAATCCACGAAATATAAAACAAGAAGAATATATAAGTGAAGAGGATGGGATTTTAAATAGAAAGGGGGGAAATTATTTAAGCAATCTATATAAAAACATTGAAGAATTTAGAGATGAGATTATAAATTTTATTAGAGATGAAAAAGAATTAGACCTTGAAGTGATAGAAGATATAAAACTAAAATGCTCAATATGGCGGGAAAGAAATATTTAGCTGAGTATATCACATCTAAAGATAATACTAAAGATATAATTGAAATCTTGGCAAGATATTATTTATAATCAGTGAACGAACTTTGTTCATGGTTTACCAAACTGCTTCGCAGATTTTACCCCATCATAAATGGTTATAAAACGTTTAGAGTGTAATCATAAATGTGGAGCTCCCTTTAATCTAGCTTTTCGTTATTCAATATGTCATGAAGATAAAATTGATAAATGTGTGTGTGGTGATTAAGTGGTATTTGCATGAAAACTGATTGTTCTTTTGAAGATGAATCTGGATATAGTCCTAGTATTGACTCTAGCTCTAATCCTAGCTCTAGCCCCAATCCTAGCTCTAGCTCTAGCTCTAGCCCTAACCCTAGCATTGATCCTAGCCCTAATCCTAAAGTTAAAACTAGATGTAATAGATGTAATTATGTAAAACCACTAACCAATTTTGATAAAAGCAAGTGTACATGTAGAAATTGTACTTCTACTAAAATTAGTTGTCTATATTGCTCTTCTATTGTGAGATATGATGGAATGAAAGCTCATGTAAAGAGACAACATCCAGATGTGGATATACCTAAAGGATTTACTAGAAATCTGCGAAGCAGTTGGGGAACCAAGACCGAAGGTCCTTAAACTGATCTGACCCCGAATCCACGAAGTGGTTACACCAATCCTAATATTACACAAAATGAAGAAAGTTGTTTATGTAAATATTATAATTTTGTCTCATTTCTTATTAATAATGGGATAAAAATAGAAAAAGTGAAAGAAAATATAAATTTATTTAAGAGTATAGATAATTTAAAATAAAAAACAGAAAATCATTGAAAAATTTAGATAATTTTAAAATTTATTTAAAAAAGGGGGAAATCACTCTTTAAGCCTGATAAATAGTGATTTTGTACTGGGGTGTCACTCCGATAGGGGCGATTTCGCTCTTAAAGAGTGATTCGCTCTTAAAAGGGGGATTTCGCTCTTATTTTGAAATTTGCTTTATTTTTTAAATAAATTATTGAATTTTGCTATTACTTTGGGTTTTAGCTTAATTATGACTTGAACGAATAGTAAATAAATACAAGGATTATAATTTTATATAAATATTAGCAAAATTTAAAAATTATAAAAGAGTTAAGCTGGTTTTTTATTCAAGTTATCCACGGAGTGGTTACATCAATTTTCTCAAGTTGGTTTTACGTGCTTGTTAAACGGTCTCACTAGTTTTATACTAGTATCTGGGGACGTCCACTGAAGTTAGTGGGGATAGAACCCAAACTATCCGTCTGATAAGAGATAATTACCAGCTTAACTCGACACTAGTGGTTTGCTCTAAGTGAGACAATTAATGATAGATTTTAGGTGAATATAAAGGTAATATGTAGTAGTGGATAAAACAAGCTAAAATATAGTAGTGAATAAAATGGGGGTTTAAGCAAGTAGTAGATATATAAAGTAGTGGGTGGAAGGTGCTCGACCAAGTGCGTGAAAATTTTTTGAGGTGTTTTTACTATGTAAAATTAGCTCAAAAAATTGAAATGCGCTTGGAGAGCACCTTTTACCCACTACTAAGGTACAGTCCAGGATTTTATTCATAAATTTTGCTGATTTTACCCTACTTGAAATCTTTTTTAAGGTTTTGATCCCCAAGTGAACCTCAAACAGACTAACACAAAAGAGCTTTAGCACCAGGATATTCTGGAACGCCGACTAACAACATTGAGAACCAACATCTTTTTACTCATTGAAGCAGGAATAAACAGGACGATATCAAGGAATTTTTATGTGAAATCACAGGAACCGCAGTTTGTGTTAAGACAAGAGAATCAATTTCCGTTATAAAGCTGCAAGGATATCTCGTATTTTACAGGGAACAAATTTTGAAATAATTGTGGCACTAGAAATTCGACTCTCGGGTTCTATCAAACACTCGCACCACTCGGAGGCCAGCTTCGCGGTTTTCAATTAAAAGTGTAGAAACTGAGTTTTAGTAATTGACAAGGATCACAAATCCTATTGAACAAGTAATGGCTAACAACGAAGGAAATATAAGATAAATCTTTTTTTTCGTACGAGTATGTCAATCATTATGATTTCGCCAAAGATTTGGATTATTTTAACGTGGCAGCCCCGTCCAAGTGGAACGATCAGTACTACTCTTATAAGTAGATCTGGTACCACTGTGCCGCTATGAGCCTCAACTGATAAACTGCTAAACAAAAACACATGAGATCTATACACTTTCTATAAACTATTGCTTTAAGCCCACTTAATGGTACTTTGCACCACTTTCATTACAGTTTTAGGAATAGATAAAATTTTGCAATTTTATGCTTATAAACAGAAGAAGGTTCGAAGCTTGCCGACCCCAACAAACTTGAAGAGCATACAATTTTGATGAGCCTGGACCCAATGTTACAAACTTTTCGCCTATTTGCGAAATTCTAAATTACACTTCAGTGACTCACTAAATAGATGCAAAAACTATATCTGCTTGATATCGCAAACATATCAAACACATCTCCGCTAAACAAAGAATGAAACAGCTAACAGTACTGAGAGTCCACATTTCGATTCTAAGTTAGCATGAGTGTTGGGTGCAATGCGACACCACAAGGTCCAGGGGACAGTTTTTAGCAGCAAAAATTGACAATGACTTGAAAAGCAATATTTTTCACGTCTTGAATCATTATTGGTTGCAAAAAGATGCTATTATAAAAAAGTTGGACTTACTGGGCGTAGTATTGCGGATCGTAAAACAGAACTGAACAAAAACTTGCTTTGCGAAAACACAGCTAAAACACATCACAACCGTGCATGATTTCGTCTTTTACGGAGGTTTGTAATTTCATTTCAACAAATTTGGCTTTACATTTTTTTAGCTTTATAGATTGAGTTTGAGTCTTTTGTTAGAGTTTCCAGGTTCAAATCCAGCATTCAAAATCAAGACCAAGACAGCAGTAAGTCAACACCTTCGAAAAATACAAAAATTTGCATGAAAATATGTCCAAAAAACGACTATATTTGCCGAAAACTGTCGAAAAAAAGTTCTTCTGCAGTTCGGTGAGTTCATGTTCAATTCATTTTTTTCTTGGTTTAACAAACTATTAATATGATACCTTGTTTAAAATCGAAGATCAATTTCAAAGAATGGCCACATTCAATCTACCTTTGACATTTTCTATGAAGGTACAGTCCAAACTATTATTCAAAAATTTCGCTAATTTTACCCTATTAGAAATCTTTGAAGAGAAAAAGTTTTTGAAGAGATTGATCTCTATTTTAGATTCAGATCTTCGTTTTATTCATGTGGACATTGGTTTTGTTTCAAATTCCGGTGACAAACAGCCATTTCACATGCTAAACTAAGTTTCGGCAAAGGGCGTCGGAGACTACTAATTTCAAGATATCCACAAGTGAACATCAAATAGACTAACACTAGGAGACTTTGGGATATTCTGGAACGCCGATTAAGAACATTGAGAACCAACATCGTTTTGCTTATTGAACCACGAATAAACAGGATGAAAACTTGGAATTTTTATGGGAAATCACAGAAGCCGCAATTTGAGTTAGGACTAAAGAATCAATTTCCGTTATAAAGCAGTAACAATATCTGGACTCTTTGTAGGAAATACATTTTGAGACAGTTGCGGCTCTAGAAAATTGACCCTCGGGTTCCTTCAAACAATTGCACCGCTCAGAGGCCAGCTTCACAGTTTTTCAATTAAAAGTGTAGAAATTGCGTTTTAGTAATTGACAAGGATCACAAATCATTTTGAACAAGTAATGGCTAACGACGAAGGAAATAAAAGATAAAATTTTTTTTTCGTACGAGTATGTCAATCAACATGATTTCGCTCAAGATTTGGATTATTTTAACGTGGCAGCCCCGTCCAAGTGGAACGATCAGTACTACTCTTATAAGTAGACCTGGTACCACTATGCAGCGATGAGCCTCAACTGATAAACTGCTAAACAAAAACACATGGGACCTATACACTTTCTATAAACTATTGCTTTAAACCCACTTAATGGTACTTTGCATAACTTTCAATACAGTTTTAGGAATAGATAAAATTTTGCATCATTTTGCATAAAAACAGAATACGGTTCGAACCTTGCCACCCCAACAAATTTGAAGAGATTACATTTTTGATGAGCCTGGACCTCATGTTACAATTTTTTCGCCTATTTTAGAAATTCTAAATTACCCTTCAATGACTCACTAAATAGATGCAAAAACTATATCTGCTTGATATCGCAAACATATCAATCACATCTGCACTAAATAAAGAATGAAACAGCTAACAATACTGAGAGTTCACATTTCGATTCTAAGTTACCATGAGTGTTGGGTGCAATGCGACTCCACAAGGTCCAGGGGACATTTTTCAGTAGCAAAAAATGACAATGACTTGAAAAGCAATATTTTTCACGTCTTGAATCATAATTGGTAGCAAAAAGAAGCTATTATAAAAAAGTTGGACTTACTGGGGGTAGTATCGCGGGTCGTAAAACTTAAGCAAGCAATCAATTTTATGGAGGTTTTATAGGCTATAAATACATTTTGCCAATATATGGGGTATAATTAGAAAAAATTGAAGCTTTGATAGCGTGCAAATTTTTAAACGGATATAAAGCGATTGGAGAGTTGTCTTATTTTCTGGCGACCAATTTGTAGCCAATCAGAATTGAGCAAAATTCAGCTTTGTGAAAACACAGCTAAAACACAACACAACCGCGCATGATTTCGTCTTTTAAGGAGGTTTGTAATTTCAATTCAACAATTTTGGCTTTACATTTTCTGGCTTCATAGATTCAAATTGAGTTTTTTTTCAGAATTTCCAGATTCAAATTCAGCAGTCCAAATCAAAACCAAGACAGTAGTAAGTTAACACCTTCAAAAAAATCAAAAAGTTGTATGAAAATAGGTCCAAAAAAGAACTATAAAAAACGAAAATGGTCAAAAAATAGTTCTTCTACAGTTAGATGAATTCATGTTCAATTCAATTTTTTCTTGCTTTAACAAACTTTAAGTTTGAAATCTGTGTAGTATTGACAATCAATTTCAAAGAATGAGCACATTCAATCTACCTTTGACCTCTTCAATGAAGGTACAGTCCAATATCGTAATCAAAAATTTTGCTAAATTTACCCTATTTGAAATTTTTTTAAGGTTTTGAAGCAGCTTGTTCTCTATTTTAGATGCAGATCTTCGTTTTCTTCATATGGGCGCCTGTTGCGTTTCAGCTCAAGATTCAACACAATCCAGTTTCAATTATGGATCTATTTGGTTTGATTTCGATAAAACCAAAAAGATTATCAAGATGCGTATGTATTTACAATAACCCAATCTTAGTTGAAAAGTTAAATTCAACTAAAATTTTGACATAGAATTCTATTTTAAATTGTCACACGAACAGCACTCTACAGCTCTAAGTCCTTCTGACAGGCCCCTAATAGGCCCAAAAATGAATCAAAGCCTGCCAGTTCTATTAAACTTACTACTCTGCAATATTGGGACAACATTGGATTGATTTATCCAATCTAATGTTCCGCCATTGAAAACAACAATTCAATCGTAGTCCTTTTCATTATGTTTTTTAAAACACAGTTGTGCTGACTTTTCAATCAATCAAATTCACTGTCCAAGTTTAATCCAATTATTCTCACTGAAATTCACCCGGCTGATACACTTACTTGCAAAATGTGATTACCTCACTTAAATGTAGCGGATTAGCATCTTAACTTTACGTCCAATAATGAACCTGAATCTCGGCTTTCAAACACCTAAAACAATGCCATGGCATGACCGTAATGTGTCGCCAAACATATTGATGACAAATTGAATACAACAAGCTTTTTGGCACAAACGGAGTTTTTTCGACCTAATAGGTCTTGTTCAAAAAAATCCTGATTCCCCCGCTTACCTCAAAAGACGCCGTGTTGAATGTGATACTAGACTTTGTGAATGCTAACCACAACGAAAGTTCAGAAGGTTAACCGTAACTTCTGAGTGTCATTTCAACACGCTTCCAAAAAGAAAAGAGCAAAACGATGACGTGCAATTAGATTTCACCGAATCAATAATAGGTGTTCTATGAAAAGATTGTTGTGCGTAAAAAGCAATCGATAGTTTCAGTACCCGGGTCGAATGTCTTCCCTAAAATTCTCCCATTTTGATGTAAAGGGCGTCGGAGACTGCTAAGTTCGAGATATCCGCAAGTGAACATCAAATAGACTAACACTAGGATACTTTGGGATATTCTGGAACGCCGATTAAGAACATTGAGAACCAACATCGTTTTGCTTATTGAACCACGAATAAACAGGATGAAAACATGGAATTTTTATGGGAAATCACAGAAGCCGCAATTTGAGTTAGGACTAAAGAATCAATTTCCGTTATAAAGCAGTAACAATATCTCGACTCTTTGTAGGAAATACATTTTGAGACAATTGCGGCTCTAGAAAATTGACCCTCGGGTTCCTTCAAACAATTGCACCGCTCAGAGGCCAGCTTCACAGTTTTTCAATTAAAAGTGTAGAAACTGCGTTTTAGTATTTGACAAGGATCACAAATCATTTTGAACAAGTAATGGCTAACAACAAAGGAAATATAAAAAAAAATTTTTTCGTACTACGAGTATGTCAATCATTATGATTTTGCTCAGGATTTGGATTATTTTAACGTGGCAGCCCCGTCCACGTGGAACGATCAGTACTACTCTTATAGGTAGACCTGGTACTACTATGCAGCGATAAGCCTCAACTGATAAACTGCTCAACAAAAACACATGGGATCTATACACTTTCTATAAACTATTGCCTTAAGCCCACTTAATGGTATTTCGCACAACTTTCAACACAGTTATAGGAATAGATAAAATTTTGCAATTTTATGCTTCGAAGAAGGTTCGAATCTTGCAACCCCCAACAAATTTGAAGAGCTTACATTTTTGATGAGTCTGGACCTCATGTTACAATTTTTTCGCCTATTTTAGAAATTCTAAATTAGCCTTCAGTGACTCACTAAATAGATGCAAATACTATGTCTGCTTGATATCGCAAACATATCAACCACATCTCCACTAAATAAAGAATGAAACAGCTAACAATACTGAGAGTTCACATTTCGATTCTAAGTTACCATGAGTGTTGGGTGCAATGCGACTCCACAAGGTCCAGGGGACATTTTTCAGTAGCAAAAAATGACAATGACTTGAAAAGCAATATTTTTCACGTCTTGAATCATAATTGGTAGCAAAAACAAGCTATTATAAAAAAAGTTGGACTTACTGGGGATAGTATCGCGGGTCGTAAAACTTAAGCAAGCAATCGATTTTATGGAGATTTTTTTTAGGCTATGAATACATTTTGCCAATATATGGGGTATAATTAAAAAAAACTTGCAGCTACGATAGCAAGCAAATAAACGGATATAAAGCGATTGAAGAGTTGTCTTATTTTCTCGCGACCAATTTTTAGCCAATCAGAATTGAGCAAAATTCAGCTTTGTGAAAACACAGCTAAAACACAACACGACCGCGCTTGATTTCGTCTTTTAAGGAGGTTTGTAATTTCAATTCAACAAATTTTGCTTTACTTTTTTTTGGCTTCATAGATTCAAATTGAATTTTTTTCAGAGTTTTCAGATTCAAATTCAGCAGTCCAAATTAAAACCAAGACAGCAGTAAGTTAGCAGCTTCAAAAATATTCAAAAAGTTGTATGAAAATAGGTCCAAAAAAGAACTATATAAAACGAAAATGGTCAAAAAATAGTTCTTCTACAGTTCGATGAGTTCATGTTCAATTCAATTTTTTCTTGCTTTAACAAAGTTTTAGTTTGAAATCTGTTTAGTATTCACAATCAATTTCAAAGAATGAGCACATTCAATCTACCTTTGACCTCTTCAATGAAGGTACAGTCCAATATCTTAATCAAAAATTTTGCTAAATTTACCCCCTATTTGAAATTTTTTTAAGGTTTTGAAGCAGTTTGTTCTCTATTTTAGATGCAGATCTTCCTTTTCTTCATATGGGCGCCTGTTGAGCCGATAGACGTGCGAAGATAGTGCATGGAGTGGATGGACTGAAACTGATGGAAAACTAATGGAATATTTTATTCAAAAATTTTGCTAATTTCACCCTATTTGAATTTTTTTATGGTTTTGAAGCAGTTTGTTCTCTATTTTAGATGCAGATCTTCGTTTTCTTCATATGGGCGCCTGTTGAGCTGATAGACGTGCAAAAGTAGTGCATGGAGTGGATGGATTGAAACTGATGGAAAACTAATGGACTTGAAATGTTAAATTAAAACTCTCAATATACATGAGATATAAAATTTTGAATAATCTATATAATGGAGTTTTCGTAGTTTATTATTAAATTCATTTCAAAGGTTTTTCAAACAATTATAATCAAATTTTTCAACGGAAATAAATAGATTTAAGAGGATTTAAATCGTTAAAATGGTCCCAGATTGATGCCGTAGAAGGAATTTTGTTGATAACATTTTTTAAATGAAACCGCTTTAAAATCAATTTTAATTCAATTATTCCAATGCGGGATGCAGTATTGATCACTTCAAAACCTATATGCTATAGTAATGACAGTGGTCCACGATCAACGCCCTCTGCTCTCAATCTTAAAGCCTAATGGAGTAAATAAACACACCACATGTAGACTAATACGCTGGATAGATAGACTGATTGCGTTTCAGTTCAAGATTCAACACAATCCAGTTTCAATTATGGATCTATTTGGATTGATTTCGATAAAACCAAAAAGATTATCAAGATGCGTATGTATTTACAATAACCCAATCTTAGTTGAAAAGTTAAATTCAACTAGAATTTTGACATAGAGTTCTATTTTAAATTGTCACACGAACAGCACTCTACAGCTCTAAGTCCTTCTGACAGGCCCCTAATAGGCCCAAAAATGAATCAAAGCCTGCCAGTTCTATTAAACTTACTACTCTGCAATATTGGGACAACATTGGATTGATTTATCCAATCTAATGTTCCGCCATTGAAAACAACAATTCAATCGTAGTCCTTTTCATTATCTTTTTTTAAAACACAGTTGTGCTGACTTTTCAATCAATCAAAATCAATGTCCGAGTTCAATCCAATTATTCTCACTGAAATTCACCCGACTGATACACTTACTTGCAAAATGTGATTATCTCACTTAAATGTAGCGGATTAGCATCTTAACTTTACTTCCAATAATGAACCTGAACCTCGGCTTTCAAACACCTAAAACAATGCCATGGCATGACCGTAATGTGTCGCTAAAAATATTGATGACAAATTGAATACAACAAGCTTTTTGGCACAAACGGAGTTTTGTCGACCTAATAGGTCTTGTTCAAAAAAATCCTGATTCCCCCGCTTACCTCAAAAGACGCCGTGTTGAATGTGATACTAGACTTTGTGAATGCTAACGACAACGAAAGTTCAGAAGGTTCACCGTAACTTCTGAGTGTCAATTCAACACGCTTCCAAAAAGAAAAGAGCAAAACGATGACGTGCAATTAGATTTCACCGAATCAATACTAGGTGTTCTATGAAAAGATTGTTGTGCGTAAATAGCAATCGATAGTTTCAGTACCCGGGTCGAATGTCCTCCCTAAAATTCTCCCATTTTGATGTAGGAGTGGGGGTAATTTGTCTATGGGGATAAATTGATGTTAGAGTGTGGGGGTAATTTGTTCAGAAGGGGTAAAATGATGTAAGAGTTATGCTGCAATGGGAGGACTTTTGAGGAATTACCCCCCCCCCTGACTGAAATTGCCATGTAAGAGTGGGCTGCAATGGGCTGCCAAGGGCCGCAATGGGCTGCAATGGGATAACTTGTCAGGAATAACTCCCATGACTGAAATTGCCATGTAAGAGTGGGCTGCAATGGGCTGCAATGGGAGGACTTTTCAGGAATTACCCCCCCTCACTGAAATTGCCATGTAAGAGTGGGCTGCAATAGGCTGCAATGGGCTGCAAAGGTAGGACTTTTCAGGAATTACCCCCTGACCGAAATTGCCATGTAAGAGTGGGCTGCAATGGGCTGCAATGGGAGGACATATTTCAGGAATTAACCCCCTGACTGAAATTGCCACGTAAGAGTGGGCTGCAATGGGCTGCAATGGGAGGAATTTTCAGGAATTACCCCACCCATGAATAAAATTGCCATGTAAGTGAGGGCTGCAATGGGCTTCAATGGGAGGACTTTTCAGGAATTACCCCTCTCCCCCTGATTGAAATTCAGAGGGGGTAAAATGATGTAAGAGTCGGACTGCCAAGAAGGGTAAAATGGTGTAAGAGTGAGGGGGTAATTTTTCCAGAGGGGTAAAATGATGTAAGAGTTGGGCTGCCAAGGAGGGTAAAAGGGTGTAAGAGTGAGGGGGTAATTTGTTCAGAGGGGGTTTAGTGATGTTAGAGTTGGGTTGCCGAGGGGGGTAAAATGGTGTAAGAGTGAGGGGTTAATTTGTTCAGAGGGGGTAAAATGATGTAAGAGTCGGTTTGCCAAGGAGGTTAAATGGTGTAGGAGTGAGGGGGTAATTTGTCCAGAGGGGTAAAATGATATAAGAGTTGGGCTGCCAAGGGGGGTAAAATGGTGAAAGTTTGAGGGGGTAATTTGTTCAGAGGGGGTTTAGTGATATAAGAGTGTGGCTGCCAAGGGGTGTAAAATGGTGTAAGAGTTAGGGGTAATTTGTCCAGAGGGGGTAAAATGAGGTATGAGTTGGGCTGCCAAGGGGGGTAAAATGGTGTAAGAGTGAGGGGGTAAATTGTTCAGAGGGCGTAAAATGATGTAAGAGTTGGGCTGCCAAGGGGGGTAAAATGGTGAAAGTTTGAGGGGGTAATTTGTTCAGAGGGGGTTTAGTGATGTAAGAGTGTGGCTGCCAAGGGGTGTAAAATGGTGTAAGAGTTAGGGGTAATTTGTCCAGAGGGGGTAAAATGAGGTATGAGTTGGGCTGCCAAGGGGGGTAAAATGGTGTAAGAGTGAGGGGGTAAATTGTTCAGAGGGGGTTTAGTGATGTTAGAGTTGGGTTGCCGAGGGGGGTAAAATGGTGTAAGAGTGAGGGGGTAATTTGTTCAGAGGGGGTAAAATGATGTAAGAGTCGGTTTGCCAAGGAGGTTAAATGGTGTAGGAGTGAGGGGGTAATTTGTCCAGAGGGGTAAAATGATATAAGAGTTGGGCTGCCAAGGGGGGTAAAATGGTGAAAGTTTGAGGGGGTAATTTGTTCAGAGGGGGTTTAGTGATGTAAGAGTGTGGCTGCCAAGGGGTGTAAAATGGTGTAAGAGTTAGGGGTAATTTGTCCAGAGGGGGTAAAATGAGGTATGAGTTGGGCTGCCAAGGAGGGTAAAAGGGTGTAAGAGTGAGGGGGTAATTTGTTCAGAGGGGGTTTAGTGATGTTAGAGTTGGGTTGCCGAGGGGGGTAAAATGGTGTAAGAGTGAGGGGGTAATTTGTTCAGAGGGGGTAAAATGATGTAAGAGTCGGTTTGCCAAGGAGGTTAAATGGTGTAGGAGTGAGGGGGTAATTTGTCCAGAGGGGTAAAATGATATAAGAGTTGGGCTGCCAAGGGGGGTAAAATGGTGAAAGTTTGAGGGGGTAATTTGTTCAGAGGGGGTTTAGTGATGTAAGAGTGTGGCTGCCAAGGGGTGTAAAATGGTGTAAGAGTTAGGGGTAATTTGTCCAGAGGGGGTAAAATGAGGTATGAGTTGGGCTGCCAAGGGGGGTAAAATGGTGTAAGAGTGAGGGGGTAAATTGTTCAGAGGGCGTAAAATGATGTAAGAGTCGGTTTGCCCAGGGGGGTAAAATGGTGTAAGAGTGAGGGGGTAGTTTGTCCAGAGGGGGTAAAATAAGGTAAGAGTTGGTCTGCCAAGGGGGGTAAAATGGTGTAAGAGTCAGGGGGTAATTTGTTCAGAGGGGGTTTTTTGATGTAAAAGTTGGGCTGCCGAGGGGGTAAAATGGTGTAAGAGTGAGGGGGAAAAATGTCCAGAGAGAGTAAAATGATGTATTTGAATGATGAATGATGATGTGATGAAGAAATGATAGATTTTGAGTGAATATAAGGGTAATATGTAGTAGTGGATAAAACAAGCTAATATATAGTAGTGAATAAAATGGGGGTATAAGCAAGTAGTAGATATATAAAGTAGTGGGTGGAAGGTGCTCGACCAAGTGCGTGAAAATTTTTTGAGGTGTTTTTACTATGTAAAATTAGCTCAAAAAATTGAAATGCGCTTGGAGAGCACCTTTTACCCACTACTAAGGTACAGTCCAGGATTTTATTCATAAATTTTGCTGATTTTACCCTATTTGAAATCTTTTTTAAGGTTTTGAAGAGTTTTGTTCTCTATTTTAGAAAGCGGATCTCCGTTTTGTTCATATGGGCGTTGGTTTTGTTTCAAACCCTGGAGACATGAAGATCAAACAGCCATTTCACATGCTAAACTAAATTTTGGCAAAGAGCTTCGGAGACCGCTAAACTCAAGAAATCCACAAGTGAACATCAAACAGGCTAACACTAAGAAGCTTTAGGATATTCTGGAACGCCGATTAACAACATTGAGAACCAACATCGTTTTACTCATTGAAGCAGGAATAAACAGGACGATATCATGGAATTTTTATGTGAAATCACAGAAACCGCAGTTTGTGTTAAGACAAGAAAGAGAATCAATTTCCGTTATTAGGCTGAAAGGATATCTCGTATATTACAGGGAATAAGTTTTGAAACAATTTTGGCACTAGAAGTTCGACCCTCGGGTTCTATCAAACACTCACACCTCTCGGAGGCTAGCCTCACAGTTTTCAATTAAAATTGGAGAAACTGAGTTTTAGTAATTGACAAGGATCACAAATCCTATTGAACAAGTAATGGCAAACGACGCAAGAAACAAAAGATAAAAATAAATTTTTTCGTACGAGTATGTCAATCATTATGATTTCACTCAAGATTTGGATTATTTTAACGTGGCAGCCCCGTCCAAGTGTAACGATCAGTACTACTCTTATAGTTAGTCCTGGTACCACTATGCAGCGATGACCCTCAACTGATAAACTGCTAAACAAAAACACATGAGATCTATACACTTTCTATAAACTATTGCTTTATGCCCACTTAATGGTACTTTGCACAACTTTCAATACAGTTTTAGGAATAGATAAAATTTTGCAATTTTATGCTTAAAAACAGAAGAAGGTTCGAGTCGGACCTTGCCACCCCCAACAAATTTGAAAAGCTTACATTTTTGATGAGCCTAGACCCTATGTTACAAACTTTTCGCCTATTTTAGAAATTCTAAATTACCCTTCAATGACTCACTAAATAGATGCAAAAACTATATCTGCTTGATATCGCAAACATATCAATCACATCTGCACTAAATAAAGAATGAAATAGCTAACAATACTCAGAGTTCACATTTTGATTCTAAGTTAGCATGAGGGTTCGGTGCAATGCGACTCCACAAGGTCCAGGGGACATTTTTTAGTAGCAAAATTGACAATGATTTGAAAAGCAATATTTTTCACGTCTTGAATCATCATTGGTTGCAAAAAGAGGCTATTATAAAAAAAGTTGGACTTACTGGGCGTAGTATTGCGGGTCGTAAAACTTAAGTAAGCAATCAATTTTATGGAGATTTTCTTAGGCTATGAATACATTTTGCCAATATATGGGGTTTATTTAAAAAAACTTGCAGCTACGATAGCGTGCAAATTTTTAGACGGATATAAAGCGATTGAAGAGTTGTCTTATTTTCTCGCGACCGAAATTTAGCCAAACAGAACTGAACAAAAATTAGCTTTACGAAAACACAGCTAAAACACATCACAACTGCGCATGATTTGGTCTTTTACGGAGGTTTGTAATTTCAATTCAACAAATTTGGCTTTACAATTTTTTTAGCTTTATAGATTGAAATTGAGTTTTTTTCAGAGTTTCCAGGTTCAAATCCAGCATTCCAAATCAAGACCAAGACAGTAGTAAGTCAACGCCTTCAAAAAAATACAAAAAGTTGCATGAAAATATGTCCAAAAAACGACTATATTTGCCGAAGACGGTCGAAAAAAAGTTCTTTTGCAGTTCGGTGAGTTCATGTTCAATTCAATTTGTTCTTGGTTTAACAAACTATTTATATGGAACCCTATTTAAAATCGAAAATCAATTTCAAAGAGTGACCACATTCAACCTACCTTGGACATTTTCTATGAAGGTACATTCCAAAATTTTATTCAAAAATTTCGCTAATTTTACCCTATTAGAAATCTTTGACGAGAAAGAGTTTTTGAAGAGTTTGTTCTCTGTTTTAGATTCAGATCTTCGTTTTCTTCATATGGACATTGGTTTTGTTTCAAACCCCGGTGAAATGCAGATCAAACAGCCATTTCACATGCTAAACTAAGTTTTGGCAAAGGGCGTCGGAGACTGCTAAGTTCGAGATATCCACAAGTGAACATCAAATAGTCTAACACTAGGAGACTTTGGGATATTCTGGAACGCCGATTAAGAACATTGAGAACCAACATCGTTTTGCTTATTGAACCACGAATAAACAGGATGAAAACATGGAATTTTTATGGGAAATCACAGAAGCCGCAATTTGAGTTAGGACTAAAGAATCAATTTCCGTTATAAAGCAGTAACAATATCTCGACTCTTTGTAGGAAATACATTTTGAGACAGTTGCGGCTCTAGAAAATTGACCCTCGGGTTCCTTCAAACAATTGCACCGCTCAGAGGCCAGCTTCACAGTTTTTCAATTAAAAGTGTAGAAACTGCGTTTTAGTAATTGACAAGGATCACAAATCATTTTGAACAAGTAATGGCTAACAACAAAGGAAATATAAGATAATTTTTTTTTCGTACTACGAGTATGTCAATCATCGTGATTTCGCTCAAGATTTGGATTATTTTAACGTGGCAGCCCCGTCCAAGTGGAACGATCAGTACTACTCTTATAGGTAGACCTGGTACTACTTTTCAGCGATAAGCCTCAACTAATAAACTGCTCAACAAAAACACATGGGATCTATACCCGGTGCATCGTTTCCCGGAAATCCCGGTGGGATTCCCGGAAATCTTGCTTAAACTTACTATTCCCACAATTTCCCGGCGAGAAACTTGCCTATGCGTAAGTTTCCCGCTTTTTACCGCTGGGAAACTTACGTTCACTTCTGTTCCCGGTTTTTCCCGGAAAATTAGCTAAAATCTCAGTGGGAAAAAATTGAGAAAAATGGGAAAAACTGCGGGGGAAAAAATGGGAAACGTAGGAAAATAAAAAACAAAACTTAGCAGTATTTTTGACCTAAAAATCTTTTAAACCTTTGCTGTTAAGTGGATCAAGTAAATTTTTGGACTTTTTAACACAATGAACTTTCTGAACCACTTATACAGCTTGTTCCTGGAGCCCAAAAAACAGCGTCATTGGTTAAAAGAAAGAACGGAAAACATTAACGACTTTGATTTCCGTTCGGTTCAATTAGTTCTGTTCTATTTTCCTTCAAAATTTTTTATTTGATAATTTTTGGCGCAATTAAAAA
Source organism: Convolutriloba macropyga (assembly GCF_964194025.1). Lineage (NCBI taxonomy): Eukaryota > Metazoa > Xenacoelomorpha > Acoela > Convolutidae > Convolutriloba > Convolutriloba macropyga. The sequence continues at coordinate 55,428,859 of NC_134470.1, read as the reverse complement.
ATGAACAGTGATTTTATCTCGGATATCTTTGCGATTGTGTCTCCATCTTTATTGCAACAGCGAATGAAATTTATTAGCTGAGATTCTATTGGCTCCTAATGTAGTGAAAGAATTGCATTTTGCTTTCAGACTTTTTCTTAAACTTGGTCTCACAATGTTGAATTCTTTGCAGTTAATGCATTTTGTCAATCAGAAAAAAGTCCAACTCTAATAATAAATGAATTGTGCCAAAAACCAAGATTCATTTTTCAACAACACGAATTGTTTTGTATTATGTCGCAAAAGTAGATTAGCAGTAAAATCAAATTCGAAAAGATAAAACTTTTTATTGTTAGGTGGATCGAAAAAAACTTGGACTGTTTTTCACAATAAAATGTCTCTACTATCTACACAGCAGTTGATTAGACCGTAAATTCCAGGTTTACAGTTCATGTCAAAGTAAGGAAAAGGTTATTCTAATTGATTTGAGGTCGGTTCTTATAATTCTGTTGTAGTTTCTGTAAAAGGCAAATTTTGATATTTTTGGACATTTAAGAGTTCCAAACCACTTTGTCGCGTTTCCTATTTTCCAGTGCCTTAGTTTTTGTAACCAATGAATTTTTAAGACTATCGCGAAGTCTTTCGTTGCACCGTTTGGGAAACTATTACAGAACGAGCGTTTGATACGAATTGAAAAAAGAGCATATTGGTTGAATGCTCATCGGCTTTGATTTCCTAAGAACTTAAAGGAAACCAGTCATGGTATATAGAGTTTTAAAGCCCGTTTTAGGTGTAATCTCATGAGCTACGTTTCGTTTTGATTGGTTCACTATTTTAGAAGTTATTAACATTTTTCAACCCCAAACCTCCGAAAATTACCACATGCTCACTGCTTGATCTTTAATTTTTCTTTAATCAGGTTGTTTGTGTTGATAACCGGTTAAGATGACTCATAATATCATCATACCAAACTCATAAATGAATGGTGAACGGTTGGATTAAAACAGTTGTAAGGTATGTTTAGGCAAATTCTTCAATTAATCACTAAAAATTTATTTGATCGCAGATAAACAGTTTCTGAATGTTTTGCAATTTTTCACCATTTTCTTTCAGTTGGGAAACAAAATTAGTGAATAATAGCGCATTGTTTTCTCACGCAAATCGATCGTCTATGAAATTGTTAGTTTAAGTCTTGAAAATTTGTTGTGGGAAAGTTATTCAAGAATGAATGCTGAAAATCTTGTCTTTTCTCAAATTTTAATGACTGAGTTGTGTTTTAAGCAACTAAACTGCTTTTTAGCCGCTATTTTTGCGACTTTTAAAAACCATTCAAAGGCTTGAAGCTAAAGTTTCAATTGTTGTTGTTAATTCAACATTTTTTCTTTCACGATTTACGTCAAAATTCGCTGGATGTCGTTTTATGTCAAAACACACAAAACATTATAACCTTAATGGTGAAGTGGGAAACAACATCCTCTCTATTAGGATTTGCCGTAACAAAAGACCTCAGGTGTGGTAAGTAAGATTATTTGCAACAGATATCCCAGCAAATTCTGCATTAGCGGAGGAAAGTACTTGTTTTATCACATTGAGAAAGGAACTTAATGTTTTGTACTTTTTCGATTTTCTCATTCAATTTTTGACCAAAACGAGTAATTATAGGCTTAATCTCTTGCTATTAAGACTTTCTGCTCTGGAATGACAAGTCACAGTCCAGAAAAATTTCTTTAGACTTGTTATTCAATGATGAATGCGGAAAAATAAATCCTTTTTTCAAATTTTATGGCAGAGTGGTGTTTTGCGCAATTGAACACGTTTTTCGGAGTGCGTTTTGTGTTTTCTAGGCTTTGTTTAAGTTGTTGAAGCTAAATGTACCAAATAATGGGGTCACTTCAACAATTTACCTTTTTTCACGATTTCATCAAATTTCTGTGGATGTTGTTTTATGTCAAAACACACAAAACACAATAACCTTCATGGTGAGGTGGGAAATTTTTTCCCACCTCACCATGAAGGTTTGCCGTGACCTAGAACGTGGAAGTGGACCAGAATTACACCCACAAATACGCCGGGAACGCGGTTTCACGTTGTTTTACGTCGGTTACGGAGATCTTGGGCTTAGATTTTAGCCCAAAAAATGGGGTACAGAGCAGTATTTTGTTAATATCTTCTAAAGTACTGGACCAAATCAAACAGGAGTGGTCGCATTTTGTTAGCACTGAACCCCTCTTGCTTGCAGTGTTTAGTTGGTTTCCCAAATCGGGCTAATCAAAAAGTTATTAATGTTCAAAGTTGAAATAGGTCGAATTTTCGGGCTATTCTGGGTGACCCAATTTTCGGTACAACAAAGCACGCGATTTACCCTACAAATGTTATTGTTTCAGAATCCTCAGTTAGTGGGGAGTATCCCCATATATATTTTCTATAGCATTTTACGGAATTGAGATAGTAGTTGGCTCTGAAGTCAGGTCACCGCGCTTTTTTGGACATTTGTCAGGGTACCTACTTTTTGCTATAACTTCTTCTAGAGTGGACCGATTGTGCTCATTTTTTAATATGATGCGTATCTCAAGCAGTGCTATAAACTGTACTAAGGGCGTTTGTTTTTGTTGAGCCGTTTTAGAGAAATTGGCCAGTAAACTTGCCCTCCGTTTTAGCCCCAGAAGCGGTTGACACCATCAGGCACCAGTTTTGAAGCTTTGAATTTTGTGACTTCAGGTCACAAAATTAGTGTCTTGAATAGCCCGTCTAACATAGATTCCGAATATGTATACTTTATATAGCGTTTTCGCAGGTTTAGATCTTCAATTTTGGCTCTGCAGCCGGAGTACACTGCTTTTTTGGTTATTTGGTACGGTACCTTTACTTTGCAATAACTCGTTGTAGAGTGAACCGATTTTGATAAATTTTTTTTTGTTAGACCCAGCTTGAGCTAAGCTTTGTTTTGATATAGGTCTCGTTCCGTTTCGATCAGCCGTTTTCGAGAAATTGGCCAGGACATGTGCACCAATTTTGACCCGGTGAAGCAGGGTGCCTGTACGGTACCTGTACAGGGTACACCTTGAAGCTTTGAATTTTGTAGCTATATTAGTGCGTTGTATTGCTCATCTAACGTAGATTCAGAATATGTATACTTTATATAGCGTTTTGTGATGTTTAGATGTTCAATTTTAGCTCTGAAGGTGGTGTATCTCTCCTACAAGGTCATTTGGTACGGTACCTTCTTTTTGCCATAACTTCTTGACGAGTGCACCGATTGAGCTCATTTTTCAATATGATGCGTATCTTGAGCAGTGCTACAAACTGTAATAAACACCACTGAAGATGACCAATATTCTCTCAATTCTTCTCTGTCAGATTGTTGTTCACCAAAATTGACCATCATCTGGATTGCCCTGACCATCATCTGGATTGTGCTCCAATTACTTATTATAAGTTTCTTGTTGAAGTAGAGCAAAAAAGGTAGTTTTTCATACGAAAATTGCGTATTTCGCGAATAACGAATTTTAAAAATAGGTCTCTTTCATCGGGACAAGGAGTAGTAGTAGTAGTAGTAGTAGTAGTAGAAGTAGCAGTAGTAGTAGGGATTTGGCCCTTCGGTGTCGTCGGGCGCGGGGAATGTGTCCCGTTTCTTTGTCCATGGTTGCTGTTAAATTTTCCACGTATCGCTGACTAGTTCGTTGTAACTCGTTTCAAAATGATCCAAATCGATCATCGGAGTTGTCCAAATCGATCCAAACTTAGTATGGAGTATTCCAAGGTTAGGCAGACACTGAGACAAAAAGATTTTTTGCTATAGCTTGCCTAGGAAAAAGGTTAGTTTTTCATACGGAAATTTGCGTATTTCGCGAATAACGAATTTTAAAAATAGGTCTTTTTCATCGTGTCAAGGAGTTGTCCAAATCGAACCAAACTTGGTATGGAGTATTCCCAGGGTAGGCAGACCCTGAGACAAAAATATTTTTTGCTATAGCTTGCCTAGGAAATAAGTTAGTTTTTCATACGGAAATTTGCGTATTTCGCAAATAACGAATTTTAAGAATAGGTCTTTTTCATCGGGTCAAGGAGTTGTCCAAATCGAACCAAACTTGGTATGGAGTATTCCCAGGGTAGGCAGACCCTGAGACAAAAAGAATTTTTGCTATAGCTTGCCTAGGAAAAAAGTTAGTTTTTCATACGGAAATTTGCGTATTTCGCGAATAATGAATTTTAAAAATAGGTCTTTTTCATCGGCTCAAGGAGTTGTCCAAATCGAACTAAATTTAGGATGGAGTATCCTCTGTGTATGTAGAGTCTAGAACAGAAGGAATTTTAGCTATAGCTTGCCCCTGAAAAAGTTAGGTTTTCATACGTAAATTTCCGATTAATACGAATAACTTGAGATTATTGAATTTTAAAAAAAGTCTTTTTAATCGGGTGAAGGACTTGTCCACATCCAACCAAACCCGGCATGGAGTATCCCAATTGTACCTAGAATGTAAAACAAAAAGAATTTTTGGCATAGCTTGCCTAGGAAAAAAGTTAGTTTTTCATACGGAAATTTGCGAACTTCGCGAATAACGAATTTTAAAAATAGGTCTTTTTCATCGGGTCAAGGACTTGTCCAAATCGAACCAAACCCGGTATGGAGTCTCCAATGTGTACCTAGAGTGTAATGCAAAAGGAATTTTTGCTGTAGCTTTTCTAGGAAAAAAGTTAAGTTTTCATACGTAAATTTCCGACTAATTCGAATAACTTGAGATTATTGAATTTTAAAAATAGGTCTTTTTATCGTGTCAAGAACTTGTCCAAATCCAACCAAACTCGGTATGGAGTGTCCCATGTGTACCTAGAGTGTAATGCAAAAGGAATTTTTGCTGTAGCTTTTCTAGGAAAAAAGTTAAGTTTTCATACGGAAATTTGCGATTATTTCGAATAGTTAATTTTGAAAATAGGTCTTTTTCAAATAGCCAAAAAGTGGTCCGAATCAAACCAAACTCGGTATGGAGTATCCCATGTGTATCTAGAGTGTAAAACAAAAAGAATTTTTGCTATAGCTTGCCTAGGAAAAAAGTTAGGTTTTCATACGTAAATTTCCGATTAATTCGATTAACTTGAGATTATTGAATTTTAAAAATAGGTCTTTTTCACCGGGTCAAGGACTTGTCCAAATCCAACCAAACCTGGCATGGAGTATCCCATTTGTACCTAGAATGTAAAACAGAAAGAATTTTTAGTATAGCTTGCCTAGGAAAAAAGTTATTTTTCATACGGAAATTTGCGTATTTCTCGAATAACGAATTTTAAAAATAGGTCTTTTTTATCGGGCCAAGAACTTGTCCAAATCCAACCAAACTCGGTATGGAGTGTCCCATATGTTTCTAGAGTGTAATGCAAAAGGAGTTTTTGCTGTAGCTTTCCTAGATAAAAAGTTAAGTTTTCATACGTAAATTTGCGATTATTTCGAAAAGTTAATTATAAATAATTTTGAAAAATAGGCCTCTTTGATTAGGTCATAGAGTTGTCCAAAAAGATTTTTTGGTATAGCTTGCCTAGGAAAAAAGTAAGTTTTTCATACGGAAATTAACCATTATTTCCGAATAATTTTGAATAAGTATATTTAAAAATAGGTCTTTTTCATCGGGTCAAGGAGTTGTCCAAATGGAACCAAATTTAGTATGGAGTATCCCCTGTGTATGTAGAGTCTAAAATGCCAAGACTTTTTGCTATAGCTTGTCTAGGAAAAAAGTTAGTTTTTCATACGTAAATTTGCGATTATTTCCATGGAAATAATCGCAAATTTCCGTACGAAAAGCTAACTTTTTTCCTAGACAAGCTATAGCAAAAGTTCTTGGCTTTTTAGACTTTACATACACAGGGGATATTCCATACTAAATTTGGTTCGATTGGGACAACTCCTTGACCAAACGAAAAAGACCTATTTTTAAATATACTTATTCAAAATTATTCGGAAATAATGGTTAATTTCCGTATGAAAAACTTACTTCTTTCCTAGTCAAGCTATACCAAAAATTCTTTTTGTTTTACACTCTACGTACTCGTGGTATACTCCATACCCAGTTTGGTTTGATTTGAACAACTCCTTGACCCGATGAAAAAGACCTATTTTTAAAAATCGTTATTCGAGAATTACGCAAATTTCCGTATGAAAAACTAACTTTTTTCCTAGGCAAGCTATAGCAAAAATGCTTTTTTTCTCAGATTCTGCCTACCCTGGGAATACTCCATACCAAGTTTGGTTCGATTTGGACAACTTTATGACCTAATCAAAGAGACCTATTTTTCAAAATTATTTAAAGTTAACTATTCGAAATAATCGCAAATTTCCGTATGAAAAACTAACTTTTTCGTATGCAAGCTACAGCAAAAAGTCTTTTTTGTTTTAGACTCTATATAAACAGGGGATACTCCATACCCAGTTTGGTTTGATTTGATTTTTGCTATAACTTGTCTGGGAAAAAGTTAGTATTTCATACGGAAATTTGCTATTATTTCGAATAAATTGGGATTAAAGAATTTTAAAAATAGTTCTTTTTCATCGGGTCAACAAGTTGTCCAAATTGAACCAATCCTGGTATGCAGTATTACCAGTGTAATTAGAGTGTAAAACAAAACGAATTTTCGGTATAGCTTGCCTACGACAAAGTTAGGTTTTCATACGGAAATTTGCGAATTTCGCGATTAACGAATTTTAAAAATAAATAGGTCTTCTTCATTGGGTCAAAAAGTTGTCCAAATCAAACCAAACTGAGTGCACCCATCCCCGGGTATCAGGGGACGCCACCAAGTGTGAACTGGGACCACCCACCACGGGTCGAAGTGGGACCACCCAGCCCCGGGTATCAGGGGAACTGCTCTCTAGGCGTTAATTTTTTTCGAGTGCATTTTATTACATTGGTTTTCAACAGTGGTCTTATTTTTAATACATACCTTGTAATTGTTTTAAATATCTTCTCAATCGAAAAAACTTTTGTGGTGCAGTGAGCGCTTAACAAATTTTAGTTTAGAAATCTAGATGTCATTGCTCGGTCAATACTGCGTTGGCGTATTTGGCGACTCCCATGTGACGAGACTAACATTGCCCGACTCCGTAGTTGTGGTTGGCAAAGGCGGGGAACTTGTGTCGAATTGGAATGAGTACAGGAGTCAGCTGCAAAATTTTGATTTGTTGGTCATTAATATTGGAGGTAACGATATTTCCTCCAAAACGTCTGAGCAACTGGAGAGGCTCAGACTACCTTAATGGTAGATTGGAAAAAAGAATGAGGAAGAACCACATAAAGTATGCGAAGGACCTCAATTTAAAGCCGCAAGATTTTGACCAAAGCGGTGTTCACCTTCTGACTTATGATGAGGTGTCAAGGATATTAGTGGAAAATATTGAACGCTCTCTTTCTTCTTTTATGTAACTTGTGTTTTGAGTGTTACATTTGTTGACTTTTGTTAAATTTGAAGTCTTGAATTCATGTTCTTCCAATAATTTTAATGCTTTCAATTCAAAAATTGACAGCCGATCGTGTGGCTGTTCTGTTTTTGATTAATCAATAAGCCGATTATGTGGCTTGATGAGGGTTAAATAAGGATTCGAGCAATGTCCTGGATTGGTTTTCCAAAGTAAACGTGTACTCTCTCAGCCGATTGTGTGGCTGGGAGACTATGCTTTCAATTCAAAAAGTGACAGCCGATTGTGTGGCTGTTCACTTTTTGATTAATCAATAAGCCGATTGTGTGGCTTGATGAGGGTTAAATTAGGATTCGAGCAATGTCCTGGTTTGGTTTTCCAAATTAAAAGTGTACTCTCTCAGCCGATTGTGTGGCTGGGAGAATATGCTTTCAATTCAAAAATTGACAGCCGATTGTGTGGCTGTTCTGTTTTTGATTAATCAATAAGCCGATTGTGTGGCTTGATGAGGGTTAAATTAGGATTCGAGCAATGTTCTGGTTTGGTTTTCCAAAATAAAAGTGTACTCTCTCAGCCGATTGTGTGGCTGGGAGACTATGCTTTCAATTCACAAAGTGACAGCCGACTGTGTGGCTGTTCAGTTTTTGATTAATCAATAAGCCGATTGTGTGGCTTGATGAGGGTTAAATTAGGATTCGAGCAATGTCCTGGTTTGGTTTCCCAAAATAAAAGTGTACTCTCTCAGCCGATTGTGTGGCTGGGAGACTATGCTTTCAATTCAAAAAGTGACAGCCGATTGTGTGGCTGTTCAGTTTTTGATTAATCAATAAGCCGATTGTGTGGCTTGATGAGGGTTAAATTAGGATTCGAGCAATGTCCTGGTTTTGTTTTCCAAAAAAAGTGTACTCTCTCAGCCGATTGTGTGGCTGGGAGACTATGCTTTCAGTTCAAAAAGTGACAGCCGATTGTGTGGCTGTTCACTTATTATTAATCAATAAGCCGATTGTGTGGCTTGATGAGGGTTAAATTAGGATTCGAGCAATGTCCTGGTTTGGTTTTCCAAAATAAAAGTGTACTCTCTCAGCCGATTGTGTGGCTGGGAGACTATGCTTTCAATTCAAAAATGGACAGCCGATTGTGTGGCTGTTCTGTTTTCGATTAATCAATAAGCCGATTGTGCGGCTTGATGAGGGTTAAATTAGGATTCGAGCAATGTCCTGGTTTGGTTTTCCAAAATAAAAGTGTACTCTCTCAGCCGATTGTGTGGCTGGGAGACTATGCTTTCAATTCAAAAAGTGACAGCCGATTGTGTGGCTGTTCAGTTTTTGATTAATCAATAAGCCGATTGTGTGGCTTGAGGAGGGTTAACTTACGATTCGAGCAATGTTCTGGTTTGGTTTTCCAAAAAAAGTGTACTCTCTCAGCCGATTGTGTGGCTGGGAGACTATGATTTCAGTTCAAAAAGTGACAGCCGATTGTGTGGCTGTTCAGTTTTTGATTAATCAATAAGCCGATTGTGTGTCTTGATGAGGGTTAAATTAGGATTCGAGCAATGTCCTGGTTTGGTTTTCCAAAAAAAAAGTGTACTCTCTAAGCCGATTGTGTGGCTGGGAGACTATGCTTTCAGTTCAAAAAGTGACAGCCGATTGTGTGGCTGTTCAGTTTTTGATTAATCAATAAGCCGATTGTGTGGCTTGAGGAGGGTTAACTTAGGATTCGAGCAATGTCCTGGTTTGGTGTTCCTAGTGTTAAGGTTTTTTGAAAAGCCGATCGCGTGGTGCGGGGATAAGATCCTTAGGTTAGATCATTAGGAGGGGATGTGAACTGTGATTTACTTGTTGGCTGCGTTTTCGAACCCATTTCTTAATCGTGCTGTTGCATCCAATTTCAAAAATGTCAAAATTTTCTCCAAATACGTGTTTTTTGCTTTTCAACGCAGAGTGGTTTTTCCTAGTTTTGTAAACTTTTAATTCAGTAAGTCATTTATCCTACGCAACATGACACGAGGGTTTTTGTTCTAGATATTAAAATGAGTAAATCAACCGACGAGCTGCTGATTGATATTTCAAACTCTTGCCAGGACCTTAAAAAGGCAAAAAAGAAGTCCGACTTGGAGAGTCGTAGACTCCAGGCAGCTGTCGCCAGTTTGAAAAGCAAGCGGCCACAAAGCGGGCCAATGTTCATCAACAGGTCTTCCACCACCGATGTTCCTGAGACACCTTTTGTTGCTTCTGAGGAAAGAGTTACGGAAGATTGTAACGCCAACAGTGATGATGAGCTGCTCAGTTTAGGTGGTTGTTCTCCTGGAGCGTACGGCATTCGGCTTGTCGAGAAGTTCTTCAGCACAGAAGAGTTGAAGACGGCTATTTTCAGCCCAGGAAAGTCAACAAAAAGAACTGTTATGCATGGGCCGAAGGTTTTTCGATTGAAACGTCTAGTAAATAGAAAGTTCCCTAACCGTTATGAGGAGGCGCGCAGGGCTATCAACCAGCACTGTCGAGATCTGTGCAAACCCATATCCGAACCCATCGCATAAAATTGAATTCGGTGAAACTTGCTTCTTAACGCGTGCTTTGTAAGCTTTTTGTAACGTTTATCTATGTTTTGAAAATTGCAGCAATCACGTAATCGTTTTTCTTGTTTCTGAGTAAAATGAGTTCACCGGTTGCGTTTTTCAATGCTTGCGCGCTTTTGTTTGATCCTCGACTTTTCATGTTTTGTTAATCTTTGAAACTTTGCCCTTCTTGTAATTTAAGTTTTTTTTCCAGATCATTTATGCCTCGAGAATATATACGAAAAACCAAAACAGCCTATAGCCAGTACGATCTGGAGACAGCAGTTTATCTTGTCAAGCACGGTCATTATCGTATACCGCCTGTAGCCAATTCGACAGGTGTGCCTGATGCTACAATCCGCCGACATTTAGCGAAAGGAAAAGATTGGAAGGGAAAACTTGTTTTTTCGCAAAAGGAGGAAAACGATATGAAAGAAGAGATCAATAATTGGCCGGACTTCCGGAAAAGACAATTGAAACAAGTTCTGGGTTATGTTTATTCAAAGGCACTAACGCTAAAGTCGAACATTCCATCAAATTGGAGAACTACCCAAAAAGCAGGAGTGGAATGGTGGCATGGGTTCTGCCAGCGAAACAAATTGAATTTATCGTTCCCTGCGTTGAACTGCACAGGCTGCAAGAAGAACATAAAAAAGCAGAAAGAAGACTTTTTATGCTGCACCAAGTGTAATTCCTTCTCCTGCAGTGAATGCGTTATATTATGTCAAAGTAAAGAGCTTTGTACGTTGTGCTTCGCAGGTGTTCTACTTTGAACTTCTTGAATGAAGTGACGCTGTTTCAGTTATTCCAAGTTCTATAAAACTTTTTTCTTTATTACTGTAACTAAAACCTCTGCTGAACATTTTCCTCAGTTGACATGTTGATGATAGTTCTTTGGTTGGTTCTAGTTCTTTGGGTTAATTTCTCTTTTAGTTCTAGTCTGTTTTAAGTTCTATATTGTGCTGCAACACTTTTCTCTCGTTAAATTGATCGGCAGATGTTAATTTTTCTACTTATTTTTGTTACAAAAGAACACCTCGCTCAATACACTCTTACGATTGAACTTTTTCCCAGACTCATTTTTTAAACAGAGGCTATGGTGCCAAGGTTCTACTTTGAGGTTCTTGAATGAAATGACGGTGTTTCAGTTCTCAATTGTGACATTTTTCTATGTTACTGTAACAATTAACTCTGGATTTTATCTGCCAAAACAATCAAGTTTGCTTTTTCTCTGCAATTATTCATAAAATTTACATTTTGAGAGTTTGGAATGTCGATGTTGTCTAATGCGTTATCTTGAACATTCGGATTACTTAACTACGCATTTATTGTCACTGTACTTTTGTTTTTTTTAGTTCAACATGTTTACCACCGTTGTGTCAAAACTGACTGACAGACAGAGGACAAAATCAGAGTGGCAAAATAAGAAGACTCTGGAAGCTGCTAATAAAAATAAGTTCTTCCATTTCTTCTTTTCGTACGATTCCAAATTTCATAAGATTGATCTTTCAAGTCCTCTTTGGCCCCCACTTATGACCATCGAAGAAAAACTGAAGTTTGTAGGACCTGAAAATATTGGTGAAACTATTCCACTCTTCATCGACAAGGTACCTTTTGAAGCAAAGTATATTGCTTGTACTGACGAGCTCTCAACTTCGTTTGTGGCGAAGAAAATGGAGAAAGAAATTGAGAAGACAAAGGACACCTCGGGGATGAACATTAGTTTTTCAGAAATTCAGAAAGCTGCTTGTTCACAACAATGGTCTCAAGAACAGCAGAAGTCAAAAAAGTTGTCAGGTTTTTTTGGGAAGTCGAGCAAGAGTGTGAATGTGAGAAAATCATGTAAGCCCACTTTGCGAGATGACCTGAACAACACTACCCTGCAGCGGGCTACCATTCTGGATAGTGACGACGACGGAAATGAAAAGGAGAATGAACGGGAAGTCGTTTTGATTAAGTCAAAAATTGGTGGTGAGAATGTTCTGCCTCAGCAGGTTGATGCTACCAAAAAATCTGAGCGAACGGAGCTGGACCAGCCGCCAGTAGTTGATTCTGACGGCACTTGCTCAATTTTTTCGGCGAACGAAGAAGACGTTGCTGTTGGTTCGAGAGAAAATCAGGAGCCGCAGCTGAATGACCTGCCGACATCATCTTCCGATCTGAACAAAGTTCTGAAAGAAGTACATGGAGCCTTGAGAGATTGTGTTGAAGCTTTAAACACACAGAGACGAGAATCGCGAACTTTGAGAAAGTTAATAGAAAATGGTTCCGGCAGCAGAGAAGTTTGCAATAATGCTGAGAATTGCACTCCATGTGAGAAGACTCTGGTAAATGGTGAACTCATGAACGACTTACCTGGCGAGACTCCGGAGAAATATGGAATCAATCTGTTCAAAAAGTTCTTCGACTTGAACGAGCGCTGTAAGGGTCTAGCTCAGCCGATTGCCTCGAGCAAATCAGCCTTAGATGCAGAAAGAATGGGCAAAATACAACGGCTTGTGGAGGCGAGATTTCCTGGACGCTGGTTTGATGCTCGAAAGTCGATCAACGGGTGCGTGCGGGACTCACGAAAAAAAGTGAACAAATTGAGTAAAAACGAGGTGACCCAACCAATAGAAGAGCCCAGCGAACAATACCTGGCCAATAACCAGAATGAAGAAGCTTAATAGTGAAATAATATTCACGCAAATCAACAATTTGGGCACAAAACATTTGTGACAACATTGATCCTGTCGTTTTCTATGAATTCGTTTGTTCTGATTGTAGTTTTATTTTTTTCTTGTTTGTCTGACTTAAATATCTGCAGTTCTCTTTTACGTTCAATGCAACAGATGCTAAAGGATCTACCTGCTAACATCATGAATGTTAGTCATTTTGAGGTCTTTAATGTTTTTGCTTCTATCATGCTCCTTTTCTATGTCGAGTTCTTGTTCGTCTGACTTATATTTCTGCAGCTCAATGCATATGTAACTTTTAATTTCAAATCCTTCTCTTTTGAGTTCAATGCAACAGATGCTAAAAGAGTGATGAAATAATACTCACGCAATTTGAGTAAAAAATGCGTTTATTCCAATATTGATGCTTTCATTTTCTATCAAAATTTCATCAATTGACGTTCTATAATTTTCTTCTTGAGGCTTGTTTAACGTCTCCTACCTGCTAACATCATGAATTTTAGTCATTTTGACGGCTTTAATTTATTTGCTTCTATCACACTCCTTTTCTATGCCGAGTTCCTGTTCGTGTGATATAAATTTCTGCAGTTCAATGCATATTTAACTTTCAAAATCAAATGCGTCTCTTTCTTCACTGCAACGGATGCTAAAAGAATGTTGTAATAATTTTCACGCAATTTGAGCAAACAATACAAATAAATTTCTTGTTTGTTTTGAATGTATCAAACAAAAAATTAATCCAAGAGCCAAAAAAATTGATGTTTTTATCATTTTTTTTTAAACGAAATAGTGAGATTGTTCAAAGGCCGTGAGCCAGCCTGCGGGCTGGCTTGCGGCCTTTTTTTAACTCCTATAGATAGTACTCGGTTGCGTACGTCATCTTGCGCTAATAAAAATTTTCTGGTGTAATTCTAAGGTCGTCGAGAGACTGCTTTTGGGGTGAAATGAAATAATTTGTCTCTTCTTAATGACGTTTTTTTCAAATTTATCTTAAGTTGTGTTGTTCTAAACCTAAGGAGCCACCGCTAAAGTGGGGAACAGATCTCTGGGAAGAAATGATGCGCCCGTTTTGACAGTCGCGGTTTACTTCTTTATCCAAGAGCCAAAAAGTTTGATGTTTATCATTTTTTTTTGAAACGAAATAGTGAGATTGTTCAAAGGCCGTGAGCCAGCCTGCGGGCTGGCGTGCGGCCTTTTTTTAACTCCTATAGATAGTACTCGGTTGCGTACGTCATTTTGCGCTAATAAAAATTTTCTGGTGTAATTCTAAGGTCGTCGAGAGACTGCTTTTGGGGTGAAATGAAATAATTTGTCTCTTCTTAATGACGTTTTTTTTGAAATTTATCTTAAGTTGTGGTGTTCTAAACCTAAGGAGCCACCCCTAAAGTGGGAAATAGATCTCTGGGAAGAAATGATGCGCCCGTTTTGACAGTCGCGGTTTACTTCTTTATCCAAGAGCCAAAAAGTTTGATGTTATCATTTTTTTTTAAACGAAATAGTGAGATTGTCCAAAGGCCGTGAGCCAGCGTGCGGGCTTGCTTGCGGCCTTTTTTTAACTTCTATAGATAGTACTCGGTTGCGTACGTCATTTTGCGCTAATAAAAAATTTCTGGTGTAATTCTAAGGTCGTCGAGAGACTGCTTTTGGGGTGAAATGAAATAATTTGTCTCTTCTTAATGACGTTTTTTTCAAATTTATCTTAAGTTGTGTTGTTCTAAACCTAAGGAGCCACCGCTAAAGTGGGGATTAGATCTCTGGGAAGAAATGATGCGTCCGTTTTGACAGTCGCGGTTTACTGGTACTTTATCATAATTGATGTTTTCATCATTTTTTTTTTGAAACGAAATAGTGAGATTGTTCAAAGGCCGTGAGCCAGCCTGCGGGCTGGCTTGCGGCCTTTTTTTTAACTTCTATAGATAGTACTCGGTTGCGTACGTCATTTTGCGCTAATAAAAATTTTCTGGTGTAATTCTAAGGTCGTCGAGAGACTGCTTTTGGGGTGAAATGAAATAATTTGTCTCTTCTTAATGACATTTTTTTTCAAATTTATCTTAAGTTGTGTTGTTCTAAACCTAAGGAGCCACCGCTCAAGTGGGGAACAGATCTCTGGGAAGAAATGATGCGCCCGTTTTGACAGTCGCGGTTTACTTCTTTATCCAAGAGCCAAAAAGTTTGATGTTTTAATCATTTTTTTTTTGAAACGAAATAGTGAGATTGTTCAAAGGCCGTGAGCCAGCCTGCGGGCTCGCTTGCGGCCGTTTTTTTAACTCCTATGGATAGTACTCGGTTGCGTACGTCATTTTGCGCTAATAAAAATTTTCTGGTGTAATTCTAAGGTCGTCGAGAGGCTGCTTTTTGGGTGAAATGAAATAATTTGTCTCTTCTTAATGACGTTTTTTTTCATTTTTATCTTAAATTGTGTTGTTCTAAACCTAAGGAGCCACCGCTAAAGTGGGATATAGATCTCTGGGAAGAAATGATGCGCCCGTTTTGACAGTCGCGGTTTACTTCTTTATCCAAGAGCCAAAAAGTTTGATGTTTTTATCATTTTTTTTTTTGAAACGAAATAGTGAGATTGTTCAAAGGCCGTGAGCCATCCTGCGGGCTGGCTTGAGGCCTTTTTTTTACTCCTATAGATAGTACTCGGTTGCGTACGTCATTTTGCGCTAATAAAAATTTTCTGGTGTAATTCTAAGGTCGTCGAGAGACTGCTTTTGGGGTGAAATGAAATAATTTGTCTCTTCTTAATGACGTTTTTTTTTCAAATTTATCTTAAGTTGTGTTGTTGTAAACCTAAGGAGCCACCGCTAAAGTGGGGAATAGATCTCTGGGAAGAAATAATGCGCCCGTTTTGACAGTCGCGGTTTACTTCTTTATCCAAGAGCCAAAAAAAATTGATGTTTTTATCATTTTTTTTTTTTGAAACGAAATAGTGAGATTGTTCAAAGGCCGTGAGCCAGCCTGCGGGCTGTTTTGCGGCTTTTTTTAACTCCTATAGATATTACTCGGTTGCATACGTCATTTTGCGCTAATAAAAATTTTCTGGTGTAATTCTAAGGTCGTCGAGAGACTGCTTTTGGGGTGAAATGAAATAATTTGTCTCTTATTAATGACGTTTTTTTTTCAAATTTATCTTAAGTTGTGTTGTTCTAAACCAAAGGAGCCACCGCTAAATTGGAGAACAGACCTCTGGGAAGAAATGATGCGCCCGTTTTGACAGTCGCGGTTTACTTCTTTATCCAAGAGCCAAAAAGTTTGATGTTTTTATCATTTTTTTTTTTGAAACGAAATAGTGAGATTGTTCAAAGGCCGTGAGCCAGCCTGCGGGCTGGCTTGCGGCCTTTTTTTAACTTCTATAGATAGTACTCGGTTGCGTACGTCATTTTGCGCTAATAAAAATTTTCTGGTGTAATTCTAAGGTCGTCGAGAGACTGCTTTTGGGGTGAAATGAAATAATTTGTCTCTTCTTAATGATGTTTTTTTTTCATTTTTATCTTAAATTGTGTTGTTCTAAACCTAAGGAGCCACCGCTAAAGTGGGGAATAGATCTCTGGGAAGAAATGATGCGCCCGTTTTGACAGTCGCGGTTTACTTCTTTATCCAAGAGCCAAAAAGTTTGATGTTTTTATCATTTTTTTTTGAAACGAAATAGTGAGATTGTTCAAAGGCCGTGAGCCAGCCTGCGGGCTGGCTTGCGGCCTTTTTTTACTCCTATAGATAGTACTCGGTTGCGTACGTCATTTTGCGCTAATAAAAATTTTCTGGTGTAATTCTAAGGTCGTCGAGAGACTGCTTTTGGGGTGAAATGAAATAATTTGTCTCTTCTTAATGACGTTTTTTTTTCAAATTTATCTTAAGTTGTGTTGTTGTAAACCTAAGGAGCCACCGCTAAAGTGGGAAATAGATCTCTGGGAAGAAATGATGCGCCCGTTTTGACAGTTGCGGTTTACTTCTTTATCCAAGAGCCAAAAAAATTGATGTTTTTATCATTTTTTTTTTAAACGAAATAGTGAGATTGTTCAAAGGCCGTGAGCCAGCCTGCGGGCTGGCTTGCGGCTTTTTTTTAACTCCTATAGATATTACTTGGTTGCGTACGTCATTTTGCGCTAATAAAAATTTTCTGGTGTAATTCTAAGGTCGTCGAGAGACTGCTTTTGGGGTGAAATGAAATAATTTGTCTCTTCTTAATGACGTTTTTTTTCAAATTTATCTTAAGTTGTGTTGTTCTAAACCTAAGGAGCCACCGCTAAAGTGGAGAACAGACCTCTGGGAAGAAATGATGCGCCCGTTTTGACAGTCGCGGTTTACTTCTTTATCCAAGAGCCAAAAAGTTTGATGTTTTTATCATTTTTTTTTGAAACGAAATAGTGAGATTGTTCAAAGGCCGTGAGCCAGCCTGCGGGCTGGCTTGCGGCCTTTTTTAACTTCTATAGATAGTACTCGGTTGCGTACGTCATTTTCCGCTAATAAAAATTTTCTGGTGTAATTCTAAGGTCGTCGAGAGACTGCTTTTGGGGTGAAATGAAATAATTTGTCTCTTCTTAATGACGTTTATTTTTTCAAAATTATCTTAAGTTGTGTTGTTCTAAACCTAAGGAGCCACCGCTAAAGTGGGGAATAGATTTCTGGGAAGAAATGATGCGCCCGTTTCGACAGTCGCGGTTTACTTCTTTATCCAAGAGCCAAAAAGTTGATGTTTTTATCATTTTTTTTTGAAACGAAATAGTGAGATTGTTCAAAGGCCGTGAGCCAGCCTGCGGGCTGGCTTGCGGCCTTTTTGTAACTCCTATAGATAGTACTCGGTTGCGTACGTCATTTTGCGCTAATAAAATTTTTCTCGTGTAATTCTAAGGTCGTCGAGAGACTGCTTTTGGGGTGAAATGAAATAATTTGTCTCTTCTTAATGACGTTTTTTTTAAAATTTATCTTAAGTTGTGTTGTTCTAAACCTAAGGAGCCACCGCTAAAGTGGGGAATAGATCTCTGGGAAAAAATGATGCGCCCGTTTTGACAGTCGCGGTTTACTTCTTTATCCAAGAGCCAAAAAATTGATGTTTTTATCATTTTTTTTTAAACGAAATAGTGAGATTGTTCAAAGGCCGTGAGCCAGCCTGCGGGCTGGCTTGCGGCCTTTTTTTAACTCCTATAGATAGTACTCGGTTGCGTACGTCATTTTGCGCTAATAAAAATTTTCTGGTGTAATTCTAAGGTCGTCGAGAGACTGCTTTTGGGGTGAAATGAAATAATTTGTCTCTTCTTAATGACGTTTTTTTTTCAAATTTATCTTAAGTTGTGTTGTTCTAAACCTAAGGAACCACCGCTAAAGTGGAGAATAGATCTCTGGGAAGAAATGATGCGCCCTTTTTGACAGTCGCGGTTTACTTCTTTATCCAAGAGCCAAAAAGTTTGATGTTTATATTTTTTTTTTGAAACGAAATAGTGAGATTGTTCAAAGGCCGTGAGCCAGCCTGCGGGCTGGCTTGCGGCCTTTTTTTAACTCCTATAGATAGTACTCGGTTGCGTACGTCATTTTGCGCTAATAAAAATTTTATGGTGTAATTCTAAGGTCGTCGAGAGACTGCTTTTGGGGTGAAATGAAATAATTTGTCTCTTCTTAATGACGTTTTTTTTTCAAATTTATCTTAAGTTGTGTTGTTCTAAACCTAAGGAACCACCGCTAAAGTGGAAAATAGATCGATCTCTGGGAAGAAATGATGCGCCCTTTTTGACAGTCGCGGTTTACTTCTTTATCCAAGAGCCAAAAAGTTTGATGTTTTTATCATTTTTTTTTTTAAACGAAATAGTGAGATTGTTCAAAGGCCGGGAGCCAGCCTGCGGGCTGGCTTGAGGCCTTTTTTTTAACTCCTATAGATAGTACTCGGTTGCGTACGTCATTTTGCGCTAAAAAAAATTTTCTGGTGTATTTCTAAGGTCGTCGAGAGACTGCTTTTGGGGTGAAATGAAATAATTTGTCTCTTCTTAATGACGTTTTTTTTCAAATTTATCTTAAGTTGTGTTGTTCTAAACCTAAGGAGCCACCGCTAAAGTGGGGAATAGACCTCTGGGAAGAAATGATGCGCCCGTTTTGACAGTCGCGGTTTACTTCTTTATCCAAGAGCCAAAAAGTTTGATGTTTTTATCATTTTTTTTGAAACGAAATAGTGAGATTGTTCAAAGGCCGTGAGCCAGCCTGCGGGCTGGCTTGCGGCCTTTTTTTAACTCCTATAGATATTACTTGGTTGCGTACGTCATTTTGCGCTAATAAAAATTTTCTGGTGTAATTCTAAGGTCGTCGAGAGTCTGCTTTTGGGGTGAAATGAAATAATTTGTCTCTTCTTAATGACGTTTTTTTTCAAATTTATCTTAAGTTGTGTTGTTCTAAACCTAAGGAGCCACCGCTAAAGTGGGGAATAGATCTCTGGGAAGAAATGATGCGCCCGTTTTGATAGTCGCGGTTTACTTCTTTATCCAAGAGCCAAAAAGTTTGATGTTTTTATCATTTTTTTTTTAAACGAAATAGTGAGATTGTTCAAAGGCCGTGAGCCAGCCTGCGGGCTGGCTTGCGGCCTTTTCTTAACTCCTATAGATAGTACTCGGTTGCGTACGTCATTTTGCGCTAATAAAAATTTTCTGGTGTAATTTTAAGGTCGTCGAGAGACTGCTTTTGTGGTGAAATGAAATAGTTTGTCTCTTCTTAATGACGTTTTTTTCAAATTTATCTTAAGTTGTGTTGTTCTTAACCTAAGGAGCCACCGATAAAGTGGGGAATAGATCTCTGGGAAGAAATGATGCGCCCGTTTTGACAGTCGCGGTTTACTTTTTTATCCAAGAGCCAAAAAGTTTGATGTTTTTATCATTTTTTTTTTTGAAACGAAATAGTGAGATTGTTCAAATGCCGTGAGCCAGCCTGCGGGCTGGCTTGCGGCCTTTTTTTAACTCCTATAGATAGTACTCGGTTGCGTACGTCATTTTGCGCTAATAAAAATTTTCTGGTGTAATTCTACGGTCGTCGAGAGACTGCTTTTGGGGTGAAATGAAATAATTTGTCTCTTCTTAATGACGTTTTTTTTTCAAATTTATCTTAAGTTGTGTTGTTCTAAACCTAAGGAGCCACCACTAAAGTGGGGAATAGATCTCTGGGAAGAAATGATGCGCCCGTTTTGACAGTCGCGGTTTACTTCTTTACCCAAGAGCCAAAAAGTTTGATGTTTTTATCATTTTTTTTTTGAAACGAAAGAGTGAGATTGTTCAAAGGCCGTGAGCCAGCCTGCGGGCTGGCTTGCGGCCTTTTTTTAACTCCTATAGATAGTACTCGGTTGCGTACGTCATTTTGCGCTAATAAAAATTTTCTGGTATAATTCTAAGGTCGTCGAGAGACTGCTTTTGGGGAGAAATGAAATAATTTGTCTCTTCATAATGACGTTTTTTTTCAAATTTATCTTAAGTTGTGTTGTTCTAAACCTAAGGAGCCACCGCTAAAGTGGGGAATAGATCTCTGGGAAGAAATGATGCGCCCGTTTTGACAGTCGCGGTTTACTTCTTTATCCAAGAGCCAAAAAGTTTGATGTTTTTATCATTTTTTTTTAAACGAAATAGTGAGATTGTTCAAAGGCCGTGAGCCAGCCTGCGGGCTGGCTTGCGGCCTTTTTTTTAACTCCTATAGATAGTACTCGGTTGTGTACGTCATTTTGCGCTAATAAAAATTTTCTGGTGTAATTCTAAGGTCGTCGAGAGACTGCTTTTGGGGTGAAATGAAATAATTTGTCTCTTCTTAATGACGTTTTTTTTCAAATTTATCTTAAGTTGTGTTGTTCTAAACCTAAGTAACCACCGCTAAAGTGGAGAATAGATCTCTGGGAAGAAATGATGCGCCCTTTTTGACAGTCGCGGTTTACTTCTTTATCCAAGAGCCAAAAAGTTTGATGTTTATATTTTTTTTTTGAAACGAAATAGTGAGATTGTTCAAAGGCCGTGAGCCAGCCTGCGGGCTGGCTTGCGGCCTTTTTTTAACTCCTATAGATAGTACTCGGTTGCGTACGTCATTTTGCGCTAATAAAAATTTTCTGGTGTAATTCTAAGGTCGTCGAGAGACTGCTTTTGGGGTGAAATGAAATAATTTGTCTCTTCTTAATGACGTTTTTTTTTCAAATTTATCTTAAGTTGTGTTGTTCTAAACCTAAGGAACCACCGCTAAAGTGGAAAATAGATCTCTGGGAAGAAATGATGCGCCCTTTTTGACAGTCGCGGTTTACTTCTTTATCCAAGAGCCAAAAAGTTTGATGTTTTTATCATTTTTTTTTTTTAAACGAAATAGTGAGATTGTTCAAAGGCCGGGAGCCAGCCTGCGGGCTGGCTTGAGGCCTTTTTTTTTAACTCCTATAGATAGTACTCGGTTGCGTACGTCATTTTGCGCTAAAAAAAATTTTCTGGTGTATTTCTAAGGTCGTCGAGAGACTGCTTTTGGGGTGAAATGAAATAATTTGTCTCTTCTTAATGACGTTTTTTTTCAAATTTATCTTAAGTTGTGTTGTTCTAAACCTAAGGAGCCACCGCTAAAGTGGGGAATAGACCTCTGGGAAGAAATGATGCGCCCGTTTTGACAGTCGCGGTTTACTTCTTTATCCAAGAGCCAAAAAGTTTGATGTTTTTATCATTTTTTTTGAAACGAAATAGTGAGATTGTTCAAAGGCCGTGAGCCAGCCTGCGGGCTGGCTTGCGGCCTTTTTTTAACTCCTATAGATATTACTTGGTTGCGTACGTCATTTTGCGCTAATAAAAATTTTCTGGTGTAATTCTAAGGTCGTCGAGAGTCTGCTTTTGGGGTGAAATGAAATAATTTGTCTCTTCTTAATGACGTTTTTTTTCAAATTTATCTTAAGTTGTGTTGTTCTAAACCTAAGGAGCCACCGCTAAAGTGGGGAATAGATCTCTGGGAAGAAATGATGCGCCCGTTTTGATAGTCGCGGTTTACTTCTTTATCCAAGAGCCAAAAAGTTTGATGTTTTTATCATTTTTTTTTTAAACGAAATAGTGAGATTGTTCAAAGGCCGTGAGCCAGCCTGCGGGCTGGCTTGCGGCCTTTTCTTAACTCCTATAGATAGTACTCGGTTGCGTACGTCATTTTGCGCTAATAAAAATTTTCTGGTGTAATTTTAAGGTCGTCGAGAGACTGCTTTTGTGGTGAAATGAAATAGTTTGTCTCTTCTTAATGACGTTTTTTTCAAATTTATCTTAAGTTGTGTTGTTCTTAACCTAAGGAGCCACCGATAAAGTGGGGAATAGATCTCTGGGAAGAAATGATGCGCCCGTTTTGACAGTCGCGGTTTACTTTTTTATCCAAGAGCCAAAAAGTTTGATGTTTTTATCATTTTTTTTTTTGAAACGAAATAGTGAGATTGTTCAAATGCCGTGAGCCAGCCTGCGGGCTGGCTTGCGGCCTTTTTTTAACTCCTATAGATAGTACTCGGTTGCGTACGTCATTTTGCGCTAATAAAAATTTTCTGGTGTAATTCTACGGTCGTCGAGAGACTGCTTTTGGGGTGAAATGAAATAATTTGTCTCTTCTTAATGACGTTTTTTTTTCAAATTTATCTTAAGTTGTGTTGTTCTAAACCTAAGGAGCCACCACTAAAGTGGGGAATAGATCTCTGGGAAGAAATGATGCGCCCGTTTTGACAGTCGCGGTTTACTTCTTTACCCAAGAGCCAAAAAGTTTGATGTTTTTATCATTTTTTTTTTAAACGAAATAGTGAGATTGTTCAAAGGCCGTGAGCCAGCCTGCGGGCTGGCTTGCGGCCTTTTCTTAACTCCTATAGATAGTACTCGGTTGCGTACGTCATTTTGCGCTAATAAAAATTTTCTGGTGTAATTTTAAGGTCGTCGAGAGACTGCTTTTGTGGTGAAATGAAATAGTTTGTCTCTTCTTAATGACGTTTTTTTCAAATTTATCTTAAGTTGTGTTGTTCTTAACCTAAGGAGCCACCGATAAAGTGGGGAATAGATCTCTGGGAAGAAATGATGCGCCCGTTTTGACAGTCGCGGTTTACTTTTTTATCCAAGAGCCAAAAAGTTTGATGTTTTTATCATTTTTTTTTTTGAAACGAAATAGTGAGATTGTTCAAATGCCGTGAGCCAGCCTGCGGGCTGGCTTGCGGCCTTTTTTTAACTCCTAGAGATAGTACTCGGTTGCGTACGTCATTTTGCGCTAATAAAAATTTTCTGGTGTAATTCTACGGTCGTCGAGAGACTGCTTTTGGGGTGAAATGAAATAATTTGTCTCTTCTTAATGACGTTTTTTTTTCAAATTTATCTTAAGTTGTGTTGTTCTAAACCTAAGGAGCCACCACTAAAGTGGGGAATAGATCTCTGGGAAGAAATGATGCGCCCGTTTTGACAGTCGCGGTTTACTTCTTTACCCAAGAGCCAAAAAGTTTGATGTTTTTATCATTTTTTTTTTGAAACGAAAGAGTGAGATTGTTCAAAGGCCGTGAGCCAGCCTGCGGGCTGGCTTGCGGCCTTTTTTTAACTCCTATAGATAGTACTCGGTTGCGTACGTCATTTTGCGCTAATAAAAATTTTCTGGTATAATTCTAAGGTCGTCGAGAGACTGCTTTTGGGGAGAAATGAAATAATTTGTCTCTTCTTAATGACGTTTTTTTTTCAAATTTATCTTAAGTTGTGTTGTTCTAAACCTAAGGAGCCACCGCTAAAGTGGGGAATAGATCTCTGGGAAGAAATGATGCGCCCGTTTTGACAGTCGCGGTTTACTTCTTTATCCAAGAGCCAAAAAGTTTGATGTTTTTATCATTTTTTTTTAAACGAAATAGTGAGATTGTTCAAAGGCCGTGAGCCAGCCTGCGGGCTGGCTTGCGGCCTTTTTTTTAACTCCTATAGATAGTACTCGGTTGTGTACGTCATTTTGCGCTAATAAAAATTTTCTGGTGTAATTCTAAGGTCGTCGAGAGACTGCTTTTGGGGTGAAATGAAATAATTTGTCTCTTCTTAATGACGTTTTTTTCAAATTTATCTTAAGTTGTGTTGTTCTAAACCTGAGGAGCCACCGCTAAAGTGGGGAATAGATCTCTGGGAAGAAATGATGCGCCCGTTTTGACAGTCGCGGTTTACTACTTTATCCAAGAGCCAAAAAGTTTGATGTTTTTATCATTTTTTTTTTGAAACGAAATAGTGATATTGTTCAAAGGCCGTGAGCCAGCCTGCGGGCTGGCTTGCGGCTTTTTTTAACTCCTATAGGTAGTACTCGGTTGCGTACGTCATTTTGCGCTAATAAAAATTTTCTGGTGTAATTCTAAGGTCGTCGAGAGACTGCTTTTGGGGTGAAATGAAATAATTTGTCTCTTCTTAATGACGTTTTTTTTTAAATTTATCTTAACTTGTGTTGTTCTAAACCTAAGGAGCCACCGCTAAAGTGGGGAATAGATCTCTGGGAAGAAATGATGCGCCCGTTTTGACAGTCGCGGTTTACTTCTTTATCCAAGAGCCAAAAAGTTTGATCTTTTTATCATTTTTTTTTTGAAACGAAATAGTGAGATTGTTCAAAGGCCGTGAGCCAGCCTGCGGGCTGGCTTGCGGCCTTTTTTTAAACTCCTATAGATAGTACTCGGTTGCGTACGTCATTTTGCCCTAATAAAATATTTCTGGTGTAATTCTAAGGTCGTCGAGAGACTGCTTTTGGGGTGAAATGAAATAATTTGTCTCTTCTTAATGACGTCTTTTTTTCAAATTTATCTTAATTTGTGTTGTTCTAAACCTAAGGAGCCACCGCTAAAGTGGGGAATAGATCTCTGGGAAGAAATGATGCGCCCTTTTTGACAGTCGCGGTTTACTTCTTTATCCAAGAGCCAAAAATTTTGATGTTTTTATCATTTTTTTTAAACGAAATAGTGAGATTGTTCAAAGGCCGTGAGCCAGCCTGCGGGCTGGCTTGCGGCCTTTTTTTAACTCCTTTAGATAGTACTCGGTTGCGTACGTCATTTTGCGCTAATAAAAATTTTCTGGTGTAATTCTAAGGTCGTCGAGAGACTGCTTTTGGGGTGAAATGAAATAATTTGTCTCTTCTTAATGACGTTTTTTTTTCAAATTTATCTTAAGTTGTGTTGTTCTAAACCTAAGGAGCCACCGCTAAAGTGGGGAATAGATCTCTGGGAAGAAATGATGCGCCCGTTTTGACAGTCGCGGTTTACTACTTTATCCAAGAGCCAAAAAGTTTGATGTTTTTATCATTTTTTTTTGAAACGAAATAGTGAGATTGTTCAAAGGCCGTGAGCCAGCCTGCGGGCTGGCTTGCGGCTTTTTTTTTAACTCCTATAGATAGTACTTGGTTGCGTACGTCATTTTGCGCTAATAAAAATTTTCTGGTGTAATTCTAAGGTCGTCGAGAGACTGCTTTTGGGGTGAAATGAAATAATTTGTCTCTTCTTAATGACGTTTTTTTTAAATTTATCTTAACTTGTGTTGTTCTAAACCTAAGGAGCCACCGCTAAAGTGGGGAATAGATCTCTGGGAAGAAATGATGCGCCCGTTTTGACAGTCGCGGTTTACTTCTTTATCCAAGAGCCAAAAAGTTTGATCTTTTTATCATTTTTTTTTTGAAACGAAATAGTGAGATTGTTCAAAGGCCGTGAGCCAGCCTGCGGGCTGGCTTGCGGCCTTTTTTTAAACTCCTATAGATAGTACTCGGTTGCGTACGTCATTTTGCCCTACTAAAATATTTCTGGTGTAATTCTAAGGTCGTCGAGAGACTGCTTTTGGGGTGAAATGAAATAATTTGTCTCTTCTTAATGACGTCTTTTTTTCAAATTTATCTTAATTTGTGTTGTTCTAAACCTAAGGAGCCACCGCTAAAGTGGGGAATAGATCTCTGGGAAGAAATGATGCGCCCTTTTTGACAGTCGCGGTTTACTTCTTTATCCAAGAGCCAAAAATTTTGATGTTTTTATCATTTTTTTTAAACGAAATAGTGAGATTGTTCAAAGGCCGTGAGCCAGCCTGCGGGCTGGCTTGCGGCCTTTTTTTTAACTCCTTTAGATAGTACTCGGTTGCGTACGTCATTTTGCGCTAATAAAAATTTTCTGGTGTAATTCTAAGGTCGTCGAGAGACTGCTTTTGGGGTGAAATGAAATAATTTGTCTCTTCTTAATGACGTTTTTTTTTCAAATTTATCTTAAGTTGTGTTGTTCTAAACCTAAGGAGCCACCGCTAAAGTGGGGAATAGATCTCTGGGAAGAAATGATGCGCCCGTTTTGACAGTCGCGGTTTACTACTTTATCCAAGAGCCAAAAAGTTTGATGTTTTTATCATTTTTTTTTTGAAACGAAATAGTGAGATTGTTCAAAGGCCGTGAGCCAGCCTGCGGGCTGGCTTGCGGCTTTTTTTTAACTCCTATAGATAGTACTTGGTTGCGTACGTCATTTTGCGCTAATAAAAATTTTCTGGTGTAATTCTAAGGTCGTCGAGAGACTGCTTTTGGGGTGAAATGAAATAATTTGTCTCTTCTTAATGACGTTTTTTTCAACTTCATCTTAAGTTGTGTTGTTCTAAACCTAAGGAGCCACCGCCAAAGTGGGGAATAGATCTCTGGAAAGAAATGATGCGCCCGTTTTGACAGTCGCGGTTTAGTTCTTTATCCAAGAGCCGAAAAGTTTGATGTTTTTATCATTTTTTTTTAAACGAAATAGTGAGATTGATCAAAGGCCGTGAGCCAGCCTGCGGGCTGGCTTGCGGCCTTTTTTTTAACTCCTATAGATAGTACTTGGTTGCATACGTCAGTTTGCGCTAATAAAAATTTTCTGATGTAACTCTAAGGTCGTCGAGAGACTGCTTTTGGGGTGAAATGAAATAATTTGTCTCTTCTTAATGACATTTTTTTTTCAAATTTATCTTAAGTTGTGTTGTTCTAAACCTAAGGAGCCACCGCTAAAGTGGGGAATAGATCTCTGGGAAGAAATGATGCGCCCATTTTGACAGTCGCGGTTTAGTTCTTTATCCAAGAGCCAAAAAGTTTGATGTTTTTATCATTTTTTTTTAAACGAAATAATGAGATTGTTCAAAGGCCATGAGCCAGCCTGCGGGCTGGCATGCGGCCTTTTTTAATTCCTATAGATAGTACTCGGTTGCTTACGTCATTTTGCGCTAATAAAAAGTTTCTGGTGTAATTCTAAGGTCGTCGAGAGACTGCTTTTGGGGTGAAATGAAATAATTTGTCTCTTCTTAATGACGTTTTTTTTAAATTTATCTTAATTTGTGTTGTTCTAAACCTAAGGAGCCACCGCTAAAGTGGGGAATAGATTTTTGGGAAGAAATGATGCGCCCGTTTTGACAGTCGCGGTTTACTTCTTTATCCAAGAGCCAAAAAGTTTGATGTTTTTATCATTTTTTTTTGAAACGAAATAGTGAGATTGTTCAAAGGCCGTGAGCCAGCCTGCGGGCTGGCTTGCGGCCCTTTTTTTAACTCCTATAGACAGTACTCGATTGCGTACGTCATTTTGCGCTAATAAAAATTTTCTGGTGTAATTCTAAGGTCGTCGAGAGACTGCTTTTGGGGTGAAATGAAATAATTTGTCTCTTCTTAATGACGTTTTTTTTCAAATTTATCTTAAGTTGTGTTGTTCTAAACCTAAGGAGCCACCGCCAAAGTGGGGAATAGATCTCTGGGAAGAAATGATGCGCCCGTTTTGACAGTTGCGGTTTACTTCTTTATCCAAGAGCCAAAAAGTTTGATGTTTTTATCATTTTTTTTTGAAACGAAATAGTGAGATTGTTCAAAGGCCGTGAGCCAGCCTGCGGGCTGGCTTGCGGCCTTTTTTTAACTTCTATAGATAGTACTTGGTTGCGTACGTCAGTTTGCGCTAATAAAAATTTTCTGGTGTAATTCTAAGGTCGTCGAGAGACTGCTTTTGGGGTGAAATGAAATAATTTCTCTTCTTAATGACGTTTTTTTTTTCAAATTTATCTTAAGTTGTGTTGTTCTAAACCTAAGGAGCCACCGCTAAAGTGGGGAATAGATCTCTGGGAAGAAATGATGCGCCCGTTTTGACAGTCGCGGTTTACTTCTTTATCCAAGAGCCAAAAAGTTTGATGTTTTTATCATTTTTTTTTTTGAAACGAAATAGTGAGATTGTTCAAAGGCCGTGAGCCAGCCTGCGGGCTGGCTTGCGGCCTTTTTTTAACTCCTATAGATAGTACTTGGTTGCGTACGTCATTTTGCGCTAATAAAAATTTTCTGGTGTAATTCTAAGGTCGTCGAGAGACTGCTTTTGGGGTGAAATGAAATAATTTGTCTCTTCTTAATGACGTTTTTTTTCAAATTTATCTTAAGTTGTGTTGTTCTAAACCTAAGGAGCCACCGCTAAAGTGGAAAATACATCTCTGTGAAGAAATGATGCGCCCTTTTTGACAGTCGCCGTTTACTTCTTTATCCAAGAGCCAAAAAGTTTGATGTTTTTATCATTTTTTTTTAAACGAAATAGTGAGATTGTTCAAAGGCCGTGAGCCAGCCTGCGGGCTGGCTTGCGGCCTTTTTTTTAACTCCTATAGATAGTACTCGGTTGCGTACGTCATTTTGCGCTAATAAAAAGTTTCTGGTGTAATTCTAAGGTCGTCGAGAGACTGCTTTTGGGGTGAAATGAAATAATTTGTCTCTTCTCAATGACGTTTTTTTCAAATTTATCTTGAGTTGTGTTGTTCTAAACCTAAGGAGCCACCGTTAAAGTGGAAAATAGATTTCTGGGAAGAAATGATGCACCCGTTTTGACAATCGCGGTGTGCTTTTTGTGTACAAATGAAAATATTTGTTTCTTCCTGATGACTTTTATTTATCACTTTTAAATTTGCTTAACCCGGGGTTCTGGCGTCTGTGGTTTTTCACTGTAAATTAAAACGAAGTTCACAGTTCTGCAAAAAACTCCTATGTATCTTTTGTCTCTGGTGGTGATAAAGGCGTAGGTCAAGTTTGCGTTTTTTTTCAATCACAATTTGCAAGAACTAGCGTCTATTCTGGTCTTCGATGTAGTATCTGAGTTTCGACCGATTGAGTCCAGCTGTGAAGTATGCAGTTAATATCAGGTCAAAAGATCTTCAACTATTTTGACTATCAGCCAGCAATCAATTTCTGAGAAACCTAAGCTTTTTTTTGTGCCCCTGGTTAACGTTTTCGAGCACGACTAGCTGAAATTTGAAAAAGCGCATTTGGAGATCTCTCTGAGTTTATTTTATTTATACTCCAGTTTTGCTTAATAGCTATTCCGTGATTAAGTTTATGTTTGTAATTGGATTGTTTGAAACTTAATTTTTAATTGATGGTTCCCAAAATTATAGTTGACAAATTTTCATGTTCAGTCAATATCTGTTACTATTAAAACCCTCGGCCCTGAGGTAAATAGAAGTCATTTGAGGGAAAATCTGACTACCTTTTTTCTAAATTAAAGTTTTGTACATTCAGTTTGTTACGTTAGAAAAAGTGAAGATATGTTTCTGATTTTGTAATAGTCCGTTATATTGCTTTTATATATTTTTCAGAAATTGTTGCTCTAATTGTCGTATATTTTTCAAATTTTGTTTGAAATGTCTTCAAGCAATACATATTGACCCTTCTGCTTGGAGGAAATGGAAGAAAACTGTATTCTGCATGAAACGGGTTTGATTGTGCACGCTGCTTGTCCTGGTTGCATCAGAACTTGGCTGATTAATTACTATAAACAGTTTCTCAGCAACGCGCCAAGCTGTCCCATATGTCGACAAGAAGTAGTTGTTGTCTACCAAAAGCCCTCTTTTGTGTTGTGTGAAAAATGTTTGGAGCTTGAGCCTAAATTTTTTGTTAATTTGAGTACTTTGACGTGTTATAATTGTGAAAAAAGTGAGAATTGAGTTCCAACACAAAGCAGTTCACGCAATGAAAAACAGTGAACTGAGTTTTTGTTTATTAATTTGGTTGTCAATAATCCGATCTATCTGATGAAACTTACGATTATAAGTTTACGATTAATTTTTTATTACTTCGTTTGCAATTTTGTCAATTGTTTGATTAAACTAGGATACGAGCAACGCCCTGGGCTGCTTTTCCCGAATGAAAGTGTTCTCTCTAAGCTGATTGTGGGGCTGGGAGACTATGCTTTCAATTCAAAAATGGACAGCCGATTGTGTGGCTGTTCTGTTTTCGATTAATCAATAAGCCGATTGTGCGGCTTGATGAGGGTTAAATTAGGATTCGAGCAATGTCCTGGTTTGGTTTTCCAAAATAAAAGTGTACTCTCTCAGCCGATTGTGTGGCTGGGAGACTATGCTTTCAATTCAAAAATGGACAGCCGATTGTGTGGCTGTTCTGTTTTCGATTAATCAATAAGCCGATTGTGCGGCTTGATGAGGGTTAAATTAGGATTCGAGCAATGTCCTGGTTTGGTTTTCCAAAATAAAAGTGTACTCTCTCAGCCGATTGTGTGGCTGGGAGACTATGCTTTCAATTCAAAAATGGACAGCCGATTGTGTGGCTGTTCTGTTTTCGATTAATCAATAAGCCGATTGTGCGGCTTGATGAGGGTTAAATTAGGATTCGAGCAATGTCCTGGTTTGGTTTTCCAAAATAAAAGTGTACTCTCTCAGCCGATTGTGTGGCTGGGAGACTATGCTTTCAATTCAAAAAAAGACAGCCGATTGTGTGGCTGTTCACTTTTTGAGTAATCAATAAGCCAATTGTGTGCCTTGATGAGGTTGATTTCTCCTGGTAAGTTCGTCGAGAGACTGCTTTTGGGGTGAAATGAAATAATTTCTCTTCTTAATGAAGTTTTTGTTTTTCAAATATATTTTTAGTTATGTTGTCCTAAACCTAAGGAGCCACCGTTAAAGTGGAAAATAGATCTCTGGGAAGAAATGATGCACCCGTTTTGACAATCGCGGTGTGCTTTTTGTGTACAAATGGTATCATTTGTTTCTTCCTAATGACTTTTATTTATCACTTTTAAATTTGGTTAACCCGGGGTTCTGGCGACTGTTGGTTTTTAACTGTAAATTAAAACGGAATTCCTTAAAATTTCCCGTTTTTCCCCGGGAAATTTCCCTTCATTTGTAACGGGATTCCCTAAAATTTCCCGTTTTTCTTGGCGGGACCTGTTTTCTCCCTAAAAATCCCGTTTAGCTTCCCAATTTTTTCCCAGTGTTCCCATTGGGAAAAAATTGTGCCCCATTGTTCCCACTGGGAAAAAATGGGATCTTACAAATACTTACATAAACTTACAAATCCTGATTTTTTCCCATTTTTTTCCCCTGGGAAAAATATTGGGAACAAAACGGGGGAAAAATCAGAACTTGCAAAAAATTTCGGGAAACTGCGCACCGGGTACACTTTCTATAAATTATTGCCTTAAGCCCACTTAATGTTATTTTGCACAACTTTCAACACAGTTATAGGAATAGATAAAATTTTGCAATTTTATGCTTAAAAACAGAAAAAGGTTCGAATCTTGCCACCCCCAACAAATTTGAAGAGCTTACATTTTTGATGAGCCTGGACTCCATGTTACAAACTTTTCGCATATTTTAGAAATTCTAAATTACCCTTCAGTGACTCACTAAATAGATGCAAATACTATATCTGCTTGATATCGCAAACATATCAACCACATCTCCACTAAAAAGAGAATGAAACAGCTAACAATACTGAGAGTTCACTTTTCGATTCTAAGTTACCATGAGGGTTGGGTGCAATGCGACTCCACAAGGTCCAGGGGACATTTTTCAGTAGCAAAATTTGACAATGACTTGAAAAGCAATATTTTTCAAGTCTTGAATCATAATTGGTAGCAAAAACAAGCTATTATAAAAAAGTTGGACTTACTGGGGATAGTATCGCGGGTCGTAAAACTTAAGCAAGCAATCGATTTTATGGAGATTTTTTTTAGGCTATGAATACATTTTGCCAATATATGGGGTATAATTAAAAATAACTTGCAGCTACGATAGCAAGCAAATTTTTAAACGGATATAAAGCGATTGGAGAGTGGTCTTATTTTCTCGCGACCAATTTTTTGCCAATCAGAATTGAGCAAAAGTCAGCTTTGTGAAAACACAGCTAAAACACAACACAACCGCGCATGATTTCGTCTTTTAAGGAGGTTTGTAATTTCAATTCAACAAATTTCCAGATTTCAACAAGTTTCCAGATTCAACAGATTCAAATTCAGCAGTCCAAATCAAGACCAAGACAGCAGTAAGTCAGCACCTTCAAAAAAAATCCAAAATTTGTATGAAAATAGGTCCAGAAAAGAACTATATAAAACGAAAATGGTAAAAAAATAGTTCTTGTACAATTCGATCAGTTCATGTTCAATTCAATTTTTTTTCTTTAACAAACTTTTAGTATGAAATCTTGTTTAGTATTGACAATCAATTTCAAAGAATGAGCACATTCAATCTATTTTTGACATCTTCAAAGAATGTACAGTCCAATATCTTAATCAAAAATTTTGCTAAATTTACCCTATTTGAATTTTTTTTAAGCAGTTTGTTCTCTATTTTAGATGCAGATATTCGTTTTCTTCATATGGGCGCCTGTTGAGCCGATAGAAATGCAAAGGTAGTGCATGGAGTGGATTGATTGAAACTGATGGAAAACTAATGGAATATTTTATTCAAAAATTTTGCTAGTTTTACCCTATTTGAAATTTTTTTCAAGGTTTTGAAGCAGTTTGTTCTCTATTCTAGATGCAGATCTTCGTTTTCTTCATATGGGCGCCTGTTGAGCCGATAGACTTGCGAAGGTAGTGCATGGAGTGGATGGACTGAAACTGATGGAAAACTAATGGACTTGAAATGTTCAATTAAAACTTAAAACTTTATAACGGTTTTCACTAAGCTGAAAAACTATAGTAAAATTTTGAATAATCTATATAATGGAGTTTTCGTAGTTTATTATTAATTTCATTTCAAAGGTTTTTCAAACAATCATAATCAATTTTTCAACGGAAATAAATAGATTTAAGAGGATTTAAATCGTTAAAATGGTCCCAGATTGATGCCGTAGAAGGAATTTTGTTGATAACATTTTATAAATGAAACCGCTTTAAAATCAATTTTAATTCAATTATTCCAATGCGGGATGCAGTATTGATCACTTCAAAACCTATATGCTATAGTAATGACAGTGGTCCACGATCAACGCCCTCTGCTCTCAATCTTAAAGCCTAATGGAGTAAATAAACACACCACATGTAGACTACCCAGGCCTAGACCTCGACTTATGAAAAGACATTAAAAGTCTAGTAGGGGGGGCCAATATTGACTATAATTACACGGTCAAGGTTCCTAGTTAAAGTCGAGCTAATATCTTTTCATGGGTCGAGCTAAAGTCTTTTCATAACGAAGAAAGTCCAGCTAAGGTCTTTTCATGGGTCCACCATTAGTCTTTTAATAACCAGCAAAGTCGAGTTAAGGTCTTTTCATGGGTCCACCATTAGTCTTTTCATAAGTCTGCTTTTTTCAAAATTCAAACTTTTGTAAATTTTTTCCTGCTTCTGTACATACAGAAGCAGAACCGGGGCAAGACTAAAAATAGTTTTGCACCAGAGCAGTCGAACTTAAGAATCAGTTGCAAATCTGCCAAAAGCCTTAAGAATTTTGTCAAATCTTAAGATAAAGAGTTATTGCAGATTGAGTATATAACCACATTTTTAATTCAATGAAACCAGCTAGCTTAAAAGTATTGGTCCTAGTCCCATTAGCCATGAAAAAATTTCGGCGTTATTCAGTTTGTTTTCCTTTCCAAAATTATGAGCTATCTTTTTTAAAATAATGCAGGTTTTTGAGGTATTTGTGGTTCTTTTGAATCGTATAATGTGCAGGATCATATATGCTGACTACGTTATATGCAATGTTGCACATAAATCGTTAATGGCAAAAAATCAGACTTATGAAAAGACTAATGATGGACCCATGAAAAGACTTTAACTCGACTTTGTTTGCGAACATTGTGTCGAGCTTAAGTCCAGCACAAACTTTGGGTCGAGCCAAAGTCTTTTGTAAAATTTTGGGTCCAGCTCAAGTCTTTTGCGAAAAATCTGAGTCGAGCTAAAGTCCACAATGTCTTAAAGTCCAGCTAAAGTCTTTTCATACCTCAAATGAGTCCAGTATGGTCTTTTCATAGCACATTTTGGTCGAGCATTGTCTTTTCATGAGTCGAGGTCTAGACCTGGGTAATACGCTGGATAGATAGACTGATTGCGTTTCAGTTCAAGATTCAACACAATCCAGTTTCAATTATGGATCTATTTGGTTTGATTTCGAGAAAACCAAAAAGATTATCTATCAAGATGCGTATGTATTTACAATAACCCAATCTTAGTTGAAAAGTTAAATTCAACCAGAATTTTGACTTAGAGTTCTTTTTTGTTGTCACACGAACAGCACTCTACAGCTCTAAGTATACTTCTGACATTAATAGGCCCAAAAAAATGAATCAAAACCTGCCAGTTACATTAAACGTACTACTCAATATTAGGACAACATTGGAATGATTTATCCAATCTAATGTCCCACCATTAAAAACAACAATTCAATCGCGCTTCTTATCATTATGTTTCGTAAAACACAGTTGTACTCAGACTTTTCAATCAATTGAAAACATTGTCCGGATTTAATCCACATATTCTCACTGAAATTCACTCGACTGATACACTTACTTGCCGAAATGAAACTATCTCACTTAAATGTAGCGAATTAGCATCTTAACTGGGTCATATATATCCTTTACTTCCAATAATGAACCTGAATCTCGGCTTTCAAGCACCTAAAAGAAAGCCAAGGCATGACCGTAATGTGTCGCTAAACAGTATTGATGACAAATTAAATACAACAAATTTTTTGGCACAAACGGAGTTTTGTCGACCTACTTGATCTTGTTCAAAAAAACCTGATTCCCTCGCTTACCTCAAAAGACGCGGTGTTGAATGTGATACTGGACTTTGTGAATGCTAACGACAACGAAAGTTCAGAAGGTTAACCGTAACTTCTGATTGTCAATTCAACACGCTTCCAAAAAGAAAAGAGCCAAACGAAGACGTGCAATTAGATTTCACCGAACCAATACTCGGTGTTCTATGAAAAGATTTTAGTGCTTTAATAGCAATCGATAGTTTCAGTAAATATCACTCCGCAAAAATTTTAATCGGAACCTTGAGTGGTAATTGCATCAAACTTTAAAATCATCACTTACTTAAAAACATCCGATTAGACCAATCCAAACGTTTAATAATTAAGGAAGCGTATGTAGAAATTAAAACAATAGTATAAATGCAGCTCCAGTAAATAATGGTAGCATTATTGGTCTTCCCTGACGAACGATAAAAACAATTAAACAATGTTTGGCTTGCAAAGCGAATTACAAGAAAAATCTATAAATCTTCAGAAAGCGCAAAAACTCTTCATCTATCGATTAGAATTTTGTCGAAAAAATCAATAAACATATCACCATTAAATGTGCATTTCACAACACCACCGAACACGCCACGCAAACACTTGTCAATTGTTCCGAACAGCAGGGTACTTGATTGGAAAGTGGGATTAAAATTTCGCTGGATAATGAGACAGTGAGGGCAAGGGAACTCCTAGCAGTCAAGACATGGAACAACATTGACTATAGAAGTGAAGAGGAAAAAAGGAGCAATAAATCAGATTTGATCAAAGAGGCAGTGAATAGATACAACAAGGACCTGGCATCCGCAACTCGCTGCGTCTATTCGAGAAAATTAAGCAGGTGCCTCGTACTGTACTGTCCGCCACAAATGTAATAGCAAGAAACGTCGACCCCAAGAAGACTTCTACGAAAACTCTTTATGGACTGTTCGAAGTGTTGGAATTAGGGACGCAGATCATGTTGACGTCAAAAACATCGCTAATTTATCATCCCGGCCATTCGTTCATAACCACGCGCAATAGTGATATCGCAGATTTTGGCGAACAAGAGGAGCGTTTGACGCCGCCCCTAACGCAATAAGAAAACAAAAGACAGTATTCGCAAAACGGGAAGGGAAAGCAACAGAAGACAAATTAGAACAACATTCGAACTGTTAAGAAAGATAATGTCTGAAGCAAGTCTGCTGAAGCGTAAGACACAAGTATAATTTGATCCATCACTCCGAGCTCCAGTAAAAAAAAAGCCAACGC
This sequence comes from Convolutriloba macropyga, assembly GCF_964194025.1. NCBI lineage: Eukaryota > Metazoa > Xenacoelomorpha > Acoela > Convolutidae > Convolutriloba > Convolutriloba macropyga. Next base: position 55,393,084 of record NC_134470.1, on the reverse strand, counting down.
AGATAATACCCTACTGGCGAGGATTCCCACATTGAGAAGATCTAGGAGGAACAAAGAGCGACGTTAGGATTAGGTGCAGAGTCAAGTTCAGGAAGCAAGTACTAGTCAGCAGAGCATTCGCCCAGCAGAAAAACGGAGAACTAGAAAAAGTGAAGACATTGACATTAAAGCAGAAAATTATGCTGGACTCTCAAAGGGATCCAAAATCAGCGAAAAAACTGATACAGTCCTCATTCAGTGGCTTTGGGTGTGCTCCATCCGCATTTGTCGTCTTCTGAATTTCTAACTAGGCCAACAGTGAGGGGGATCTGTCGCCCAGAAGATCGAACAAATTTAATTAAAAAACCAACACCGAAGGTTTAAAAGAAAATGATGAAGCAAGCGCTACCTTGTCTCTTTTCTGAGTCTTTCCCCTCGTCCACTCTTGCAGGCTGTTAAAAGTGCTTTGTCCCAAAAGACGTTAAATTGAATAGAGAACACCAGCACAAATGTAGAATCCACAGTAAATAGATGCAACTCTCAATCAATTAACAACTTGAGACAAATTCAATTGCAAAATCTTCTATAAATTCAAAATTTATCGTGATTCACTCGAAATATAATTAACCAAGTTGCTCACAGTTTTCTAACTGGTCTTGCAACTTTACTGACTGCTTTAAGTTTTTAGTCCCACTAAACCAACTGCTCACTAGCTCAGTCTTTTCTCTCTCTCTCTCTCTCTCTACTTATACACGATAAACTGATTGCAACTTTTTCTATTTGACTAACTTTATCTTATCTTAATTAAATATACTTTTAGAACTTAAGTAAACACCGTAAGTCATTTTGACTGATTGATACATCCGCAGGAGGGGTTCTCCTTACTAAACAAACAGATTAACGTCAAAGTCCGCGGTCCTTATCGCTCTTATTTGCGCACACAAATTTGGCGCCAAGTCAATTTCGTCGCTTCTGTTATCCAAAGACTATTGGTCTCCATGTGTAAATATACCGCTAATTCATGCTCGCTAAAGCTAAAATAATGGCTTGGTATGCTTTTCCCAGCATTCTGTGCAATTCCCTATACAAAAATTAGTCAGAAACCAAAATTTCCCAAAAACCCAAAAATTTGACCTCTAGAGGTCAATTAGGGGTCAATAGTCAAGGATCAAGGGTCACTTTGGTAAAAATAACTATTGGCGCGGAAAGTCCTACCATAGTTACATCTACCCACTAATTTTTATCATCTAACTCTTAATAGAACACGAGCAATGACCGCGCACACTTTTCATCGACCTCCAGGATGACCCCAAATTTCGAAACTTAATAACTTGCGAAGTAAAGGTCAAAACGTCTTCGGGTAAAGTTTTCTAGTAACTATAGGGTGCCACCAACTTGCCTGCCAAGTTTCATGACCAACGGATCAGCCGTTGCGAGTCGTTTGCAATTTAAAAATTTTTAACGAGTCGTGGGTGCCGAAACCCGAAAAATCCGAGTTCGTCAAAATTGACCGGGGTGGTTATTTTTTGTCACTAACTGTCTCAGGTTGTCATATTAATACCATTTCAAAGTCATTCGGCCGCTCAAAAAGGCCAATTTCCGGTTTTCGGCACTCGGGTCGTCCCGAAGCACCGACTTCCGGTCGGAATTTGGGAATGAAAATATCACCAATCGAAAGCCCTTGAAAAGTTACACTAACCCTCCAAAAATCATAGGGCTACTACCAATACTCCACGAGCAATTCAAATTTTACGTTCCGCAGCACGGGCGTGCGCTAGTTCCGTGCAGGTTGGTGTGGGGTCAAATCCGACCTCAAAATCGGATTCCCCATACCCAAATTAGTCTACCCCCCAAATTTCAGGTCAATCCGACTTCAACTTTTAGAGAAATTACAATTTCAATTTCAGTGTTAACTATTTTTAGTGAAAACTGCCTATTCTTATTTCAAAAAGCTAATAAATTTCTCTCACAACTTCCTAAACCCTTCCCATGATCATGTGCTACATTACTCTGGACTTAATACCCATTGCAACCCTTAGTTCCCCGTGTATCATACTCGAACAGTCATTTTTTCGCTCAAAATTTCGAAAACCTTCAAATCACACCACTTCCGGTGTTAATAGCTCGGAGTTGGGTGGTCGGATTGGCCCGAAGGGTATACCAGCCTGAGAGGACCATTGGGTGTACATGCCATTAAAATTTGGTAAACGTCCGCTTAATATAACCTCCATGGGGGGGCGGGAAACATCGGCTTGGTGGTATTTTCATAAAGTGAATAAGTGAGCATTTTATTTGCTTTAAACAAACATTTTCGCAACCAAGCTTCAGTCTTCAGATTATCGTCCTTACTACAAGTTCTTAAATCTATCCTCTATCAAAATGGACAGTCGTACATACTTCGAGATTATCCTGTACTTGCGTTCAGGGGTTTACCCCAGGAATTGTCATTGGGTCGAGAAAAACAGCATTCGCCGCCGAAGCCGAAAATTTTATACAAAAAATGGTCATTTATACTTGGTTGGGTCCGATATTCAGGTACTACATCGTTCAAATGCTCGTACGAAGATATCTCAGATGCACAGTTCTAATGGCCACCTCCCCAGATACAAATTAATGCCGTTAGTTAGTCAAAAATTTAGTGTTATGCATCTTAAAGTATGGTGCGAAACGGTTATACGCGATTGTTCTACTTGCAATGATAATGCCATCTATCGCCACACTAGAGGACAGATGAATTTTATTTCACAGGAAGTCCTCGACCGAATATGTCGCGAGATGGGTCTAGAGAAGAAGAGAAGATACTGTTATGAATTGTTTAAAAGGTAAGAAAATCATTTTTTCGTACATTAATTTCATATATTACGACGTCCAATTCTTTTCAGTTGCCCTGAATTCGACACCTCGCAATACGAGCCTATTGCATTAGACGTTGCTCATCCTAAATACAATTGTGTTAGTGCCTGTCTGTCGACCATTATTACGGGAAACCGCACGCAGGCGGGTAAATTTGAAAAATTATTTGTCAAACTACGCACTGGGTCCGATAAGCACCTTTACGACAGACCCGGCAAAGTAATTCTATCTAGAGGGATCGAGGACGTCGAATTTATCAATACAACAGACCTCAGACTATTTGCTCGACGCTTCCGTATTAATATTTATGTATATTATGACTCTGGCTACGATGAACAACCTTACTATCTCAGTCTAACTGGGACTCACAAGGGATTAATTCGAGGCGGAATATTTCTTAAATTCCAATTAGTGGAGGGTACACCGCATTGTATAATAATATACCGTTGCGACAAGAAACAAAGTCATGAAAGGTAAGTTAACACTTATTATATATACAACTTATTTATTTAAGTCCAATTTTGCTTCCTATTTTCAACTCTTCCTCATCTTTTTCTTCTTGTTCAAGCATCAACCGTACTGCAGAGGCCATCTCGGGGTCCTTTTTCTCCAATTCGGCCAGGTCAATCCCCCCCCGTTGCCGCCATGCGCTGATTGACTTTCTTTACCTTCTTTTTCTTCTGTAGTTTTAGTATTTTTTATTTGTTTCTTCTCCTTATTTTTTAGCCCCCCACCAGTTGCCGCCATGCCCACAGATGTTCCCGGCTCGAAAAGTGAGGCTGGAGGAGAAGGAGGTGGCGCGGAGTCAGTTTCAGGGGACGTTTGACCCCCATTTCCCCTGTATGGAGAAAGTTTCATCCCTTTTAGGACTTTCTTTGTATTTTTAGTTCTTGCCATTTTAACTCCCGAACTATGCTATTTTGTTTATGTATACACCTCAGTTTAATCAGGTCTCCTATTTGTCTCGTCAATCTGTTTTGACAGTCTTTTATTACCAAACCTCAACCAATTTGTTATGCCTTTATCCGGTTTGTAACTTTGCTTACTTGTATGCATATTTGTTTTAATGCGAATTTGGGGCACCATGTGTTTGCTTTCAAGAGAGTACTTAAATTTGTTCAATTTAGCTCTGGTGTTATTATCTTAATTAGATTGTCCCAATTGCGAGCTTTCTAAAGAGCCTACATACACACACTTTCGCCGCTTATAACTAACTATACTCAATTTCATGTTCGCTACAGCATTTAGCCACAAAGGTTGTTGTTGTAGCCGTCCGGGGTCGACTTCGGCGTCAGTAGGTATGCCCTTAGAGCCCGAGGAAGGACGCGGCCTCGACAGGCATCAACCATAAGCTGTCGATCGTGAGGTTGGTGGGTTTCTTCTTGCATTCGAATAGATGTTTCGTGTCATGCGGGCTCTCTTGTCAATCTGGGCAGACGTCACGCACTTCGGGGTTGATTCTTGACATGTACGAATTCAGTAACTTGCTGTAGCCACTTCGTAGTTGGGCGAGCTTGACTCTGGTACTCCTGGGAAGCTTCTCCGACTCGGAAATGGGGGGTGGCGGGGCATTCAGAACCTTGTTGTTGCGCATTTTTAAGATGGATTTCCTGACGAACGTGCTGTGAAGTATGATGTTGCCTCGCTTCAGCCATTTTGGTCAATGAGATTCTCGACAAGAGCTTAAGAATTGCAATGTACAAGAATCATTCTGTAAACGGTATCTTCCGGATACATACACAACTGGGCCACCAATAAAAACGAACATGATGGATTAGTTTTAAGATGCTCTTAACTCAATAGACGCGATCATCGCATCCGCGGAATTGCAGCAAAGCAGTAAAGGACCATCAAATACCTCAATTAAGGACCAAACACATCTGAACTTGAATAGATCGGATGAAAGAGAGGGGTTACCTTTGGATGGTGAGAAAAACCTCCCGTTGGACGCCATCTTCCTCGGGACACACTCGAATCAAATTATATGTACAGCACTTTTACAAGTTCTAACACACGACGCTCAATGTATATCCCATTTCATTTATTTAGTAAAGGAAATGGAATATACTCCAAAAAAACTTCACTTGTTGTTACTTTAAATATTAGATGCCATACTGGTCCACGGGTAACTTTTTGCTCCACAGGTATTACGCAATATGTTGAGTTTGTAAATATAAATATTACGCTTCAAAAAAGGATCCCGGACCTACCTTCCGTTACAAATAAGTACTGAATCATCATATTTTCATCATGTTTTTTGTTCTTCCAAGTTTTCTGATCATGACACTATTTGTTATAATCATGACACTATTCAGAACATGATTCTGCTTTCGCAATTCTCAGCATGATTTATAACCTGACCTTTGGCTGAGAAGCATGATTTATAACCTGACCTTTGGTTGTGAAGCATGATTTGTAACCGGACCTTCGGCTGTGAAGCATGAGTTATAATCTCGCCTTTGTCTGCAAAGCATGATTTATAAGCGCGCCTTTGCCTGCAAAGCTTGATTCATTCGCTTGCAAACTAAACGAGAGCGAATTTCCCCGCAAAAATTACCATTTAAAGAGGCTAGCATATTTGCTTTGGCGGCTATACTAAAAAAGTAAAAAACAAATTAACTCGAACACATGAATTACAAGAAATAACAAATTTATGCTCAAAATGAAACATAATCTTATAATGATAATTAAAAAAACTATATAGAATTCATTTGATCTTCTCTTTTCATATTCGTTTTTAGTATCAATGCATTAACGTTGAGATGGTAATTTAACTGTCCGTTCTATATTCTTGATTCCTATTAGATTCTTGCCCATAGAAGATGATCCGCGAACTCCTGTACTTGTGCTTTACGACAGGCGTATTGGGCAAAGATTTTTTATGCACTTTTGGCGCACAAAAATCAAAGGTAAAATATTTTTTACCTAATAACGCTAAATACAATTAACACAAAATTTGTTAAGTTTGGCATAAAAAAAATGGAAGGGAACCGAAACCTAATAACAAAGCGCAACCTCTAAAAGGAAAAACTGATCATTGAAAAAAATCTGAAGATGCAACTAGACATTCAAATACTATATACTAACTTCGTGTTCTGAATTTTAGTTGCTCACAAAAAACAGTTGCTCTATTTGTCGCAAAATTGGAATGAACGAATTTAGAATCTGTGTGAACATTCAATTTTGTTTATTCATTTTTATAACTATTTTCTATAACTGCGATTTTATATACATAATAAAAACAAAGATAATGACAAAATTTGAGAAAACGAAGAATACACAACATATCGGAAGCGGTTTTCTGGCTATCTTGTTCACCGGAAAAACAAAAATAGAATAGTTGGATGAAATACAAATACGCAGTGAAAAAAAAAATTAGAATCCCAAAAATGAGAATATACAGAAAAATAAAATGTCAGTCTATGGTGATGGAAGACCAAAAGTACTGATTGAGAGCGATATCAGTTTGGCAAAATTAAGAAATGTTAAACCAAAAATTTAGAAAAAAAAACAAACCTTCTTTGTATGTCCAGTTATTTTTATCTTGCCATGCCTAGGTCGAGTTTATTATTTGTTCTCGTTTTTGACGTAGACCATATTTGAACACACAGAGGGTGTATGGTGCGTTCAAGTATACAGAGGCTAGGAGTTTTTTTAATGAGCAACAAAACGAACCAGTAATTACCGTCGAGCCAAATTTTGCCCATAGAGGAGCCAACATCTGTCAAATAGATGCTCCAACTCTGGAAGAAAGATGATCCACGTTTGTTCATGTGCAAGAGTTACGTTTTGCCCCGTAGACGAGCAAAAGACTTCATCAGAGGCGAGCTAAAGTCTGCTCAATTTACTTTATAAAACATTTTTTGCGCCATAGGCCTCCAACAGACCAACCTGAGGTAAACAAAAAAACATAATAGTTAATAAAACATTTAAAAAATTTGTGTATCTAAACTTTTTAATATTATTTCTTCTGCTCTCTTTACTGTCCAACACCACAAGTTAAAAAAGTTTGAGAAATTTTGTTGTGGCAAAAGAAAAACCAAGTCTCTTTATATACTACACTCTTAATTAATTTTTTGAAGGGAATCCCAGTTAAACCAGGTTTCAAGACACTTCACAACAACGCAAAGAAACACTGCACAATTAATAAACAATTCAAGTGAGATCGTCCTATAAAGTCACAAGAAGGGGATGGACTTATATCCGAAAATCAAAATTTTTTTGAAAAAGCCACATTTGATTCACCAAAAAATTAACCAAAGGAGCAAACCCAAAAACTCTTGTTGTTTTACAATCACTAACACGAAAAACTCTGTGACCCAGAGAATATTGACCAACAATTGACAAAACTGCAAAGCCTGAAATTATACATCACTAAGAAAACAATGAGAAGGAGAATAACAAAACGTGACCACTAACATTAAAAACTGGTCTTTGAATGAATCTGAATATGCAACTAAAGATTCAAAACCTCGATAGCAATTCAATGTTCTGCTGACTTTGAGCTGTTCAGGGCAAAGCACCTGCTTTAATTATCGCAGAATTGGAAAGAACAAACTTAAAACTTTTCAAAAAAAAAACAATCGACTGCGAGGCTGAGTTTATAACATCTCTGTGAACCTTTTTTTTGTATATCCATTTTTTATTATATTACATTTCTGTCAACTAATATTAGCAACTCAACAGTCCGTCATCTACTGATATTATAAATGTGGCCCGACAAACAAAGAAAGTAACTGTGAATAACGCAAGTCCTTCATTCACGAGTCTAAGATGTTAAAAGACGAAACAATGTTCATTCTCACAATTATGAAAACTTTTCCAGAATTTAATTGTAGAACAGAGGACAAAATGGGCATCATCTATGGGAATAAGAAACGAAAAAAAAAGGTTTTAATCGCCTAAGTTCTAAAGTTTTTAGCTTCGCGGTGTCGATCTCAAAACTTGAAATAATTTTCCGACTGTACTTTAGTAAAATTATTTTGTTTGTTTGTTTTGCTTTGATGTGTTTTGCTTGCGGAGAGTAATAGGGCGGGTGATACTTAAAGATATCATAATTTGTTCGATGCAGTATACTTTATATGATGTTGTAAAGCAGTTCAATTTATTTGCCCTTGATAATCCTGTTCATATTTATTCAGTTCTTGTCTTGTGATCTGTTAATGATTTCCTTCTTGGTTTACCGCCTCGTGATCAGACATGTCTGATCACACATTCACGTTTGCTTACAAGCACTTTTTTTCATTTCATTTCATTCTCTTAAGTTTGCTATTCAAATTCAGTTAACAAACTCTCTTATAAATCCCGCTCTGCAAGTAAGCGCAAAGAAATTTATTTAAGATCTCGCTCCGCGAATCGCTAGTTAAATAAAATTAAACGCACGCGCATTGCAAGTAGCTACTCTATTTAAATAGAGTACGACATAGCGCAGTCAGCAGCTAAACGTACACCACTCGGAATTGACGCGTTCTGGGACAGACCTACACCCGATCCTCACCTCCGCTGGGCGAAAAGGCGAGTGCAATATAAATTGGCAATGTAGGAGAAATAGAACATCATCCTTGATACACTACTTGGACCCAAACCCGAAATGGTGGAACTTCCCCTCGAATCAGTATACGAAGAAACTATACTCGGAGCTTCTGCACAGTCGGAGAGAGAAAGGAACGCTCGCAATAAGCATCAAAAGATGAATTGGCAAAACAAGTGCCAACGAACCATAGAAGTTGGCATAATGTGTGGCGACAAACCATGGCCATTGGCGGATCGCAAAACCGTGAATTTGATGTATCTAAGCATCGGGGTAGAAGGACGCCGCATCCTCAACTGCATGAACCCGCACATCATGATTGATACCCTAACAACCGTCGATTTCTGGAAAATTGTAGAAGAGGCATTCATCCGTCCTCGCAACATAAATTTTGACCGACATGTTTTCTTGATTGCGAAACAACTTCGGGGAGAAACGGTGGAACACTTCTATGGAAAACTAAAGGAATTAGCAGAGAACAGTGACTTCGAGAATAAGGAAGAAACATTGATACGCGATGTCTTCATTTCTAACCTCATAGATCCTGACATTCAAAAGGAACTTCTCAAACAAACGGTTGAGCTATGCCAAACGTTAGAGCTTGCAACCAAAATGGAACTGGGGATGCGAAACCTGCAAGAAATTCAGCAGCATAATAAGATTATCATCCCGGCGAACGTCAACACGGGTCAATTCTCTGGTAGCTCTCGAGCCTCGAATTGGCAAAATTCGAGCAATGCAATACGACAAGACAATCGCTCAACGCTCTATTGCTCTAATTGTGGAGGGATTTGGCTTCCGAATCATCGCGATAAATGTATCGCGAAAGGCAAAACAAGCAACAATTGTGAACTTCTAAATCATTTTGCGAAAGTTTGCAAAAAACAAAAGACGGTGAAACCAGTAAATGCTAAAAAGAAGATGGTGAGTGTCGTGGAAGAAGAATTGCATCCTGAGGATTCAGTAAATTTTCTACAACCTGCTAGGCTCTACGAATCGGACTACAGCAGCGGAGAAGATAACACGGTCCCGGTGATCGAGAATTCAGTAGAAAAAGTAGAACCGCTCATCATGCCCATCAAGATCGGCAATATTAACACTACCCTTCTCGTGGACTCCGGTAGCGCATGCAGTATTCTGAACCGTCCACTCGCATCCCAAGTGGTACAAAGTAGTTCTTGCGCATTCTGGATTAGCGAACAGATGCCACCACAACTTCGGACTTTCTCGAATGAACCCATTCAAGTGGAAGGGAAGATTCAAGCGTCAATAACGAGTAATGGATGGACTTGTGACTCTGCAACATTCACTGTTGTAGCTGACGGACTAAAATTGCTATTTGGTTGTGATTTGTTCGATCGATTTGGTCCAGCTGTGACTCAATCTACATCTCAAAAAGATGAAGACACAGTGATGCCGGAAGAAATACTTCCAGACGACAACTGGCTGAATGGCTACCGCATTGACATTGAGGTTGAGAAAGGAATATCACGAGCGACGCAAGAAGCCAACTCAAGAAAACGGGCTAGCAATGATGGCGAATCTTGCTTCCTGCAAACAAAGGCCACTCGAGCAATTCCCTTCAAAGAGCGTGCGGTCGAACTAAATCTAGCGCGAAAAATTCATGGCAAGAGACGATCAAAGAAAAAACCTCGAAGGATTGTATGAGGTCCTCGCCCCGGGATTACGTATTCTGAAAGTTAGCCCAACGACCTCCACCATCAAAGAGCCGGGGAAACCTGTGGTAACCATCAGAAATAGCGATAAAGCTAAACTCGGGAGGCAACTGGAGCGGCAAACTCCATTGAAGGCATACGCCGACCGCAGAGGACCAAGATCTGGGGAAAAGTTGGTGGAGGAGTGGATTCAAAGTCACGTCAAAGAATTTACGAGAAAACAGAAGGGGGACAAAAACATGAAGCACCGCAAGCGTTCATATTTATTCAGTTCGTGTCTGGTGATCTGTTAATGATTTTCCTTCTTGGTTTCCCGCTTCGTGATCAGACATGTCTGATCACGCATTCACGTTTGCTTACAAGCACTTCATTTCATTTCATTTCATTCTCTTAAGTTTGCGATTCAAATTCAGTTAACAAACTCTCTGGTAAATTCAGCTCCGCAAGTAAGCGCAAAGAAATTTAGTTGGGATCTCGCTCCGCGAATCGCTAGTTAAATAAAATTAAACGCAGGCGCTTTGCAGGTAGCTACTCTTTTTAAATAGAGTACGACAGGGCGGGTGAGAAAGGAGGAGGGAATTGATCGGAAGTGAGCTAGTTAATGATCAGAGTTTTGCTCGTTATTGGTCAGACTTTAGGAAGATTTTGACTAGGAAGCTTCGACTTATATGCAGCCTTTAATATTGCTTCATCCATGTAATCAAAAACGCACTTTATCCGCCCCTGAGTTTTTATTTGTATGATCATTAACGCACACCTCAACCTGTGTATGGTTCGAAAAACCAAAAACACGCACGTCTTTCATTTAGGTATCTAAAATGCTCAAAGACTAAACAATTATCAACCTCCTCACGTGCAAAAAATCCTGGATTTAATAAAAGAATAAAGACAAAAAGGAAAAATGATAACCAGGTTATGAGAAACTCGAAACGAACAAAAATTTTTTTCAAGTTCTCAAAGTCTAAAAGTGTCACTAGATAGAAGAACCGGGAGCACGAGGTATCGTGAGTGGGTTGTTTCAAAAGCAATTCGCAGACAAGTAACTCAATTTTTAGGTGCATAATAAAAGAAAGAAATTTGACGACGGTTCAGATAACGAAGAATACATATCCCAAAACGGTTTTCTGCTTATCATGTTCATTGGAAAAAAAAACAGAAAAGTTAGAAAAAATGGAAATATGTAGTGAACAGAACCTATGATTAGAAATCTAGGAAAGAGAATATACAAAGACAAAAAGTATCAGCCATTGGTTATGGAAGATCAAAAGTACTGATTGAGTTTGATATCAATTAAAAAGTGTTACACCAACTAGAAACGTCGTGAGTCAAAATTTTTAGAAAAAGAACAGCTTCTTTGCATTTTGATTCTTCATTTTTATCTAGTTTTGTCGTATAAGTCCGGGAACATCTTTTTAAGGAAATGCGACACTTAATAAAGCGCTGTTTTAAGTTTAATTTTGTGATATTCTAAGACTTACTTTTATGATATATGATATTGCTTGTATATTTGCGTAGAGCCGATTTCGGTAACTTAATTTTAGTTTTTCAGAAAAATCACAGCCACCATCCCAGTGTTCAACTCATAACAAAACAAGCTCTTGGGGTCAAAAACCACTGTTTTGGAGACAGTACGTCACGGAAACTGCAAGACCTGAAATAAACAACTAAAATTCTTCCATATATCTGTAATACCTTGCTGGAAGATATTACTTCTCCTCTTGGGAATATGACCTTGCGCAAAGCTTGTCAAAACTACGAAAAAAGGTGCATTGCAAAAGTACTAAAAACTGGGAATATATGAAAGTGGAATACAGCTGTACATAAAAGCTAGAGGAAAAACAAAATTTTGTTTGTACCTATGCAAAATATCGCACCAGCAGACATTAAATCAATATTTATAGCTGATATGAGAATACAAAACATCCTTTGCCACAGAACGCTAATCTGCTTGCAAGGGGTCTAGCAGGCGCAACTATTGTGAAACTGGACCAGTACTGGATTCGAGCCTGTATCACTTACTTGCAAGCCTAGTGTGCTAACCTTTACACCAACTGGTTTTCAGCTCTCGTTCTTAGGCGTCTTTTATGACCTGTTCTCACGTTCTCTCTAGTTCTTCAAGGCCTAACTTCTGTGGCCAAGTACGCCAAGAACAAGTGGAGTGCCCTGTCAAACTATGTCAAGCTTATCTGGTGCACAATTTACATTAGGTTGTTCTCTTCACAACCGTATAACACTCCGCGCATCACCGCTTTTTCAGTTTCCAACTATCTCTCTCTCTCTCTCTCTCTCTCTCTCTCTCTCTCTCTCTCTCTCTCTCTCTTGCGTTTAAGCTCAGAGATTAGGAATTAGGCCAATATCTTGTTAGGGGGTCTAAGCAGGCGTAACTACTTTGCAACCAGCATCTCTTACTTGCAAGCCTAGTGTGCTAACATTCATAGCAGTCGGGCGTAAACTCTCCTGCTTGCGCATCTCTTATAATCCGTTACCGCATTCTTTATTGTTGCTTAAGCCTTCCTTTTCCTAGGCAAGTATACCACAAAAACGTACAAAAACGTACGTCAAGCTCTGTCAGGCTGATCTTATGCACAAATGAGACTGTGCTATAGGTTGTTCTCTCTCAACCTTCTAACACAGTTGTTGTTCCTCCAGGTCACAGTAAAAATTGCACTTGCTAATTCCTCGGCAAAGACATCTTCAATTACTATTCAAACAGACTAAACCATATACGAGACCAATTTTTCCAATTCAGTGACATGAAAAGATCGGTAACTTCCAAAGGAGGTGCCAAGGAGTGCTAAAAAGGACGGAAATCACCCGATTTGCCGATTCCATTTGATTTGAAGTGAGATAGAACTATCAGCTCACCGTTGTGAAAAATAAAAATAAAAAGTTACAGAGACGTAGTTTGAAGTGGAAAGCAAAAGTGCTGAAAAATCGGAATTTTTTTCTTCCTATAAGGGAAAATTTTTTGAAATTGTACTGTAAGTATATACAATCATTGATATTCATTGTCGCTTTTTGTACGTGATAAGACATTAAGATTCTTTGATCACAACAATTGTAATTTTGAAGCTGAACTAATTTATCTCACTTTCTTCAGATCGAAAATAACGGAAAAAATTTTCTGTATAGTTAATTTAGTTTGCGAAGATTACGTTTTTCTGTACAAATAAGAGCAAAAAGTTCCACTGGAGCAGAAAATTTCATTCCACGTTTAATTCAAGAACTACCTGATAGAAATTTAAAACAATTTATGGCCTAAGGCTGAAGACGATCAAGCAAAGTGTAAGTCGTTTTTCTAATTAACTGTTTTGATTGTCAGCTTGTGCAGAAAATAAATTAACTAGAGCCAAAATCCTGCTCTTAAAAATTTCTGTAAGATTCTTGATTTCTCAACGCGATATCATTTCAACAATTAGCAGTTTGAATTTATTAGCATTTTTTTTTAGACTTAAAATTATGAAAACTCACTTTATTTTTATTGGTTCGGACAGACATGAACATATATGCATAACGAGCCCTGGGAGCTAATTACCTGCAGCTAAGGTTCTGCAGATCATCACAGAATTGCGTCAGGACAACCGTGTCAAAAAAAATGACCACGGCAGAATTATTCATATTCTCATATTTAGGATTCCAGCATTTGGCAAACTGTTATCTTTTCTTTAGTCTGATCCGCTTTCAGAGACAACGACTGATTTTCAAGAGTTTATTTTGCAGTATGTTCTATAGGCGTGTATGCTTGTTAAATAATAGCTTACAAAGGTGTGGTTTATACCCGCATTTACTATCAAAATTAAGTGTGGCACGATGAAACTCATGTATGATAACGAATAAAAAGGTTTGGCATTGAAAGTCATGAAAAATCAAAGTTAAAGATATGCCTTTTACAGCAATTATGAATATGAACTCGATAAATTTGAACTAAATAACCAGGGGAAGGATTGGGGGGCTAAACGGTTACGGACCGTTTACACTCAGGCAAGCAACAACAAAACTTAGCAAATAAATTTATCAGAAAAGAACAAAATAATTGACATCAGAAGTTCAATTTTACTGCCTCAAAAGTTTCCGCTTAAGTGAGTTTTATGCATCAATTTGACATGATTGAAGGAGTATTCATTCACCGTCCGCGGCCAACGAAGAAGAAGACTCATTGTCAGTTTCAAACACTTTGCCCAATCTCACTGCGGGACGTTGCACCATGCCAGTACTGGTCTTGATGTCGAAGCTTCTTGCCACTCCATCTCTACTCACATGTGCTTTGACGATCTGACCAATGAGCCAAATTCCTCGGGGTGTAAAATTTTTGTAGAGCCAAACAACATCGTCTTCCTTGAGCTCAGCGTTGGCTTGCTGCCATTTTGTCCGTCTGTTAAGTTCCGGTACAAATTCTTTGAGAAGACGAGACCAATTGTGGTCCAAAAGGGTCTGTGACTCCTTGAGGTCTTTAATTCAAAACCGGGTTCTGTTGTTTGCCAGAGGTTTTAGGCAGAAGTGGCGTCTTCTCATCAGGAAATGATTTGGCGTTAATGGTTCCTCGTTGGTCAAAGTGCTCCCAACATGCGTCAGTGGGCGTGAATTAAGAATTCCTTCTGCCTCCACTACGACTGTAAGGAAGACTGAAAAGTTTAGTCGGCGGCTTCCGAGGACAACAAGTAGGCTTCGATAAGTCGTTCCCAAACCGACTGGATAAGTCGTTCCCAAACCCCTCCGAAGTGCGGTGCCAGAGGTGAGTTGAACGTCCACTGGATGTTCTGTTGGGTCAGCTGGAGACGTATGTAATTGTTGTCTGGTTTGTAGTTTTCCTGAAATTTGAGTTTCATTGCCTGGTTAGCTCCAACAAAGTTCTTCCCGTTGTCCGAATCAATGACATCAGGGTATCCTCGTCTGGATACAAAACGTTGAATAGCCATTAGTAGACAGTCAGTAGAGAGGTCCTCACAAACTTCCAAGTGTACTGCTCGTGTGACCAAGCATGTAAACATGCAGACTTAATTGAGTTCTGTCTGGGTTCTGGATTTTTCAATGTGAAAGGGACCGAACATGTCCATTCCAGTATTCACAAATGGGTAGAGTTTGGAGTGCTCCGGAAAGCAAAATTTTGGTAGAGGAGCCATCTTCGGTCTGACATTGTCTACTCGCCAGCGTCTGCAGATGAAGCAGTACTTCCCTAAAGTTCTTAGAGCTCTGCAGATTCCAACTATCATGATTATTGCTTGGATATGTGCACGAACATGTTAAATTCCATGATGCCCGCAGTCGTGATGTGCTTTCTCAATAAGCAGTTTGGCATTTCTGCACTTGCTGTGGAGTATCACCGGATGTTTGCTCTGAAAAAGCAATCCAGATTTCTGAATTCGTCCCTAAGCCTAAGTAGTCCGTCGCTATCCAGAAAGGGTGTATATGGTAATAGTTTGTCCTTGTTGTCTAGGGGTGGTTCACTTAGAAGTCGAGAAACTGTGTCCTTGAAGTGTGTGGACTGAGATATCCTCAAGAGAAAGCTCCGAGCCTTGTTTTCGTCAGCCGCGAAGTCGTCCAAGTCGCAGAGTACGTCGCGCTTGATCAACCTCCTCAGTATGCGCACTGCTCGAAACACTGTTCTAATTGTGCCAAAGGGTCTAGGCCAATTTGAAAATCTGTTTGGATCTACCAACGGTTTTTCACTGGTCTTGACATCAACTTGAGTGGCGTATGTTTGAGCTGTTTTGTCACCGGAAAATGTCCACTCGCTCTCAGGTTTGATCACGAAAGAAGGTGCTGTTATCCACAATTTTTGAAGATTGCATGGAACTAGACCTCTGGTACCATGATCAGCCGGGTTCATTTTTCCTGGTACGTGTCACCAGTCGTCTTTGTTTGAGTTCTCAGCAATTTTGTTGAGCCTATTTGCGATGTAAATCTTCTGTCGATCCATTGATGTGATCCAGCTGAGTACTGCTGTGCTGTCGGTCCAAAATTTTTTGCTCTTCACGTCTATTATCATATCGGTCTCACAGAAGCCTGCTAGTTCTGCTCCCAGTGTAGCTGCTTCGAGCTCAAATTTGGGAATGCTCATCTGTTTGATTGGTGCCACCTTGGACTTGCTGATGACGTAAGGGGTAGCTATTGAGCCGTCAGCGGAGATTGTCCTCAGGTACATCACTGCTGATACTGCTGAAGGTGAAGCGTCTGTGAAGGTGTGCAACTCGTGAGTTCCATCGACGTTGGGAACTAGACATATGTGGATTTGAATTGAAGGCATATTCTGGAAGTCTTCCATCCATTTCTGAATTTCGTCGTAATGTTCCTTTGATAGTAGCTGGTCCCAATTATGTCCTTGTTTGACGATTTTTTGCAAGATGCATCTCAGTCGAATTGCAAAAGGCGAGATTATTCCAATGGGATCAAACAAAGAAGCAGCCATTGAGAGAAGCTTTCTCTGTGTGATATTCTCTCTTTCATAGCTCAGTTTGGGATTCGCAAAAAGAAGTTGATCGGATTCAGGATTCCATGTTTGAGCAAGTATCCTTTGTAACTTTAGAACTCCAATTCTGTCTTCCTCTGGAATCTTTTCCAGCACAGCAGGGTTATTGCTGAGAAACTTGGTGAGGTTGAATCTTTCTGTTTTGAGAACATGTTTCAGCTCAGTCGCTGTATTTGCTGCCTCTTCCTCTGTTGAGAATGTTTGAATGAAATCATCCATGTAGAATTGTTTTGTGATTAAGTCAAAGATTTTTGTGTGTTCTTGTTTGTTATCGTTGGCGCACTTTTGCAGAACAAAATTTGCGCAGGCAGGAGAACATGTTGCTCCAAAAATGAGTCGGTGGTATTTGGATGCCCTCTCCTGATCATTGTCGCTCCACAAAAAAAGGAGAGCATCTTGGTCTTCTTCTCTGATTCCAACTTGCATGAACATAGCCTCTATGTCTGCTGTTACTGCAACCTTGTACTGACGAAACCGTAGAAGAAGGTACGCAAAAGGTCCGGTCTCGTAAGCAGTGCATCGTTCAAAGAAAACCCTTTGTATTTTGAGGCTGCATTTGGCACTCGTCTTATCTTGTCTGGTTTTTGCTTCTTTATGACGGTATGATGCGGTAGGTACCAAATGTTCTTTGCATCCTGGTTCGTAACAGCTGCTATATATCCCTTATCCATATCATCAAAGATAGTGGCCATATACCTTTGTTTCAGTTGGTTCTCTCTCTCTAATCGCTTCTGCAGGGCGTGCCACTGAACCCTTGCCATGAAGTAGTTGTTGGGTAGCGTGACATTTTCTCGCCAAGGGAGTCCCATCTCATATCTTTCCCTGTTGTGATGTGTGGTCTCTGCCAAAGTCTTTATTGCCTTCTGGTGTTCTTCATTGTGTCCGTTCGTAGAACCCTGACTAAAGTTGACACCTTCAAAGGTCCAAAAAAGATGTAGAAGATTTTCGTCCGGGTTGTCACTACCTCGCTTGAGATGGTTGAAAAGAGTGATGTTGTGGTTGCTGCTTCCTTTATGGTTTGGTTGAAAGTACTCTTGTAGCACAAGGCCTGTCAAAGTCCAGCCTAACAGTGTGTTGACTCGGTAGGGTGTTTTTGGTTTGCCGGTAGTGAAATCTCTTGGCACAGTAGCCAGAAAAGCATCTGCCCCTATGAGTATTCCAATTTTGTTGTCACGAATTTGTGGGAAGTTGATTTCTGCCAAATGATCATGGTCTCTACAAAGTCTATTCAACATTTTTGCGGCGGGGACAATTGGCATCTGGAACTGCTCAATGGAGGTTGCGTACACAGGAAAACTTGTCACCGGTTTTGAGCTGTGAAGTGAACCAATTCCAAGCATGACATCAGCTTTTGTCACTGTGTGTTCCCCATGTAGCGAAGCTAGAGGAAGTTCTATATCTTTGGGGACTCTAATCCGAAGAGCATCAGCAATGTTTTGTGTGATCTGTGTATTATCACTTCCACTGTCCAAAAATGCATAGGTCTCTATTTTGAAGTCTTTGTAGAAGAGCGTGACTGGTATTGCCTGTAGTTGAATAAAAGCTCTGACCCATGTGGGTTCCCAATTTCTGCTACAAGTGTGGTTTTGCACCCGTGGAAGTTTTGATGAATCATCAATCAGCTCGTTGCTAGTCACTGATTGAAAGTGAGTGTTACTTCTGTCCTTAGTTTGCTCGGGATTGATGTGCTGCTGATTGGCAGTTTGATGCGAGTTGTTGTTTCGATAGCTTGGATTACAAGGGTTGAAACTGTTTTGATTGTATCCCCTTCTGTTGTTGGTATTTGGCGTGTTACTGGTTGTTGACGAAAGCTGAGACGTTGTATGGTTGAAGTTTCTACCGTAGTTTGAATGCACTGGGTTGTTCCTGGATTGGAATCCCCCTTTACTCGTTGCTTGGAAATCACTTCTCTGCAAAGTACTGAAGTAGTCTCGATGGAGAGTTGAATGATGAAACCCATTGCATCTGTCTACAAGACATCGAATCTTTGATTTACAAAATCCACTCTCATGTCTCTTCAAGCAATTGACACACAGGTTGTGATGCCTCACCAAATGCTGACCGTCAGCTACAAACTTGCTCAAGTTTTCTTTGCAGCAACCAAGGTTGTGATCCCCCGAGCATTGTTGACAACTTGAGCTGGCTTGAAAAACTATGTTGGAGTGTTTCTGGCCTTGGGAAGGCCGTTCAACCCGGCTTGTCCTTTGTGGTCTTTGTGGAGAGACATCCTCGCAAGCCTCTGCATATGTGCTTATCCAATCTGCAAAGTCAACCAGATTTGGCTGCTCTATTCTCATGCTCCTTACATGTAGATTCCAGCGAATCGTCATTGGTGTTGTCAACTTCTCCTTGGCATTTTTAATTACCGCAGAAGCCTTCAGGTGCGATTCGAAATGGTGAAGTCGAAAGGTCTGTACCAAACGTCTAAGGAAGGACGCAAAACTTACAAAGCTAATGGGATCATCTATTCTGGTCCTAGGCTATTGTTCAAGTTGTGTGAGGTACGCACTCACAACATGCTGCGGCTTTCCAAACTTTCTGATAAGTTCCTCCTCATAGAAGGCTCCGTTGTAAGAGTAACCACAGATGAAGTCTTTTGCTTTGTGAGTTACCGAGTTTTGCAAGTATGTCATTTTCTGAACAGTTGAAAGAGCTGGATTGTCGTGAATGGTTGACTTGAAAAAGCTGTGCCACTGATGCCACATCAAAGGATCGCCTGAGAAATGGTCAAGACTAACCTTTGGTAGACTGAACGCATTCATCATTACTTGATGGTTGGTCCATTCAGAACTGTGGGTCGTTGTTGGAACTGTTGCTCAGAAAACTGTTGTGAATTTGAAGTGACGGTTGGTCTCTAAGTTGGGAGAGTTCATCATTTGTTTGTCTCTGGGAATGAGTTATCCATTTGACTACCATGCAAATGACGTGACTGCTGCTGATCCCGCGGATAGTGATTGTCTGCAAAAGTTTGGGTGAAAATGTCAGGCATTGCTTGATATTAAAATCCGGTTGCTGTACCGGAATTCTAGTACACAGTGTCTGATGGTTGATCGCTAGAAATATTGAGGGTAGCAAAACTTTGATTTGGAACATTCACATCAACAATCCTGCAACTCTCAACCTGTTTCGCATCTTCACTGAAGCTGCGATGCTCCTGTATCTCACTGTTCTCTTTTGGTTTCTGTTGCTGAGCATTGTATTTTTCTACACTTCTTCTTTTTTTTGAAGATCACAATGACTGTCTTTGAACGGTACACCATCATGGTCATCAGAACTGAACACCTCATCCCAGCTCTCAGCGTTTTCACCTGCATTTTGCATTGGCTTTTTACATCTCATTCCGCATGGTCGTTTACGTCTGCTTCCTGAAACAACCACCTTGCTGCGTATTTTGTTGGGTTCTTCCGAGGAGGTGTCGGAAGAGATGAATTTTTGATGGTTTGACCCATGAAGCAATCTAACTTTTTGTTTGGTTCTCAGCCATTTGCAATTTCTCCGTGCAGACTTTGCAGCAACAGTGTTGAACTCTTCTTGTGTCAACTGCTGTTCTATGAGTTCGTTACACATGCGATCAAGCTCCGCTTTTTGCTGTCGAACTTCGTCAACGAGCTCTTGGAGGTCTGTTGCTGCTTCTGTTTTTTGCATTTGTTCGTCGAGTAGGTCTTGTGCTGCTTCCCACTCAATGACTTTGAACTTCAAGAGTTGCATGAGTTGAGCCTTGGAGGATGACTTTGTTTTGGGTTTGCTAGACATAGTTCTGGCTTTTCTCATTGGTTGATGGTTACTTTGTTTATGGTTGCACGATGACATTCACAAAAAAAAAATTATTGCACTATGAGTGTTATGAGTCACTGCACTTTTAGTTAGCACTTAAAATGTTGTTTGAACGCTTATTAATTGTTTTTTTTGTATCTAAAAATAACTTGAATGCTATTTATACTGCTGTTGTGGACAGCTATTAATGGTGTGGTTGTCTTATGTTTTACCAAATCTTGCTTGAATGCTGTTTTTTTTATTAAATTATATTATGTACGCTTTGCGCTGTGGGGAGGGTTTTGTCTGATCACGGTCGCAAAGAACCACCCTAACCTGAGGAGGATACTGTTTTACCTTTTAGAAAATTTTGTGCCTAGAAACAAAAACTTTTGCACTTGCGTGTCAGCAGGTGCAAAACTGTAAATCAGAATCAGCTAGAGTATCTGTTTGAATGTAAGAAGGGCTTAATCAAACCCTGAAATTTTAAATGCTCTTTCGCTAGACTTAGGGTCAGAGAGTTTTAAATGAACTAGAACGTGCTATAATCTAAGAAAGATCAGGCTTTGCTACCTATGTATATGTTCGACTATCCCCGTCGTCAGCCTATGCGTTGGTTCAAAAGAGAACCCGCAGCCTCACCCGCTCAGGCCCCAGTCAATCTTATAAGCAAATGAGGGACCTCTAGCCGCATGGACTAGAGAACTGCATTGAGCGGATTGCATCATAATGTTCGGAGTGCAATGAACGATGCAGGGGAAGGTCATCGAACTTTAACTTACTTAGAAAGCCTGACAGCCTAGAAATTTAAAGTGCTAAAATATCAGATGGAAAAAATCTATAGCACGTTTAATTCAGCTAGGTGGTGGGATTTTTTAAAGTTTTAGTGAAAAACTACAAGTCAGAAAATTTAAGTTGTCTCTGTATTATGAGTCGATGGTTCGGTTTTAAAACCGAGGATGCGCCAAAATTTGTTATCTTTTTTTTAGTCTGATCCGCTTTCAAAGACAACGACTGATTTTCAAGAGTTTATTTTGCTGTATGTTCTTCTATAAACTTGTATGCTTGTTATATAATAGCTTACAAAGGTGTGGTTTATACCCGTATTTACTATCAAAGTTAAGTGTGGCACGATGAAACTCATGTATGATAATGAATAAAAAGGTTTGGCATTGAAAGTCATGAAAAATCAAAGTTAAAGATATGCCTTTTACAGCGATTATGAATATGAACTCAATAAATTTGAACTAAATAACAAGGGGAAGGATTGGGGGGCTAAACGGTTACGGACCGTTTACACGAACCATATATTTTCTGCACACTGAATGAAAAATTGATATCATCGAGCGCGCATCTTGAGATTTTGATAAATGATCAAGGCTTTCGAATTAGATACGTGACCGGACCAAGTCCACTTTCAAGCAGGAAGAGAGGGTTCAGGTGAAAACCTAGAACACGAATTAGACAACATTGCCTCTGCGACTCACGTGAGACTGAAGCGGCCTGCTTTGTATGCATACGAAATTGGTCCGATCAGTAATTCTTGGATGAAGGACGTCAGCTTGGAAAAGTTTGTGTGGACGATAAGTTCGTCAGAACAGTTTCATCAGAAAATAAGCAAACTCCGAAAAATGCTCTGATTCTAAAGAAGGCAAACTCTTCTCTTGTAGCCAGCATTTTATACGTCTTTTTGCGTTATAAACTTTTTGTTTTGTTTTGAACGTTTTAAACGTTTTGTTTTGATGGTTTTAAGTCCAGGTTTTGCGGCACTTGTGGTTTTTTCCAGCTTAAAAAGTTGTACAGCAAA
The DNA here is from genome assembly GCF_964194025.1 of Convolutriloba macropyga. Lineage (NCBI taxonomy): Eukaryota > Metazoa > Xenacoelomorpha > Acoela > Convolutidae > Convolutriloba > Convolutriloba macropyga. The sequence continues at coordinate 55,371,020 of NC_134470.1, read as the reverse complement.
AATGAAATTTATAGTGAAACTAAAAGGGCTAAAATGTTATAAAAGAAGCAGAAAACGAAAGTTAGTTTAAAAAATGGTAATTAAAAAAAATTAGTTGGTTAGTACGAAAAGCTCATTTACTGATTTTTTATCACTTTTTAAAACAATGAAGTTTAAAGGCTACTTTAAAAAATCAAAATTTTGTTTACTTTTTTTTTCCAGAAAAAGACTCTTATAGCTACTCTAGGGGAAACGATGTCACAAAACTCGTGTGGTCTTTACCGAAACATATTGTAAGAAAATCGGCTTCTGGCATAAACGGGCATCAAGGAGGAATCCTGAAAAAATTTTGCTCCTGAGCTAAAGAATGAAATATTCCCTCTACCTGATTCAGTTGGCCAGATACACGAGTGAAAAAATTTTGCGCTAATCAGCTTTTTCAAAACAGTTTTTAGTTTTTCGCAAAACGGCGTCTATCTCAACAAGATAAACTGGTATTAATGAATGTGGAGGCATTCCTGATCATCTAATAAAAAATATTAAACTTTCGGGCGTAGTTTTCATCTATTTTTCCCATTTTGCACTGTTGGGTTGCTTTTAGTAGTTTTTGTAATTTTATTCCTTCTTTCATAGCATCTGGGAAATTTTTCCACGTGAACGTGGTTACCTTAAAAATTTAGGTGGCCTTTCAATTTAATTGATATTAATTGTGAGTTTTGTTTGTTAAAAAAATGGGGTAACTTAATCAATTTTTTTCCTGTTATCGTCATCTTTTTAAAAAATTTTTTGCTTATTTCATCTGAATTAAGCATTTGGCACTAATATATATGTACTATTATATATGCCTAGCACTATTATATATGTATTGCTAATATGACTTGACAGCTCAATGTTTTATGCTTCACAATTCTTACTGTAAAAAATTATATTAGTGTTTATTTTCTTTCCGACTTTTCGTTGTTTGCCTTTTTATTGTTGTTTTGCGTTTCTCTGACTGGATTTCCCTAGTCCAATGATTAAACCGAAAAATTTATATAAGGTTTCTTGAATAACAATCTAGAGGTAACATTTAACCTTTTTGGAGTTACATGTTTAATAATTTTATATAACTTTCCCCCTTTCCTCCGCTTTCTCTTTGGACTACTTTGGACTGTTTTGGCAATAGTGTTTTGTGTGGCCCAATTTGGGATGAAATTTTATCAGAAAATTTTCCAGATATCGTTTTTAGCCGTTCTCATGTTATCTTCCTTCTGTTATTTTTTCAAGATGATTCGTAAATTTAATTAGCAGGCTCATTTTTTTCATTAAGTGGTTAGCTGGGGCCTAAAAGAATGTTTTCTTCGAGTAGGTTCCGGAATTTTCCGGCTATTTCAAATATTTCGAAAATTTGGCCCGCAGTTTGTTGCCCTGATTTGACAAATTTGGGTATTTCTTTTATAAAATAGTTGTCAATAAATATTTCACACCAAAATATTTTATCAATATTTGATCAAACTTCCCTTTTTTTATTTCAAAGCCGCTCTTTTTTACCTCTATATATTATTGCCCTTATCACTAATATCACATTTATTTTGAAAATAATTAACTGCTGACATTTGTTACGGAGCTTAAGATCGAAGCGCAGTTGAAAAGAACCTACGGATTATTTAAAATCTTTTCTGCAAAATATGCCATACACATTTATACGACGTACTAATAGAGTTTACAGCAATAGAGTTTAAGTAAGCCAGTTTATTTCGCGCAGATTGATATGAAAACAAATTTTGAAAAAATTAAAATTAAATTAAAATATCTGATATAATTTCTTACCAAATTAAATTTAACTGTATAAAAGTTGTGTAGACATGAGGAATTTCTGTTTAATTTGCTATTAGTTTCCAACCATCCATTTTGAAAGTATTTTTCCATTTGCCCGCAAAAAATGACCGGTTTTTTTGCTTCTTGAATCTTGAAACAATGTGTTGATAAGGTTCAGAATATGAAATATATGTACGAACTTGCATTATGTTTGCATAAGTTCTGGGAAACTAATTATTTTATCAAGATCTTATAAACACGCCAGGATTTGTCAACAAAATTTATGCTATTCATATCACAATGTTTGTCATCTAAATAAAGGTGTCGTAGGCCATGGCAAGAAATAGCAAACTTCGATTCACTGAAAAGAGCTCCAAAGTTATGACAAGCGCCATTTTCAAATTGTAACGTTGGACACTCACAGCAAATGAAAACAATGAATAAATCAAAAGCAATTTTGAAATCAGTATCTTTATAGCTTTTTTCACTGCTCTAAAAATGTTTTCTCGCGTATTTTGTTGATTTATTTTTCTGATAAGAGTTTGTCACGGTCATTAACTTTGATCAATTTCCAGTAGCGGTGTGAGAGAATGGGAGTGGGGCAGAGGTTCATTTTGCGAGAAAGCAAATGTTTCTTTTTACTTTAGCAGTAAGTTTCTATGTACAACTGTTTTTTAAAGTCAACATACCGTCTCAAAGTTTAAATTGACTTTACCGTAAAAATTGTTAATAGTTATTGCTTAATAGCTTTAATTTTATGTCGCTCTTACTTTGATTAAATAATACGTGAGAGGATTAATATTTTTTCCTTATATGGTAATACTTGCCGCTACGTGACACGCCGTTTCGAAGAGCGCCTCACCTGTGTATCAGTACTGCAAAACATTCATTATTTACTTAATAATACCAATAAATTTACTCGACACTTAATATAAGCCAATTTGGACTTGGAGACGGTCGGCGATGGTAGCATTTTTTTTTACTGGACTCCAACTATTTTCAAGTTTTCTTGGATTATTGTGTCGGCAACAGCGTTGATTAAATAGGCCAGCGCTTCCGTATCTGTGGCGCACGTTAAATGCGGGTAAATATTCCGACTCTCTATCAAATTTTTGCTCATAAACAGGTTCGTGAAATACTCTGTACCCTTTCTATAATCAGGGCCGCCTGTGTAGTCATTGAAATAGCTCTCAATCGGTGATCGCACAATCTTTTCGCGGAATAAATCCGTTTTGTTGAGGAATAAAATCACGCTTTTTTCTTTGAACACGTTCATGTGAATTGTGTTCTCGAATAAGTTCAAACTCTCGACCATGCGATTAGTTCCCTTTCGCGTGTCTTCTTGTAGCACAAGATCATAGTCATTTAGCGAAGCTACGTATATTAGCGCTGTAACGTCTTCGAAAGCGTGTACCCACTAAAAGGAAATGTTTTCTTTTCTTTTTTTTCTTCCTAAAGCTATCATTTGAGAGACCATTAAAAAAGCGCAGGTAGGATCGGGCCAAAGATTTGTTTAATGTATGAAAAGTTGCAAATCTTACACGCTGAGTAAAAATGGTGAAATTAAGAAACATGAAAAACATAAAAAGCACCAGCAACACTGAGAAGATGGTCAAATTACAAAGTTTCACAGATTGCCTAGAGGCCCCAATCATCATCCTACGATAAGTTAGGCCAGTATTCCACCACCTTTTGCGTCAACGAGAACGCACTCTAACTGCAAATAGATTTGCACGTAGTTTTCCGGGTAACGCAGTGGTAGAATATGGATGAAAATAATGGACTAAAATTTAAATCACAGAGATTATCTCAAAATAAATCAGCATAATAAAACTTAGCATAGCCCTGATTAGCATACAGGTATAGAGATCTCATGGAATGAAATTAGAGGAAATAAGAAATAAACCCCCACGGAACGGAGACCAGGGAAATGAACCCGCATTTTAAATTAGAATTTTAGTCGTGATAAATTGTTCGGCTTTGATAGTCTCATTTCAAGGACGGGCCGTTAAAGCGAGAAATGGCCAAAGACTCTAAATATGCAGCTCTTCATTAGTCAAGTGGGGGTAATTTCAAAGGAAATTTATTTGCTATCTAATATTGAGCGTTTTTTTTCGTGAGGCTTTCTATTCCGAAAACGAAAAATCGGAAAACTTCTGGAAACTGTGTCCCCAAATGACCATTATCTTGCAATGATTGCGCAATTGTCGGGGTGCCATTTGATGAAAAAAAAATTGATAAAATAATCTGGTCTGATATATATATATATATATATATATATATATATATATATATGTATATAATATATATATATATATATAAATATATATATATATATATATATATTTGGAATGTGGGATGAAACTCAATCAGCTGTTTTTGTTTCCAACTTTTTTAAGAAGGTTTTTACCTACATTCAATTCGTCAACAAAATGACACAAATTCTGTAATAAGTTTCATAGTGAAAAAATTTTTTAATGGAAAATGGCAAGGTTTCAAAATAAAACATTGAAATATGTGACGCTGGAAAATAACCATCTGATGTAATTAAATAAACAATCTGATAGCATATTTGTTTCTATTACAGAAGGATACAAATATCTGATAGGTATAAGTAAAAAGCCATAATTAATCAAAAACAGTTGCTGCGGCACGATTTGTTTTAAAACAGAAGTTCTTCTCTTACTACGTCAGGAGTCGTTTTCGACTTTGATTCGAGGAAAACCATATGAGGAATTAGGACAATAAAAATGATGATAAAAAATTATTAATTTCTAATATGTAACACTAAACAAGTGGTAAGTTTCATTTACGTGTTTCAGAACGGGAAAACAATTTCATTTGCTGAAATTTCCTGAGTTTTATTTTTTATTCTTCTGTGATTGAAAAACAACCCTAATTTAAATGCCATTTTTTTTATACAATTTGAACGACCAAAATCGACTGATATGTTTTTATAAAGGCTCAAAAAGGGCTCAAAATAAACAAAAGGAATCTGGCATCATTAATGTCTGTTGTCAACTATTCAAAAAACGAAATGAACAACAAAGATTCTTTAATTTTTGCAAAATTTTACTTTTCATCACACTGGCCGCTTTGTCCCAATAATCTTGCATAAAATTTCATAGTCATACAAAATTCAGCTACAGAGTCTTGTTTCCTAAACTGTAACCTAGCAGGAGTTTTACAGGATAGGCGATTTTCACAAAAACGAGATAGCTCGGGGAGTTGAACTAGGTAATTGGGGAATTAAACAGGTTTCAAAAATGTTTTATTGATCAATAAAATATAAAAATAATGAAAACCAATTTTTTATATCCGAGCTCTGATAAGCTCATCAAACATATCAGTTTGCTCCAAAAAATGGATTCTATTTTAATGAAGAGCTTACTTAAGTAACTTAACTAGTGTATAGCTGACAACTGAATTTTCAGAAAACTGAAAACTTTATTGGCATTCGAATTTTTAGCATCCAAATAGTTTATTCTACTTAACACAACCGATTAAACTATTTTCTAAAAAAAGTCTGTTTCTTCAAATCAAACTCAAATACAAATGTTAACATTCTCAACTTGGTCTTCCTAGAAAAAAATTTACAAAATTTAAATACTTTTTTTCTTTCTCAACGCATGCCCAGATTGAGGTCACATTGCTTTCAATTGGCTGATTTTTGTTCTTTTAAGGAATTTGAGATAATTGAAAATTTTATTTTGATATTTAATAGAACAATGGTTCATTGTTACTTCGTAGAAGTGAAATCAAATAAATGATTCGAGATACCATCACAAAAAAAAACTAAAATAGTTGTCGATGCATACATGAAATGCAATTGCAATGATCCCTATTGGCTGAAAATTTGCCCGCCTTATGTTTTTTTATACAAACTGCGCTGTTTTTGTTTAGTTATTCAACATAAAGCTTCTTAACTGTATGTGACAGTGGGCTAAAAAATAGCTGATTTTACACAACTTATTATAGGCAGGATGCTCGGACAATTGATGAAAAGCATAGGGCAAAACAAGAAAAGAGTAAAAAATATTCTGAGTGAGGATCGAAACAGAAGTTGGCTATTTTTTTGTTTTAAGCTGTAATTTAATTTCTATGATGCAGAAGATTTCAGCTCACAATCTTACTCACTGTGATTCCGGGTGTTCAAAGGAAAATCATCTAATTTTCTCCAAAAAATCTATCCGGTAGACAAAAAAATGTAAAGGAGATTTAAATGAGCCATTTGATGTAATTAAATAAACAATCTGATAGCATATTTGTATCTATTACAGAAGGATACAAATATCTGATAGGTATAAGTAAAAAGCCATAATTAATCAAAAACAATTGCTGCGGCGCGATTTGTTTTAAAACAGAAATGTTTCTCTTACTAAGTCAGGAGTCGTTTTCGATTTTGATTCGAGGAAAACCATATGAGGAATTAGGACACAAAAATGATGATAAAAAATAATTTATTAATTTCTAATATCTAACACTAAACAAGTGGTAAGTTTCATTTACGTGTTTCAGAATGGGAAAAAAATTTCATTTGCTGAAATTTCCTAAGTTTTATTTTTTATTCTTCTGTGATTGAATAACAACCCTAATTTAAATGCCATTTTTTTATACAATTAGAACGACCAAAATCGACTGATATGTTTTTATGAAGGCTCAAAAAGGGCTCAAAATAAACAAAAGGAACCTGGCATCATTAATGTCTGTTGTCAACTAATCAAAAAACGAAATGCACAACAAAGTTTTTTTAAATTTTGCAAAATTTTACTTTTCATTACACTGGCCCCATTGTCCCAATAATCTTGTATAAAATTTCATAGTCATACAACATTTCCGCTACATAGTCTTTTTTCTTAAACTGTAACCTAGCACGAGTTTTACAGGATAGGCGATTTTCACAAAAAGAGATTGCTCGGGGAGTTGAACTAGGTAATCGGGTAGTTAAACAGGTTTTAAATTGTTTTATTGATCAATAAAAAACAAAAATATTGAAAACCAATTATTTATATCCGAGCTCTGATAAGCTCATCAGACATATCAGTTTGCTCCAAAAAATGGATTCTATTTTAATGAACAGCTTACTTAAATAACTTAACTAGTGTATAGCTGTCAACTGAATTTTCAGAAAACTGAAAACCCTATTGGCATTCAAATTTTTAGCATCCAAATAGTTTATTCTACTTAACACAACCGATTAAACTATTTTCTAAAAAAAGTCTGTTTCTTCAAATCAAACTCAAATACAAATGTTAACATTCTCAACTTGGTCTTCCTAGAAAAAAATTTACAAAATTTAAATACTTTTTTTCTTTCTCAACACATGCCCAACACCTCTCATCACATTGCTTTCAATTGGCGGATTTTTGTTCGTTTAAGGAATTTGGAATAATTGAAAGTTTTATTTTGATATTTAATAGAACAATGGTTCATGGTTACTTCGTAGAAGTGAAATCAAATAAATGATTCGAGATACCATCACAAACAAAACTAAAAGAGTTGTCGATGCATACATGAAATGCAATTGCAATGATCCCTTTTGGCTGAACATTCGCCCGCCTTATTTTTTTTATACAAACTGCGCTGTTTTTGTGTAGTTATTCAACATAAAGCTTCTTAACTGTATGTGACAGTGGGCTAAAAAATAGCTGATTTTACACAACTTATTATAGGCAGGATGCTCGGACAATTGATGAAAAGCATAGGGCAAAACAAAAAAAGAGTAAAAAATGTTCTGAATGAGGATCGAAACAGAAGTTGGCTATTTTTTTGTTTTAAGCTGTAATTTAATTTCTATGATGCAGAAGATTTCAGCTCACAATCTTACTCACTGTGATTCCGGGTGTTCAAAGGAAAATCATCTAATTTTCTCCAAAAAATCTATCCGGTAGACAAAAAAATGTAAAGGAGATTTAAATGAGCCATTTGATGTAATTAAATAAACAATCTGATAGCATATTTGTATCTATTACAGAAGGATACAAATATCTGATAGGTATAAGTAAAAAGCCATAATTAATCAAAAACAATTGCTGCGGCGCGATTTGTTTTAAAACAGAAATGTTTCTCTTACTACGTCAGGAGTCGTTTTCGACTTTGATTCGAGGAAAACCATATGAGGAATTAGGACAAAAAAAATGATGATAAAAAATAATTTATTAATTTCTAATATCTAACACTAAACAAGTGGTAAGTTTCATTTACGTGTTTCAGAATGGGAAAAAAATTTCATTTGCTGAAATTTCCTAAGTTTTATTTTTTATTCTTCTGTGATTGAATAACAACCCTAATTTAAATGCCATTTTTTTATACAATTAGAACGACCAAAATCGACTGATATGTTTTTATGAAGGCTCAAAAAGGGCTCAAAATAAACAAAAGGAACCTGGCATCATTAACGTCTGTTGTCAACTAATCAAAAAACGAAATGCACAACAAAGATTTTTTAATTTTTGCAAAATTTTAATTTTCATTACACTGGCCCCATTGTCCCAATAATCTTGTATAAAATTTCATAGTCATACAAAATTTCCGCTACATAGTCTTTTTTCTTAAACTGTAACCTAGCACAAGTTTTACAGGATAGGCGATTTTCACAAAAAAGAGAATGCTCGGGGAGTTGAACTAGGTAATCGGGTAGTTAAACAGGTTTTAAATTGTTTTATTGATCAATAAAAAACAAAAATATTGAAAACCAATTATTTATATCCGAGCTCTGATAAGCTCATCAGACATATCAGTTTGCTCCAAAAAATGGATTCTATTTTAATGAACAGCTTACTTAAGTAACTTAACTAGTGTATAGCTGTCAACTGAATTTTCAGAAAACTGAAAACCCTATTGGCATTCAAATTTTTAGCATCCAAATAGTTTATGCTACCTAACACAACCGATTACACTATTTTCTAAAAAAAAGTCTGTTTCTTCAAATCAAACTCAAATACAAATGTTAACATTCTCAACTTGGTCTTTCTAGAAAAAAAATTAGCAAAACTTATCTACTTTTTTTTCTCAACACATGCCCAGATTGAGGTCACATTGCTTTCAATTGGCGGAATTTTGTTCGTTTAAGGAATTTGGAATAATTGAAAGTTTTATTTTGATATTTAATAGAACAATGGTTCATGGTTACTTCGTAGAAGTGAAATCAAATAAATGATTCGAGATACCATCACAAAAAAAACTAAAAGAGTTGTCGATGCATACATGAAATGCAATTGCAATGATCCCTTTTGGCTGAAAATTCGCCCGCCTTATTTTTTTTATACAAACTGCGCTGTTTTTGTGTAGTTATTCAAAATAAACCTTCTTAACTGTATGTGACAGTGGGCTAAAAAATAGCTGATTTTACACAACTTATTATAGGCAGGATGCTCGGACAATTGATGAAAAGCATAGGGCAAAAAAAAGAGTAAAAAATATTCTGAATGAGGATCGAAACAGAAGTTGGCTATTTTTTTGTTTTAAGCTGTAATTTAATTTCTATGATGCAGAAGATTTCAGCTCACAATCTTACTCACTGTGATTCCGGGTGTTCAAAGGAAAATCATCTAATTTTCTCCAAAAAATCTATCCGGTAGACAAAAAAATGTAAAGGAGATTTAAATGAGCCATTTGATGTAATTAAATAAACAATCTGATAGCATATTTGTATCTATTACAGAAGGATACAAATATCTGATAGGTATAAGTAAAAAGCCATAATTAATCAAAAACAACTGCTGCGGCGCAATTTGTTTTAAAACAGAAATGTTTCTCTTACTACGTCAGGAGTCGTTTTCGACTTTGATTCGAGGAAAACCATATGAGGAATTAGGACAAAAAAAATGATGATAAAAAATAATTTATTAATTTCTAATATCTAACACTAAACAAGTGGTAAGTTTCATTTACGTGTTTCAGAATGGGAAAAAAATTTCATTTGCTGAAATTTCCTAAGTTTTATTTTTTATTCTTCTGTGATTGAATAACAATCCTAATTTAAATGCCATTTTTTTATACAATTAGAACAACCAAAATCGACTGATATGTTTTTATGAAGGCTCAAAAAGGGCTCAAAATAAACAAAAGGAACCTGGCATCATTAATGTCTGTTGTCAACTAATCAAAAAACGAAATGAACAACAAAGATTTTTTAATTTTTGCAAAATTTTACTTTTCATTACACTGGCCCCATTGTCCCAATAATCTTGTATAAAATTTAATAGTCATACAAAATTTCAGCTACATAGTCTTTTTTCTTAAACTGTAACCTAGCAGGAGTTTTACAGGATAGGCGATTTTCACAAAAAAGAGATTGCTCGGGGAGTTGAACTAGGTAATCGGGTAGTTAAACAGGTTTTAAATTGTTTTATTGATCATTAAAAAGCAAAAATAATGAAAACCAATTTTTTATATCCGAGCTCTGATAAGCTCATCAAACATATCAGTTTGCTCCAAAAAATGGATTCTATTTTAACGAACAGCTTACTTAAGTAACTTAACTAGTGTATAGCTGCCAACTGAATTTTCAGAAAACTGAAAACCCTATTGGCATTCGAATTTTTAGCATCCAAATAGTTTATGCTACCTAACACAACCGATTACACTATTTTCTAAAAAGAGGTCTGTTTCTTCAAATCAAACTCAAATACAAATGTTAACATTCTCAACTTGGTCTTTCTAGAAAAAAAATCTGCAAAACTTATCTACTTTTTTTCTTTCTCAACACATGCCCAGATTGAGGTCACATTGCTTTCAATTGGCGGATTTTTGTTCGTTTAAGGAATTTGGAATAATTGAAAGTTTTATTTTGATATTTAATAGAACAATGGTTCATGGTTACTTCGTAGAAGTGAAATCAAATAAATGGTTCGAGATACCATCACAAAAAAAACTAAAAGAGTTGTCGATGCATACATGTAATGTAATTGCAATGATCCCTATTGGCTGAAATTTGCCCGCCTTATGTTTTTTATACAAACTGCGCTGTTTTTGTGTAGTTATTCAACATAAAGCTTCTTAACTGTATGTGACAGTGGGCTAAAAATTAGCTGATTTTACACAACTTATTATAGGCAGGACGCTCGGACAATTGCTTAAAAGCATAGGGTAAAACAAAAAAGAGTAAAAAACATTCTGAGTGAGGACAGAAACAGAAATTGGCTATTTTTTGTTTTAAAATATAATTTAATTTCTTTGATACAGACGATTTCAGCTCAAAATCTTAGTTACTGTGATTCCGGGTGTTCAAAGGAAAATCATATAAATTTCTCTGAAAAATCTATCCGGTAGTCAAAAAATGTAAAGGAGTTTTTAATGAGCCATTTGATGTAATTAGATGAACAATCTGATAGCATATTTGTATCTATTACAGAAGGTTATAAATATCTGATATGTATAAATAAAAAGCCATAATTAATCAAAAACAATTGCTGCGGCGCGGTTTGTTTTAAAACAGAAATCCTTCTCTGACTACGACAGGAGTCGTTTTCGACTTTGATTCGAGGAAAACCATAGGAGGAATTGGGACAATAAAAAGGATGAAAAAAAAACAATTTATTAATTTCTACTATGTTACACTAAACAAGTGGTAAGTTTCATTTACGTGTTTCAGAATGGGAAAAAATTTCATTTGCTGAAATTTCTTAAGATTTGTATTTTATTCTTCTGTGATTGAATGACAACCCTTATTAAAATGCCTTTTTTTATACAATTAAAACAACCAAAATCGACTGATATGTTTTTATAAAGGCTCAAAAAGGGCTCAAAATAAACATAAGAAACATGGGCTAAAAAGTAGCTGATTTTACACAACTGAATATAGGCAGGACGCTCGGACAATTGGTGAAAAGCATAGGCCAAAACAAAAAAAGAGTAAAAAACATTCTGAGTGAGGACAGAAACGGAAATTGGCTATTTTTTTGTTTTAAGCTGTAATTTAAGTTCTATGATGCAGAGGATTTCAGCACACAATCTTACTTACTGTGATTCCATTCCGGGTGTTCAAAGGAAAATCATCTAAATCTCTCTGAAAAATCTATCCGGTAGTCAAAAAAATGCAAAGGAGATTTAAATGAGCCATTGATGGGTTTCTTGAAGCTACTTTGGAGCTCACCAAGACTGCAACACGAGACGCTTCCATCTTTTTTGTCAGTTTTTCCAATATTTCATCCATACTTATAAATTGTTGTAAATAAACTCCGGTCCCGAGTCGAGGAAGTATCGGAAAATTAGTTAAGATAAGCGGTGACAAGTTGTTTTTTTCCCCGCAAATTTCGTACTCAATATTGCGGTGAAGTGCGGTGAAATTATGCAATTTCAGCGCTAGAGTAAGCGGTGAACTTACAAAAATTCACCACATTTCACCGCTTACTACAATTTCTTCTTCCACTGCACTTCCAAAGCCACTTCTTCTTCCACTGCACCACCTTTCACTAACTGCTAGGATTTTTGTATTGAATTTAAATCAAATTCTCTATCTTCTGTAAAACATGCGCGTTGAGGTTTTGTAAGATTTGTGATTTTTAGCGGTGAAATGTGGTGAGTTTTTGTAAGTTCACCGTTTACTCTAGTGGTAAAGCTACTTAAATTCACTGCTTAGAGAAAAGTGTCAAAAAGATGTCAGATTAAGTGGTAATTTTAGGGGGGGGGGGGGTTAAATCTAACAATTACTCCCCTACTTCCCATAACCCCTTAATCTTACATCTTTTTGACACTTTTTTCTAAGCGGTGAATTTATGTAAATTCATCACTAAGTTAAGCGGTGAATTTATCTATTTTCATCGCATTCACCGCTTATATCACATACGTTGGACACTTTTTTCAAAGCGGTGAAAATATGTAATTTCACCGCTTCCAAGAGATAGAGTTTTTTTCACCGCATTCACCGTCTGATTTATGTGATTTCACCGCATTCACCGCTTATCTTACAACATTTACAGCATTCACCGCTTATTTTACAACATTTACCGCATTCACCGCATATCTTACATAATTTTGCGTTGAATGGCGGTGGCACCTCGACCCGGGTTCCATTTAATGGTGACTGTTTCAAAGCTGCCCTCAGCAACGCCAAAGAGCTATTTTGTAAAAAAAAGAGAGATAAAATAAGACCACGTAACAGAAAACTTTCCTTTTTCCTTTGATTCCTCTGACCTCCGACGTCTATAATTCTAAACCGACCAATATGATTCTTTGTTCTGATGTTGATTTCTATCTCAACGATTCCTTGCGTCTGCAATCGAGCTCGAATGATGTCATCTTTGGAGGGCACGTAGTTATCCTTAGTTATTTCATCAACTTTTTCAATAAAGTACTTGGCTGCGTCTATAAGTTGATATTCGTTTGACCTCGAGTAGCAGCTTTGGAGTCCGGGGTCTTTCCAAACAGCTGATATGGCACTGACAATGTCTGGAGGAATATTTTCTGTTTTGGGGTCAAAGTTCAGCTGGAAGTCCCTGATTATTGTGTATTTGTCTTCTAAGTCCTCGTTTTCGAATAGAATTCCTGCGTTTTGTGTATGCTTTATTAACAATGAGGTCTAAATTATTAACATTTTTTTTGTTCCGGCCAACTTTAGTGGTGAGGAACTATATGCTCAACTGGGTTTTTTTTTCATAAAATTTTCGCCGATCGATATATTCATCGTACAAAGTTGTGAGTGATATCTTTAGAATGCTTCTCAAGCGCAGAATTTCGAGTTACGCAAGTTCAAAAATTTGAGGACCTTAGCCTCACTTAATTTGTTCTGTTCACGTTTTTCGTATTTTTTGATGAAATTTTTGTCAACTTTGCAAAAATATGATGAAACTGTTAACGAACGTGTTTTTCGTTTTACGTATAAATGTTAAAGAGAGTTGCCGAATTGCCTTAATGCTATGTTTTTGGTTAAAAACTTTGGCTAAATTAATGAAAATTCAGCAGTTTTTCTTATTTTCCATTGAAAATGGCACAAATTATTATACTCTAGCCCACTTTGTCCATATTGACGTGTAGTTCAGCCAAAAAAACTGCTGACACAATCAATACTTAATAAGATAATGTCTGCTTCTGCCTCCGGTCCTTAGGAAAATGTTCTGGAAATAACAATTCGGCGGAATTTTGCTTATTTAAATCAATATTTACAGAAACGCATATTTATTTGATATACTAAGATCTTTGTTTTCAAATGAATCATAAGGCAATCCTCATTTCGATTGAAAAAATTTTTTTGGCTTTGAAATTACATGTTTTTCAATTGTTTATTTGAGCTTTGGACATTTTTGTAATTTTCAGTTTCTTATTTGCTGATCTGTCATCTTATCACGTTTTTAACAAGCCAAATATAATATAAATGCCGTAGACAAATCATGCGATCATTTTTATTTTATGTTTTTTAATTGATTATCTTTTTAAACTTAATTGACTTTTTGATCCCTATATTTGATGTTCTTTTTCTAGTGTCATAAATCAATATGTTGAATAACAGGTCTCATTGGTTTGTTTTGAGATGTAAGTGAACGTATTACATGCAATTTTTGCATTGCTTATGCTTTTCATGACTTTGCGATTAATTGTTTTCGAAAAGTAAAAATTTGTTTTTTAACTTTGCATTTTTTGTTTTTTTTTGTCTACCGGTTAATTTTTTTCAATAAAGCCAAGTCTCAAATCTTTTACGATGAAATTTAAGTAAACTATTTTAGTTTAGGTTTCATTTGATATTAATTTGTCTTTTTATTATGTTTCTTAAAATAGAAAGACATGAGTGGCTCTAATAAATCGTTGTTCTTATCCGATTTTGTTGTTCGTCTTGTTTTTATTCTTGCTAATGGCACGTATCATCGCTCCTCTAACTAAGCGTTATTTATTTCGTTTAGAGATTGCAGTTGAAAGCAAAGTTTTAATTGCATACACCATTTATTTTCCAACAAAATATGAATTTTGTAAAGCTTTCCATCTCTTCCTTATTTGGTGGTCAATTAAGTCAAAAATGAGTGGGCCCAGAAAAATAGGAGCAAACGAACATTACCGAGCCTCCTTGTTTACACATTTTAACAGATTAAGAGCGCAGAAGTTGCTATTTTTTGTTTCGTAATGTTCCTCACGTTCTCTTTAGAGCAATCATTTTGAGGTAATAAAAGATTTTCCGGGGTTAATTTTAGCGGCTAAAAACAATATTTTTTCCATTCTGTGAGCATAAATGTGGCAAACTTATGCTGTGGTGTTTTTATACGTTCTTCGATTCGTGGAATTAATTTAGTAGCACAATCATGCTATGTCACGGACAATTGAATAATTTTTATCTTGTAAATTTTTCAACATAAACCTATTGTTAAAATTACAGATTTCAAATTATTGCAAAATATGTTGAAATGTCTATATCTTGTAAAAGATATAGACATTTTGTATATATATATATATATATATATATATATATATATATATAATGCCAAAATCATTTTTAGCTTTAAATAAAACATTCATCTTCCTTTTTTTAAATTTAAGAGTATAGTTTCGCAGCATTGAACCTCGAAATTTGCGAAATATTGAGGCACCAGCGACTTTCGTTCTGTCCGAGCAATTGGATAGCAATTCGAACACTTAACTTTGGTGATTAACAAGCCCCACTATTAAGCAAACAAAAACAAGTTTTCTATAGTTAATATTACTTGATTTTTTTTGTTTTGAAAAAAGGTCTTTTAAATTGGAGGGATTCACTCAGAACAAAACGTTTTCTCAAAGGTTGATTGCATTCTAATATTGTGTTAGTGACTCGATGCAAAAGATATTAGGCAAAACCCCCAAAAAGTTCAAAGAACATTTTGTGAAAATTGGGCCAACACCAATTAAAACACTTAAAGACGTTACTTCAAAATCAAGACACTCTAAAGTACTCAGCTGACCCTAACAATAATAGCCTAAATTTTTAAATATTTTGCAGTTGCGAGTCAATTCAGTTTAGTTCTCTTCCAACATGTATGCCACCATTTTCAGGAAAGTCCCGTGTTCTAGAGATCTAAGATTAATTTTTTTACAAAACTTAAAATCATCTTTATATCCACTGTAATTTTTTGACAAAATATTTTTTCAAATATGTCAGATGCTACCCGGGGGTTTGAAAATTTGGAGAATTGTGAATGTGTTTTATCACTTCATTTTGATGTTAAGACGCTTGTTGGGGACAATTGAGTGCTTTATAGCTTCCAGCAGCTTTTGAAGTGGCTTTTTAAAGAGTTTTAATTGGTTTTCGCCTTTTTCCACTGAATGAAAACTTTTACCAATTGATACAAAAATTGGCCTCACCGAGTCAAGTTTTTGCCTAATATTAAATCCCCCTATAACTTTGATCGTTTTAACTCAAAATAAAATTCAACGTTAAGTAAAGTTTGTTAATTTATGGTAACTACTGGGTACGATTGCTCTTTTTAATGCCTTTTTGTTTGATCGTTCTTCGTTTGACCTGCACGAATCTAAACAATATCTGTTCCCTTGTGAGGCAGCCGAACGCAATTGGTTGAAGTTTAACAAAAGAATTCGCTGGAATTTTTTGCTTGGTCGAAGTTGAATCGAAGTAGTGGTTAAAGTTCATTTCCAATGACATCATTATGAGTACATGATACAGTGAAATAATTCACATGCTAGTCATTAGAGAGCAATTCGTCTGACGTTAGTTGGTCATTTTATTTCCCGTTAGAACAGTTTCGCAAATTGATAATGATTGATTGTTCGCGTGTAATAGTGTTCTATTTCTTCGTTCTTATAAATATCAAAAGTTTAATTAGTTTTATTTTTTTTTGGATAATTCAATCAAGTAGACCTAACAAAGCTTAAAAACGTCAAAAAACGTTGTTTGGCACTGATCGGTTAGCATTTAATGGATGCACAAACACTTGTAATTTGGGCAGAAGAGAATTCTGACACAACTTGACGAAAAATTCTAATTTCTGAGAGTATGTTTGACTAAAGGGAAGAAGAAAATAAGTCTGGGGCCTTAAGAGATGCCCAAGTTTCGGCGCATTGGTGCGCGTTTGGTGCAATGGTGAATGAAACTAGCCTGAGAGGCTAAGATTTTGGTTCAAATGCAGTATTGTTTCGTTTATAGAGCAGTCGCACCTGAATAGGCCTATTTAAATCAATATTCGCTTAATTTACAGGGAAAAAAGAATTGTTAACAAAGTGCCTAGATTTTTCATGGCTTGAAGAATGGCAGTTATAGCTCGCATGCAGTTATCTCTAACCACACATCTATACTGTGCAATTTCCCTCTGGTCAAACCCATCGGCGTAAATGACCTTCATCTGTTTAACAACTGTACTTTTCCCACATTCTCCCGCTCCCAAAAGGAGAAGTTTTTCCTCAGATTCTGTCAATTTAGCGTCATGTTTGAGTTGCATGTCGATTTGGTTGTTTATTCTTGTTTCCTCGTCCGCTGGCGGACAACAAAGCGACGCTCCCATTTTGTAAACAACCTACTAACCTGGGATTTGACGAGTTTATTTTGTAACTGCTGCAGCGAATAAATATGTACGGAAACGATGACAGTAATGCGACTTCGTCAAAACTTCTCGTACCTGTTTCTGTTGTTTTCAATGGTTTCAAATACTGTTCAAAAAGTTGCTTTACAATTTTGGAAAGGATTCGATCAAATAATTGATGAAAAATAAAACATTAAATTGTTTACTCGTAAGCGTGAGTTTTATTTTAAATTTTGAACTTTAAGGGCAAATTTAGAAAGTCCGGGAAAAAGATTCAGGCTCTTATGACAATTGGCGATATCGACTGCAAAATTGGTAACGGTTTCGTTCTATCTCTCAAGAATCTTTGCGTGACTGAAGATCTCTAGTCAGTGATGGTTGTGGAGATGGGATTTTGCACAAGAGTATGTCAAAGTGTATGGTAGTCTAGTATTGAATTTAAACTCGACTATTTGGCCATGGTCAGCAATGATGGTAAGAACCATCAACAATACAATGTTCACGTCGTTCTCTCTGCTGATATCCGTCCTTCTAGCCGAAAGTGATCAAATGAAACTCAATAGTGACGCGTTTTTGCTGATTTTGGTTTTATTTTAATATTTAAATTTTAGAAATCGGTTGTTGAAATGGTGCATTACAAACTCTTCATTGTTTTTATTTTTCATAATTCATAAATCATTTTTGTAATAATGAAAACACCAACAACGATATAGAATGAAATCTGTTCAAAAAAGTTTAAGATTTTTTTCAGATGAACCACATTTTAAAGAAATGTTCAGGTTCATGTCAATTTTTCAGGTTCATGTCAATCTTTCAGGTTCATGTCAATTTTTCAGGTTCATGTCAATTTTTCAGGTTCATGTCAATTTTGAACTAGCATTTTGAAAAAAAAATGTCAGGATTTGGCCACAAAAATAGTTATAACATATTTTCAGTCATATCGATTATCTTCAGACAAATTGAGTAAATTTCTTATGGATAATAATAACAGTAATCAGAAAAAACAATAGTCGATTCGCCATTTTCATAAGTCGTCTATTCGATTTGCCGGTTTTATAATGCACATGCCTGCTTTAATTGTAACCCAAGTTGGTATTAGTTAGTATTAGTTAGTACAGCACATCTTCAAGACGTGATTTTGAACCCAACAAATGCAATATAACTTCATTCATGCAAAATAGACGGGTTAATTTTGCCGCAATTGATAAGTTCTGAACTCGGTTGCGCAGAACATGTGTTTTGAAGTGTCTAAAGATTGGTATTATGATTTGTCATAACTTGTTTGGTTAGTAAATTTGTTGGACAATGATGTTAAAGAGTTTGTATGTTACAAAACAGACAAGATTGCGGAGCTCTAGTGAAGAGTACAGACATCTGAAGCAAGTGAGAAAGAACCGAATTTAGATTTATGGTACTTCTGTTAGAATTCATGCAATGTATCCAACATAGAACACATTCATTGTTCCCACATTTTTGAGAAAAACATGTGAGAACTTTATTTTTGCCCAACTTAGTCAGAAAGTTTTCTAATTCTTTTGGGGGTGTCCCAAACCAATGTTTGGGGTGTTATTTTAAGGCCCTCTGAGGTTAGAACTCCAAGAACTCCAGATCTGCAAGAAAATTTGGCAAGGAATTAAGTTTTTATAAAAAGAAGTGACCGCTGTGTGACCAAATTTGGCCATTTAGGGAGAATATTTATTAAATTTGAATCCTTTTTTGAACAATTTATTGCTGTTCGTTCAATACTATGTTATCAAAAGTTCAACCCTACCTCGTGCAAAGGTTGATTTGTTTTTTTAAATAAGAAGTCAAAATTTTCTTTCTTTAGCATTTGTGACTGAACTAATTTTCAATTCACTCACTTTCGATTATTTGGCCATCTGATTATTAATTCAATTGATTGTTTGATCTCTCGAATCTCACTGTTCCATGAGTTTGAGTTCAAGTTATAGATGTTTGTTGGTTTTCAAATGTGTTTTTTGGAAAAAGGGAAACTTGACGCAAACTCTCAAAAAGGAAGCTAAATTTGAAAAACAGATTTCTAACAATTATTTTGGTTCTTCACAAACTGTAATAAGCATAAGGTTTTTGACTCTAAACGAAACTATTCAGGTACCAAAAAACTATCTATTAATAATCTTCTGAACTATAAAATTTCTCAAACAGTTTTGAACTTCTTTTAAACTGATAAGACAAATTGGTTACTTTTATGCTCTACTGCTGAGTCTTCCAGGTGCTGTGATTGGTTCCAACTAAAACTATTCGCTTTTTCCTTAATCACAAAGGAACTATTTTGCTGTTCAATTTTGAACTTAAATTATGTTCCCATTTGCTCATAACGTTGAAAGGCGTGTCTTGATCTATACTTAAGGCTCTCATATTATTTTGTGGATACTTAGTCAAAAGAAATGACATAACTGAAATTAACTATGTCATTATGACAACGCTTCTGTTCCCGATTTTTAAATTAAATTTGGTGAAAATTATCCAACTTATTTTTTTGGCTTGGAATATTATATTATGTGATGGGTGGAGAGTTCTGAAAGATAAATCACTCCACACTCTTCGCACCCTCAATAACGTCAGCCCTCGCGTTGCCCTGACGGAGATGACCGGGCTTATTTCGAGAGTTATCGATTCTCGTTCCAGAACAAGCCCAGCAATGACAAGACGAGAAGCTATCAAACAGATGCAACAATAACAAGGTGCAAAGAATGTCAGTGAACCCAAGGGAATCCCGATTGTGGCTGGCCAGTCCCAAGAGGCTCGACACATTCTTGATACCGGTTCCCGCCCCACTCCACCGACCTCCTGTCTTTGATCTACCACATCACATGGCATCAATCCCCAGCAAAAAGGACCCAACTTACTTAATGCGAATTGTGACATCGAACTGCTTAACTTTTTGGGAATGGCTCAACAAAAAGTCAGACTGCAACCTCTAAAACCGTAAGACAGAACCGAAACGCTTTTTAGTTTTTTTGCTGTTAAGTATTTAGACAGTTTAGACGGCAAGTTCGGCCCCAAACACTGGTATAAGAGTGGATAATTGACTGTAATCCTTTTTGTAACCGGTCACCAATAACCCCCACAGTTGAATTTTATGAGTCTAAAAAACATCAAGGTTCGGAGTTTGATCAAAGTTTCCGATATTCACAAATCCTTTTCCGCCAGATTGTAAAGACAAGCAAGTAGTACTATCTTGACAAGTCTCATTTAAATAGAATATTTTTTGGAGAAGGGAGCTGAGAAACTTCTTTAAGAGCAAAAACATCGATTTTGAAAATTTTTGTTCGAAAGTTGGGAAATTCAGACAAATCGGTCCATTATGGCTACATAGCAAAAAATTGACCTCAGGTATGAGAAAAAAAGTGAGAACATTATGCTAAATTGTTCAATTTTGAAAATTTTTGGTCAATTTTGAGGCAAATCAAAAAATTTAGAGAATCAATACCGAATATTGATAAACCATACTTTCAAGCTTAAAACCGTCCAGTTTACTGGATTACCGTACCGTAATCAAGAATTTGCAAAAAATTGACCAAAGTTTGGACAGAGAAAGGTGTGAGATAAAAACTCACAACCTCTGGCCAAAAAAAAATGTCTTCTTATTATTTCCGTATCTCGTTTTCGTACCGTACCTTCCGCTACTTTTTCGTTCCCTAACTTCGCCATTCACAATTTTTGTTTATTTTTCATCAACGTCGCTCTCCCAAAATTTCGTTTTGCGTTTTCGTATCAGATCATTCCGTTTTTTCTTGCACTTAGAGTTGTTTTTCTCCGACTAATTTTTTCCTTCAATGTAGCAGGTTGTCATATATGATGATGTATGTTGTGCTTTGTTGCAGTATCTTGATTAAACTAGTCTGCTGGTTAGTTGCTTTGATCTTGTTGCTTTCTAGGGTGTGACTTAAGTTTATTCTAGAGTTACGGCTAGTTGGTTCCTGGACTTTTCCAATTCACTAATTTACTAGCATCCCTGTTGTAGTATATTGATTTTCGCTGCTGTATAACTGCGTGTAAATGTATGACTGTTAGTTGTTATGGTTTTTGCCTTCTAGGGTGTGACTTAAGTTTATTCTGGAGTTACGGCTAGATTGTTTCCTAACTTTTCCAGCTTTCATAGACTACAGAAGCCTTGCATATTACTTAAATTTTGCTGTAGTTTGTTTAATATTGTTGGTATGCTGATCGGTTGTTTAGGTTTAAATATTGCTAGGATGTGACTGAAGTTTTTTCTAGAATTACGGCTAGTAAATTTCTTGGTCTGTTCATCCTTTTACTATACTAATGTTTGCCGTAAATTTAGTTCGTTATTTTCATATGTTAAGCCCATAATGACCTGTGCTAGTTTGTCTCTTGCAGTACCATCTCTCCTCCTTCCTAGGGTGTTACTTAAGTTTGTTCTGGAGTTACGGCTAGTTTTTTTGGTTGAGTTTGTTGCTGTAGTCTGCTAGCATAGTACTTCCCGACCTCCCCGCTCGTTCCCTAATCGTCTCCCGCCCGTTCCCTTCCGTTTTTCCGTTTCGTTGCACACTACTTGCTCAACACCTCCATCCCGTCCGTCTCGTGTGCCGTTTCTTCGTGCGTCGCTAGTTCCTCGTTTCCGTCCCGTCCGTTGCGTTGCCCATTTCCTACCCGCGTTTTTGCCCGTTCCGTTGCCCGTTTCGTTGTGCGCCGTTCACCCGTCCTTAACGCCCCGTCCGTTTCGTCTCCCGATTCATCGCGCTTTATCCACCCGGCCCTCTTTTGCGGGTCGCCTGTCTTTCTGCTGAGTCTCACGTTGCGTAAAAGCTGGTTAGACGCTCTCTGACTTTTGGTTACTTACTTTCGCCGAGTAATTTATTATTCGGTAACTGCTTTACTGCTCTTCGGCGGCTTGATTATCAGGTCGTCTGTCGTCAATTGGGTTCGGTATAACCCTCATCCCGTGTGGTTGTTTGGAATTTACTTTATTTTGAGAAATCAGGCATTTTAAGATCGTGGCCGAACATCAAGAGAAAATGAAAAAGCTCTTTAATTAAAGATCTAATCTAGAGTCTGAGTTATGCAACATCCATAAGGACATCACAGATGCCATAGATCGTCAAGACAGGAGGGTTAAAATTGAACGATTGGTTTCTAAGTTGAAAGAAGTTTTCAGTAAATTGGTGCAGAAGATTGAGGAACTATTTAACTTGGTCAGTAAAGCGGAGAACCCAAATTCAATTTACCCTGTCCTTGAGCAATGGTTGGATGATGTAACAAAAAACAATGATAAATTCTTGCTCGCGGCTAGAAGCTATATTGACACAGTCGCTGACCGAGACATCGTATGTGAGGGCGTTAATCTTCAAAGGCAGTCTAGGAGAAGTTCACGCCGAACATTATCATCAATGTCTAGCCAGCGTAAACATAACTTTCTCAAGGCAAAACTAAAACGCGAAGAGGCCGAGAAACAAGAACAAGCTGCCATGCGCCTCGCTAAACAAAAACACGAAATTGCCATGAGAAAAAAGGAGCTTGAAATACAAATGGAGCAGATGGCACTTCACGAAGTGGAGGAAGACCACCGCCAGCGTGTTGCCGCAGCTAAATTAGATGAGGCTGAATAAATGGATATTCAGTCTTTGTTTAGCCACCACTCAAGTGGACTGAATTTGCTTAAAGATATGGGATCAGATAGAAGTCAGGGACTTGTTCAGGATTGGGTAAATCCTTTTCCAGCAGGTAATTCATTGACAGCTGCAAGTGAGTTAAACTTTTCTCGTCCTGGTTCAAGATATTGGCCCTAGTAATCCTCCAAAAAACACAAGTAATGTTGCCAATAACTTAAATTATCTTGAAATGCTTTCTCAGTACACACTGCCGGGAGTTGCAATTTCTGTTGCCCAGCAAGAAGTGTTGTATCGGTAATATCTCCAGGCTCAAATGCAGCAATCACTCAGTGATCAGAGGATCGAGCAGACACACAGTCCCTCAGGAAGTGGTAAGGTGAACCCAGTGAACCAAGTACCAGTCGACGTACAAAATGTCGCACTCCCACCACTTCAGTCACCTATGCAACCTCACCGGCCACCGACACCCGTTATGGCAACAACTAACTCCGTTTTAGTACCTGTTTTTTAAACAAACCCTCAGGTAAATCAGTTCTTGGGTTTGAAAATCTCCAGTGTGCCTGGTCAATTACATATGTCCATGCCTCATGTTCCGCAACTACTGAATCCATCTCAAAGTAACATTCCACACCAAACACAGGTCCCTATTGTCCAGTCCCCGCATAATGTCCCTCCACCTCTAAACCCACTCGTCAACCCGCCACCCGTATTTCCATCTAAACAACTATTTAGCCTCCGCCTCCCGTGAATCCGTCTCCTGTTTCAGCGAGCACAGCAACATACTTACCCATTCCCAACATTCCACAACAAAACATTGTCCATTCACCTCAAGACCGCCTGGTGCCAATTCCTACTGCACCCAAACATCCCCTTAACTGAAACCCCGATTTAATTTTGTGGCGTTTTCCTGACAATACTTTACCCCCCAAACGTAAACCAGGCGTTTACCCCCAAACGTAAACCAGGCGAAAAATAATGCAACTGTTTTCAACAACGTTCAACCAAGCCTACCCCCAAGCACAGTTAACCCCGTCATCAGCCATCCCATCTTGCAATTGAATGTACAACAAAATCCTAATGGCAACCACACAGCAAACTGTAATATCCCCGTTAACCCCTTTAGTACAACTACTAACATCGCGCCACCTTTTGTAACGCCTGTTATACATCCAACATACGGGCATACTGCTCCAATATCATTGTGCTGGGTTGGCCCACCGCATCCCACGCCAGCATCTAAAAATGCAAGCTTGATTAAGGCACTCACTGACGCCTTAACTAGCAAGAGGAATGATCCGCTACCCGAATGGAAGTTGTCCGAATACAACAAGGATCCTCTACAGTTGCACGAATGGTATGGTCAAATTAAAAGCGCAATTGACTCTCAGTCCCTAACTGATGATGTGAAATTGACATACCTTAAGACCCTCGTAACTGGTAAAGCTAAAACAGCTATAGCTGAGTTCGCTTACTGCGGCCCAATGTACAAACACGCACTGAGGACCTTAGAACGTAAATTTGGCCAACCACAGGCGGTCATAAGTGCCCATTTGGTTAAACTCAGCAGCTTTCCACCATTGAAGATGCACAATAGCGACAACATCATTCACTTTTCAGGGTGCATTTCAAGACTTGTCGGGGTATTTAAATCGCTCTGATACGATTCAGATTTAAAGAGTGCAGCGCTTCTCAACACCGCCGTACAAAACCTTCCACCCATTATGAAGGAATCGTGGTCACTTCTCACGGTTAAAAAGCATTGGGTGAAACCTGCTCTTCTGGATTTCAACGACTGGTTAAAGGAGAAGGCCGAAGCGCACAATTTAGTGAAGAATACCGCATTTAAAGCAAAAACTGAGGATAACAACAACTCAGTAACAAGATCAAAAGTTGCTTCGAAGGCATTTGCTGCAAATACGCAACACAAGAGTAATGTTAAGCCGCATCAGAGTTGTCCGTCACCACCAATCTCTAGTTGCATTGTATGCAAAGGCAGCCACCGGCTCTGGGAATGCCGTGTCCTTAAGGAAAAGACTCGCACACAGAGAGCCAAGGTCGTGGCTGAGGCAAAGTTCTGTTTCTCTTGTTTGCGTGATAAACATATGTTCAGGCAGTGCAAAAGTCCCCGTAAATGTAGGAAAGATGGTTGCAACAGCTCCCATAACACCTTACTTCATGCAGCTGAAAGGGTTTTTCCAGCTAAACCCTCAACAAACAACAACATCAACACTTCGAAGTCGAACGCAGTTACTAGTAGGCCATCTACCGGTCAACGGCAATCAAGCAAAACAACCACTTTGTCTTCCGTGACGGATGTCAAATGCCTCCTTCAGTTCACCGAACTGAAACCTACGAAATTTTTTGGTACTAGTACTACGGCGTTGGTTTTATGCGATACCGTTTGCAGTAACTCTTGGGTGGCCGATAGTCTCGCAGATAGGCTCGGTTTGCAGGGTACCGCAATGAAACTGACCGTCAGTGGTATAAATACGGAAGAACTGATCGACACAAAGGTAGTTCAATTGATTGTGACACCTCACAAAGATCAACACTTCGAAGCTTTCACTGTACGTCCCTATGTGAGGGAAACATTTAATGTAGGTTCCGACATCATTGACGTTAAGTCCAAGCAAGAAACTTACCCACATCTGGCCGTCCTAGATCCAGTAAGATATAGCTATGGGAACATTGAGATGATTCTTGGACAGGATGTCTACCATGCCATCCGCCTGTTAGAGTACTTTGCAGCCGACGAAAAGAGCTCACCGTTTGCTGTTCGCTTGCCCATAGGTTGGGTTTTAAGCGGCCCACTTCCGTCAAGTTCAAGTTTAGTCTCAACATGTTTCAAAGCCAATGTCGAACAGGATTATGAACTGGCTTGTCAGGTTAAGTCCTGGTATGATATGGAATCGTGCGGCGCGTACAAGCAGGTTGACCCACGATCCGCAGCGGATGCTTGCGCGCAAAAAATACTTGAAACAACAACTTTTCATAATGGTCAAAGATAAGATGTCGGTATGTTGTGGGCTGATGGCAACATCCAGCTCCCGAGTAACTAATTTTTTCGTAACTGGTACAGCTCAAGTCTCTCGAAAAGCGGCTCTCAAGAGATACATCTTTGAAAGAAAACTATGCTAATACCATCCGTGAAGACTTGGAAAAAGGTTACTTAATTAGAGTCCATGATGATCACATGATCGAGCAACGGTCGGATAAAGAGTGCTACCTACCACATCATCCCGTAATCAACCCGAACAAACCCGGGAAAGTGCGTAGGGTATTAAACGGTGCAGCAAAATTCCACTGTACTTTTTTGAATAAATCTTTGCTCACTGTCCCCGACATGCTCAAAACCTAATCCACGTTTTACTTAAGTTCCGTGAACATCAATTCGCCGTGTCAGCAGATGTCGAGGATATGTTCCTCCAAGTGGGTGTCCCTGACTGTGACGAGCCATCACTGCGTTTTTTGTGGCAGGAGGAACCCACAACAAATGTTGTAGTGTATCAGTACACGCGTCATATATTTGGGGCTAAAGACTCG
Source organism: Convolutriloba macropyga (assembly GCF_964194025.1). NCBI lineage: Eukaryota > Metazoa > Xenacoelomorpha > Acoela > Convolutidae > Convolutriloba > Convolutriloba macropyga. Next base: position 55,344,670 of record NC_134470.1, on the reverse strand, counting down.
CCCAAATGCGCTAACTATGCATTGCAATGCACGGCACGAGACAATGTCATTCAGTACCCGGATGCAACCAAAGCCGTCCTTGAATACTTCTACATGGACGATTATTTGGATTCGGTGGAGTCAACAGAGAGGGCTCTCAAAAGATCGAAGGAGTTGGTGCATCTCTCTCCATCTCGGTGGGTTCAAGCTTACTAAGTTTGTAAGCAATGTACCTAATCTGGCTGATCGAATTGATGGGTCACCTCAGTCCACCGAACCAAAAGTAATTGCCACATCTAAGCAGGGATCTTCGCACGTGCTTGGGTTGAAATGGGATCATAACAATGATACTCTAGTTGTGAGTCGGGTTACCTCCAGTACAGTAACTAAGTCTTTAGCACAACGCTTGGTATTGAGCCTAGTGTCTAAGTTATTCGATCCCTTCGGCCTAGTGGCGCCATTTACTATTGGTGCCCGATTGTTGCTAAAGGACATTTGGCGTGTCAGCGGGCAGCACTGGGATGAAGAATTACCAAAAGACACTGTTGAAAGGTTCCTCGAATGAAAAGTAGAACTACCCAAGCTTGCCGAAATCGCTATACCAAGAGTTACTTTTCCGGAAACTTTTAACACCTGGAACTACACATGTTTGGCGATAGTTTTCAAGAGGTCTTCAGCGCTGTCGCATTTCTCCGAGCTCAAGTGAACACTTCTAGTGGGCCAAAAATAGAGCTTGCATTTGTCGTGGGTAAAGTTCCCGTAGCACCTATGAAGGTGATGACAGTTCCAAAGCTAGAGCTGCAAGCCGCCCTACTGGCCGCTCGGTTGAAACGAGACTCCTGTCGAGCCCTTACTGTGCTTGTTAACCAAGTTTTTATGTAGACTGATAGCACTACTGTCTTGCAGTGGGTTAACTCCACAAGCAAGCACCCAATATTTATTGCAAACCGTATATGCGAGACTTTAGAACACACGAGCGTTGACGAATGGAACCACGTTGCCTCAAGCGATAATCCGGCAGATGCCGGTGCTCGTGATATGTCCGCTGAGGTTTTGCAATCAAGTAGCTGGGTGAGGGGGGGGGGGTTCAGATTTCTCAAGAACCAAGGAGTTCCCGTTCGAACCAAGCATCGAAGTAGTTAAAAATATCAAACTTGGTATAGTAACTAAGAATACTGACGAAACCAAAACATCATCGGCCGCATCCGTAATCAAGTCAACTAAGGAACCGCCCCGCAACTAATTCCCTTGGATAAGTACAGTTCTTATCAGAAGTTGCTACGGATAACAGCGTACGCACTGCGCTTGTTACCTTCTCATGAATGTTACCGTAATGCCGATGGTAGCATCATAGACCCCACGGAGCTTGACGAAGCCGAGCGTCATCTCCAGTATCTTGTCCAAGGGGAGCCACTCAATGCAGAGAGAAAAGATCTCCGCGAAAACAAACCCCTTAAACGGAGTAGCCGTGTTGCTCTGTTTTCTCACTTTATTGGGCCAAATCGTCTAATCCGATCGGCCGACCGCATCAAACGGTTGGTCGAAGTTGACTTTGATGTAAAACATCCTATCGTTCTCGACGCACGCTATGCATATATAAAGTTGTTCCTTAGGCACAACCACGTTAAACATCATCATAAAGGTATAGACTACCTGCGGGCCAAAATACAAGAACGCTATACCATCCTCAAATTACGATCCTCACTGCGTTCTATTAAATCCAACTGCGTCACGTGCAGAAAGTTCCGAGCTGCCACTATCCAACCAATCATGGCTGACATCCCAATAGAAAGACTCGCATACCAGACTCCTCCCTTCGTGAACACAGGGGTCGACTATTTCGGCCCATTTTACGTTGCTGTACGCAGGACTACCGAGAAGAGGTGGGGTTTCCTCTTCACGTGTCTAACTACTCGCGCCGTTCATTTTGAAATCGTTCCGTCCATGGACGCCAGTTCGTGTGTAATGGGAGTGAAGCGGTTTATCTCCCGTCGGGGTACACCGGCCATTATTTGGTCTGATAATGGTACTAAATTTGTTGGTGCGGAAAAAGAACTACGCGAGAACATCGAAAAGTGGAACGCCATCAACATCGCCGTGGAACTTGCGCACAAAGGCATTAGGTGGAGGTTCAATCCGCCCAGTGAGCCACACCAAGGTGGCATCTGGGAGAGGCTGGTACGTAGTTTTAAGCGAATACTTTACACCATCCTCGGTACTCGTCGTCTCACGGACGAAGTTTTGAACACTACCTTTTTGTCTCGTCGAACACGCACTTAATTCGTCCGTTAACGCCCGTAAGCGCCGAACCGTCCGCTCTAGGCGCATTAACGCCTAATCATTTTCTTCTCGGTAACCAAGCCCGTAGTCGCCCTTCAATCATTGGCGTAGATGAGTTTGATCATCGTAAGCGTTACGCCCGCGCGCAATCTTACGCTAACGCTATTTGGTCTCATTGGATCAAAGAGTACGTCCCGACACTGAACCGAAGTTCTAAGGGGCAGACGCCTGCCGAGCATCACTTTAAGACAGGTGATTTGGTTTGGGTAGTTGAAGAGACCAACCCAAGGGGTTACTACCCTACTGCTCGGATCACTGAACTTCGTTACGGTTCCGAAAGCGTCGCACGCTCCGCCGTATTGCGCACGTCCTCCGGATCTCTCGTTCGCCCGCTTGCAAAATTAGTGCCGATTCTCCCAACATCTTCTTCTGGACCGGAGGATGTTACTGAGTAAAGCGAGAGATTATTAGCCGATCAGAATCGAAAACTTAAATTCATATAGAATTGCGTCTAATTTACGTACAAAGCTCGGAAAAGGTGCAAATAACATAATTTCGTTAAACCTAATAAATAAACCTATCAAGTGAGGCTCGTTTGAACTTAATAATTTTCGGTTTTTTGCACGGTTTTGAATAGAATGGTGACCAGCTTTGATTTCAAGTATCAAAGCTAGACTGATAACAGTTAAATGAGCAAAAAAGACCTTGCCGTCTAAAAAACACTTGTTGCTATGTACGAATTTTAGCTTCTACGTTGAGTTGTTGACCTTTGCTTGGCAGAACACGTTGCTTTATATAACAATGCTTATACGTTGTATTATGTGTTGCTTTAGATAGAAACAAATTGAAGTTATCAACGAAAGGGTGTTTTACACCTTTATATTTAGTACTTTTTTATTTAGGAATTCATTGATACAAAACTTTAAATGAAAACTTTGTTCTTAAAATGTTTTCTTCTGCTTTCAGAGGCTTCTTTTTACGTGATTTTTAGCTTGTTTTTATTTTTAAACAATTAATTTTATAACAACTGTCTTTAATGTAAGATTTCGATAATTAGTTTTTCAAGGGATCTTTTGAAATTTCCGTCATTAGTTGTTTAAATCAAGCCTCCCTTTCCTTTTAAGAAATACAAAACGAGCGAATAAAAAGATGTTTTTGTGGAACGGCTTAAAGCTTGATACATTTTCATTTTGTCATTTAAATTGCCTGTTAAATTCCTCGGATGCAAGAACTAATAAATATAGAGGAATGAACTATAGTAAAGTTGCGTCTACAATGCCAATTTTGGAAAAAGATGTAGTTAAACGTCAGGTCCGTGTTTTCTCAGCTTCACGCTATGAAGGGCAGTTCTTGAACGCGGTTTTCGTTTCTAAAAGATTGAGTTAATCTTTTTTATTATTTTGCTTGAAGGCAAGGTTTCTCATTTGTCGTTTGATTTTATGATTCTTATGATACTTTATAGAACCTTTTTAAGAACAAAACAGCTCTGCTAGAATAAAACTAGTGAAAATCAATTTTTTTTAGAGATTTTGCTAAGTTTGTGAAAAGAAATCTGCTTTTTGTTATAATTTTTGAGTTTCATAGTGTTTGTTAAATAATTTTTATTTTTTAATGACTGCTGTTTTTTTCCATAAAGTGCTCTGTTTTTACTTTTTCTTCTTTTTTAAATTAAATTGCTGAAACTCTCCTAATACAAAGATCCTCATTTGAAATTTTCTCTGCCAATTGAGCTAACTGTTAATTAATAAGTAAACAGTTCCTAAACATTTTATACAGTATAACTACCACTTGTTTTGTTTCACGCGTCAGTTATTGAGTCTAAACTTCTCATTATCTAGAGAACTGTAGTTAATCACACAAAATTTTTTGTATCGTGGAAACACTGGTATCAAAATTATCTGGATTGAGAATCATGCTAGTGAAAAAGAACTGTCGTGTTCGTGTAAAATGAAAAAAAACTATGTTTAACTCGCTGTGAAAAAATAAAACTAAAGGTAATTTCGGGTGTTTGTCACACACACACTCTTTTTTACCACTAAACTTGCGTTCTCTCCCAATTTGTTGAGAGACACACGAGTTTATTCTGCAGTTCAGCGCTAAAATGCCTATAAATTCTCTGTATGCTTTTTTGAGAAAAGGGGCATTAATTGTTCAATCACTGCATCAATCATCATCTGATCTCATCATTTAAAAGGCAGCAAATTTGTGTGAAGGGTGTCGATTAATGACTTGAAGTTCCATCATCATCGAGATCTCGTTAACGCTTGCATTCTCAGTTTGGTATTTTACTCTTTGCAATCAGCAAAAAAATGGATTTTAATGTCATTTAGCAGTGCACAAAAAAATCGAAAAGTTATTAAAAATAATGTTTTCACATTTAAACCAATTGATTACTTGAAAGTTGAGAGGAGAGGAAGAGCACAGAAAGAAGTTTTTCCAGAAACAATGAAGTTCAGAGTGTAATTTGGTCAATCAATTGAGCTTAGTTTTTTTTATAGTAAAAAAGAATATAGCGTAAATATCGCCTCAACTTTTCACATTTCACCATCATTTTATTGCACATGAACTCATCTTATAATACCTTTTTTCGGTTGAGTGCACTTTTTGACAATTAACGTTATTTTTCGATTTTGCTCTCCTATAGTAGAAAGTGAATCTGATTTCGTGATAGAACTATTGGTTTCATGAACACAAAGTAGGTCGAAGCAAAATTAAGCTGACATAAAAGCAAACCAAAAGCTATGTAATAGTTCTGTAATTGATCAGAAAAAATACATTGTTAACTATTACAATCAAGAATGAGCTTACTTTTATATTGTATAATGTATTCCAATAAAACCAAGAAACAAAAAATACGTCTATTTTTAGAAATCTAGTTGGTATGGGAGTAGTATGCTCATCTGCTATATGACTGGAGGGGGGGGGTCCGGACCCCCCCTGCAAAGAACTTTACCACCGAAAAACTGATTTTCTCTCAGTGAAATCAAGTTTTTGTTTAAGTTTCACCAGTCTGAGAGACTTTTCTTGTGATACGTTGACTGGTGAAACTTATCCAAAAAACTTGATTTCACTGAGAGAAAATCAGTTTTTCGATGGTAAAGTTATTTGCAGGGGGGGGTTGCAGGGCAACCGGCAGCTGCTATATGACCCCCCTCCTTCCAGTCATATAGCAGCTGCCGGTTGCTGGTGTGCTGGCGTTAAGGCAACCTAGAGCAGTTCCTAATTTGCTCAAAGGTAAAAACTCATTTTCTATAGAACTAAAAATTTTCCTATAAGGCCTCAAACTTGGAAAAAATTTCAATATTTTCAAAAATTTTTTTGCGAAAAAATTTGAAAAACTTTTGAAGTCCTAAAAATGGTCTGAAATGGATTTTGCGCTATCAAAGAGCACTCAAAAGTGATTTTTTGTTGACTTCACTTTTTTTCTTTTTTTTCACCTATGCAGTATGGTGGTTCGAAACATAAAAAAATATAAAAATTTTTCGAAAATAGTTCCAAGTTTTTCGATGTTCTAAAATGGTCTGAAATGGATTTTGCGCTATGAAAGAGCACTCAAAAATCATTTTTTGTTGACTTCACTTTTTTCACCTGTGCACTAGGGGGGGGGTGAAAAACCAAAAAATTCCAAATTTTTGAGAAATTATCAAAATTTTTCGGAGTCCTAAAATGGTCTGAAATGGATTTTGAGCTATAAACGAGCCTTCAAAAATGATTTTTGTGGACTTCATTTTTTTCAACCAAGTAGGGTGGGTCAAACTCAGGTTCCGAAATGGTCTGAAATTAGTCAAAAGCACTCAGAAGCCGTTTTTGTTGAGAAGAATTTGCAAAATGTGCAGTATGATGTGGAAAGCATGTCTTTATTTTTTATATACATTTGTAACTATGTATGTTTCTATCTAAACAAGTACGTATGTTTGCTTGCATGTGTTCAAAATTGTGTTTTTTATGAATGAATGAACAATTGAAAGAAATGAGAGAATGAAAATTTTATCTATCTAAACGTACTTGTTTAGATTTTTTATGAATGAATGAACAATTGAAAGAAATGACAGAATGAAAATTTTGTGTATAAAATTATGCATATTCATGTATATAATAATGAAAGTTTATATGAAGGTGTATAATTGTTTATAAGTAAATATAACTGTGCTTAAGTTTAGTGATATATTTGTATGAGTATAAGCTGGATTGTATGTTTGTGTGTAGATATTGTAAATGTGTGTATATGTCAAGACGTTTTTGGCTGTATCTGTGTATGTTTTTCTATGCGTATACGGTGGAATGTATGTATTTTTGTCTGAATGTGTTTATGTATTTATGTATTTATATGCATGCAAGTTTGACGAGAGAGAGAGAAAAAGAAAAGTCCTTGGAGGGCAATTTGATTGTTTAGAAGAAGGTTGTTACTTGTCTCCAATATCCAATAATTTTTTGTCTTACAGACAGATTTTGTCCTTCAGCGTTGTTAAACTCATGCTTTGTCCTTTAAACATTGGCAAGCAAAATGTCACAACCGGTTTTGATGTTCTGAGCACGTTTTTTAAAACAGAAATTTCTACGCCTATCCAGCTATCATATTAGAAATTTTTAAGATTATTTACAGGAAAAATTTTTAAATTTATGATTTTGTCTTTAATCCTACGCAAGACAATGGAAGAATGTGGCAATCGGAGACAAAAATTACTTTTGGTGTTCTGAGAATGGTTTTTGAAAACAGATTTCTCTACTCTTATTCAACTACCCTTTTGACTATGAGCAAATTTATTTACAGGAAAAATTTAAAATTTATGCTTTTGTCTTTTAATCCTTCGCAAGACAATGGAAAAGTGAGGCAATCGGAGACACAAACTACTTTTGGTGATCTGAGTATGGTCTTTGAAAACAGATTTCTCTACACTTATTCAGCTACCCTTTTAGGAATGAGCAAGATTATTTTCAGGAAAAATATATTTGAGATAAACTGTTGAGAAATAAACAATAAATTGAGCTAAGTAAACAGAACAAATTCTGTAAAAAACCGAAAAACTGGTGAGAAACTTTAATATGCAGGAGCAGCCGAAAACTATAATATGCAGGAGCAGCTGAATTTTTCAGTAAAATAAGGTAAAATGATTGGAATTCATCAAGAGCTTGAATCAGACAAAAAGTGTAATGATGTACAAGAAGAGTAGTTTGCACTGGAACCGTAAAAAGCGCTAAAATTTTCAAAAGTTAATTAGCCACTTTATCAATTAGGTAAGAACAAACATAAAATACGGATTCGTGGGGTTGGAGGTTGCTAGAAACAGCTTCAGAAATGTATAGGTCTTGTTTGCGTATTGGTAATAGCAATAATGGAAATTGCGTGCTGGGACTGAAATATTAAACAATAGCGAAACGCATATTCAGTAAATGCTTGCGATAAATTCAACTATTGAACACTACTACCAGAGCACCTCAAGCAACTTGAAATCAAAAAGTTCATTATAGTGTCTTCTTGGATCAAATTTACTACGTTCAGTAACCCTGTGTTAATATTTTGGATTACTTATTGTTCTGTCCATATTTTAAAGTGAGATTATCGTAACGACATTTCCTAGAGCATCGGAAAGAAGTAAAACGTAAGGAACCTAAAATTAACAGGAGCAGAGTCTTTGTAACATATAATTAGGCTAAGTAGTCTGGCTAACATATTGGAATTTAACACAACAATTCTGCTACCTACTACTGCTACTGCTTACTACTACTACTACCTACAACTACTATCTGCAATTAGTACCTACTACTACTACTACTACTACTACTACTACTACTACTACTACTACTACTACTACTACTACTACTACTACTACTACTACTACTACTACTACTACTGCTAACCACTAGTACTACCTTCAACTACTACTAGGTAATATTACTAACTACTACAACTACTTTTTGGTTCTAAGTTACACTAGTACCTACTACTACTTCCTTTAATACCTTCAAATACTACCTTTTGTTTAATAACTATCTACAACAATGTGTTTCTGTTTTTTTTAAATATGAAAAACATTTTTATAGTTGTTTTTGTATGTTTATTCAGAGTCACCTGTTGTTTCAGTTTCAGGTATTACAGAACTTTTTCTCAATCTTTACGTTTCAAAATTTTGTATAGACTGAAAACTGTTTGGATAGTTTGCAACAAGGACATGTGTTAGTTGAGTTTCATATTAAACTTAGCTTTGGCTCAGGATGTGTTCACAGCTGAAACTCTAATTGTGAACTTGCTAGTCATCAAAAAAGTTTAGCGCTACATAATTCGCATTTGTTCTTACAATAACTTCTTCCTTTATTGAATTTCATTTGGTCATTGTTTATCTGAAGAAAATTAAAAATAAATCAACCTCATGAAACGTGTCTCTTCAAAATTAAGTGAAACAGTCTTGTTGGATTTGAGAGCTCAATTAAAAACCTAAGTTTAGGTGTTTAGTTGAACAAATTTTGTTTGTGTTCAATGTCTGCTTACACTCAAGTGGCACCAAACAGTTCCAGAGAAGTACTTTTCACGGAATTTGAATCAAAATTTTTCTTTATTAGTGTTAAAAATTCAACAACCGGAGACGGTATGGCTTTGGATGAGCAAGTATAAAAAAATTGTGAAACATGACCGATCACTTGACCTCAAAGTTGAACAATTGAGTTCGAATTCGAGTTTGTGATCTAAAAAAAGTTTTCAAGGACAATTGTTTTTTTTAAAAAAAGACTTCTTTTTTAGTATTCAAAACTCAACAATCGGAGGCGGTATGAATTTTGATAAGCAAGTATAGTAAAATGGTGATGCTTGGTCAATCGCTCTGCATAAAAATGGAACTGTTGAGTTTGTGTCTGAATTTTGATCTAAAAACACTATTCAAGGATAATTGACTTTGTAAAAAGACTGCTTTTAGTACTAAAAACACAATAATTGGCGACCGTGTAACTTACAATTACCAAATATAATGAAACGTGAAAACGTGGCCTATTGCTCTATTTAAAAGTCAAAGTTTGAGTTTGTGATCTAAAAATAGTATTCAAGGGATAATTACGTCATAATAGTTGAGTTGCGTTATATGGTTGCGAACGCAAAACAACTGAAAAACGTAATCACAATCTATTTAAACTACAGCTATACATGTGTCAAAAAAGCGACGCAGACCTTCTGGTTTTACTAAGCTTTTTTATATAGTTAACTGTATTATATAGATTATGTTCACAAGGTCTATTATGTAATCTTTACTGCACGAATTCTACAAGCATTCCTGAAGACTATAAATTAGCAATTTTCTGTAGAAATGAACAAAAAATCGAATGATTTTCCGAAATCAGCAGTGTTGACATATTTTACCAGTAATTCAAGAAAAAAGCGGTCAGTGCAACTTCTAAAATCATTATTTTCTCTGAAGAATGTTCGACTGATGAACTTTAAATATTGTAAAATAACTAATAAGGAGAAACTTTTAAGTCATGAACACATTAGTAACAGTTAACAAAATTAACTGTGATTTTTGTTACCATCAAAAACCGTCAACACAGACAGTAGAAATCAGATTAGGCGCATTGATGCCATCGTCAAACTGACAAGTTTATTTCTACCTTCTTTTGGTCAATTTGGAAAAGGTTCCAGTGTTAAAACCCTGCTATCCATAGTACATTAAGTTCAAAGTTTAAAGTATTCAAAATTTTCGGAAATTAGTGGTTTACTTTTTTATGTGTTAATAAGTATTCTTGGCTTTGTGTACCTCGTTTTGATGGTATCTTGGCAAAAGGGTTTCTAAGTTTTCAAACGTTTGTTTGTTATGGATCCTATGAAGAGTTCTTTCAACGGAGTCAAAGACACAAAAAAACAATGGTCCAAAAAAAATTTTGATTATAGAGGCAATTAGGCTAATTTGAATTCCAGATTTTTAATGCAGTATATTAATTTTCTCTGAGCTTAAACAATGTGAGAAACATGCAGAACTGTCTCTTATTAAAAATTTACAAGTGGAATTTTACTACTATGTGTTTTACTATTGTCAATAAAAACCATTGTAATTTAACATGATTTCTATCTTCATGAAAGTTTGTATCCTCTATAACAATAAACGGTAGAATCATTGTGTATAAGAAAAAAATTTTTTTACGAGTAATCATATAGCAAAACTTAATCTTCAATAAAGCTTTATTAATCTGCTATTTACGCTATGAAAAACGAATCAGCGTTCTCACAGGTAGTATGATAACATTTTTTTTGTGGCGCTAAAAAAACGAAACCCCCTAACGGAACTGCAAAATTAACAAAGGTAAAAAAAAGAAACGTTATCCACGTTAATTTTGTTTTTCACTTGAAAGTCTTAAAACAATGCCTAGCTGACATAAAAAAGATTTAAATTATGCAAAACAAAGTTTCATAAGATATTCTTGTCAAACAATTGTTTATGTACAAGCTGATTTTTCATTACTTGTTTAACAAAATTACTTTTAGGACCTCATTGATTTGCCTGGAGGAAACTCATAAGAGAACGGACAAGTATTCACTTCTTGCATTTGTTGGAAATTTCGTTCCGATACGTTATACGCTTACTATTCTGGATACCATAGCTTTATGGATTAACGAGGTTCTGCGTCCGCGTTAATGATTTTTTAGGTTTTAAAATTTTATGAATTACTTTAATAACAAAATGAAACACTTCAAATTGGCACATAGCTTTAAAAGCTATAGAGTGAATCCTGTGAAAACCAAATTTTCCATGACAAACAGAAGTTGTTGTACATGTATACAGAAAGCACTTGTTCATACTTACGTCAATGGTTCAGATTGATCCTTTGAGCGAAACATGTTTGTTACCTACTAACAGAAAACGTTAGCCGGGAACTTCTTACCGTTCCTCAAAATAAACCAAGTCAAAACTAAGCAAAATCAATACTATTGTACAAATAACTTGATATAAAACGTACGACTTAGAACCAGTTACTATATAGCCTAGAAGGAAATGTAACCATAAAAGTAAAACAAAAAAGCCAATAGGTGAATTTAAATGAATTTGATTTGTCCTGTTCTTTCAATTGCTTTGTTCAAGTTAACGTTATTTTGCTTAACTGGAGCACAATGTGGGTCGAAATGTATTCCGTAACAAACAATTGCAAGCCTATGTACTCACTCTATTTTTATCTCAACGTTTGCTGTAACACAGTAGAATACATGTCTATACGCCTTCCTGATCACAGACAAGAGAACACCCAAGCAAACTAATAAGAGTGCTTTTAGCTGAAAATATTATGCAAGAAATTTGCAGAGCAGACTGAACTTCTCACAATATAGTTATTTTTCTTCATTAAAAATCAAGTGGTCAGGTTGAATTTTTGTTTCAACCGGAGATTTGTAGGAGAGCCGAAAAGAAAAAAGCCGATTTAAAAGAGAGCCGGCATTTTATTTAAATCATTAGTTGATAATTTAAGATAAGTTTTGTGGCCAATTAAATCGGCTTCTCAAATGGGACGACTAAGTTTTTCACCAATCATAGTATATCACATATAGTATATCTCCTACTATAGACACTGAAAGCGAATTTAAAAAAAATAACTTGAAACCATTGCGGACCATGGTCATGCCTCAGCGGCTCTTGGAACTTGATATGAAACTATAATAAACGAACATGAGACCAATTAACCTACTCAGGTACTTCTTCTTAGTAATCAACTAACAATTTAGGGTAATTAACCGCAACCCTTAATTTTGGCTCTACTTAAATCGAAACAAGTTGCGGCGTTTTCTAACGTCAGCTCATTATAACGTCGACTCTCTTGTGCGTATCCGTTTCAACATTTTCAGAAAAATAATTTACGGTTTAGGGATCCTACTCTACAAATAATTTCTCATTTTCTACTCCTTTGAACAGGCGGAACCTGTTTCTCTGACAAGGATAATGTTTAATCAACAAACTGCAGTTTAAAGGAGTGGTTTTGCAACTACTAAATTCTGGATAATAAGCATACACAATGAAGTTTAATAATGCTCAGCATTTCAAAATAACAGGTTATAAATGGAACCAATACAATACTGAAAACCAACGTCTGGTTCATAAGCTTTAATCAACAAGAACTCTTTCCAGTTCTAGTTGTTATTTTCACATGAACACTTCGCATTTTCATCGAATCTCATTCTTTTTGGAAAATTTCCACTGTGAAGTACACATCCTCGAACTGAACGAAAATGGCTCCTCTTTTGTAGAGCATTGTTAGACAATGGCCCAGTGCTAAATTTCAGGAAGTTTTCTTCAACTTTTGAGTTTTCTTCAAGAAGACTAGGGAATCGTTCTAAGATGGAAGATATCACAGTCTTTCTGTTATCATCCGATGTGGATGATGTAGTATGATCAGTTTTCTGTTGAATAGTGGTTAGTTTGGTTTCATTACTGCATGATTCGAGCGTTTTCCTCAGATTTTCCAAATCTTCTAAAACAGCAAAGTACTCTTCATGGCTCCAGAAGAGAGGCATACTTTCGAAACCGTAACTGCGCAAAATCCTCTTGATTTCCATGAAAAGTGATCCTATGTCATAAGTCAAAGGGTTAGGTATATGCTGAGAACTTACGTCAGTTTCAGAAGGGGTTGAGTTGTTGATAAATTCTTCTTCTTCGGTTATATTAGGTAGTGTGGTAACAAAGTCAATGAATTTTTTGGGTATGAGGCAATGATCGAAGGTAGTCCAGCTTGAAATTGAACTGTCCTTCCTTTGTTGTATAAAAGCAATGTCATTTTCATATCGAGTTTGATAGACAATTGTGCGCTGAAATGAGCCTTCAAATTGCGTTAGGATATGATACATTATGAGTTATAAACCGCCAGTTGAGTTTGGGTTTTGGCATACACTAACTGAATGGAATACAACTCAAGAATGAAAACGCTAAAATGTTATTTTGAGAAGCAAGTCATTCACTTAAAAACAATTTCAAACTGTTGGCGGGGATGTTAGCGTTCTTTCTATTAGCCTATTGTTAAACCTGTTAGACTAAATTTTATTCGTTTTCATTTGTAAAATGGATTGAAGTTTCTCCTAAGTACCTCATACATTGACCTTTCAAGGTTTTGATCTGGTTGCTACGCCTAAAGTAGAAGAATTGCACTGCGCGTATAAGAAGTTCAGTCTGCTCAGCAAAATTCTTGCATAACATTTGCGGCTAAAAGCACTTTTATTAGTTTGTTGGGTATTCTCCTGTTTGTGATCAAGAAGGCGTATGGACATGTATTCTACTGTGTTGCAGCAAACGTTGAGATAAAAAGAGAGTGAGTACATGCAATTGTTTATTACGGAATCCATTTCGACCCACATTGTGCTCCAGTTAAGCAAAATAACGTTAACTTGAATAAAGCAATTGAATAAACAAGACAAATCAAATTCATTTAAATTCACCTATTGGCCTTTTTGTTTTACTTTCATGGTTACAATTCCTTCTAAGCTATATAATAACTGGTTCTAAGTCGTACGTTTTATATCAAGTTATTTGTACAATAGTATTGATTTTGCTTAGTTTTGACTTGGTTTATTTTGAGGAACGATAAGAAGTTCCCGGCTAACGTTTTCTGTTAGGAGATAACAAACAAGTTTCGCTTAAAGGATCAATCTGAACCACTGACGTAAGTATGCACAAGTGCTTTTTGTATACATCTAAAACAACTTGTGTTTGTCATGGAACAATTGGTTTTCACAGGATTCACTCAATAGCTTTTAAAGCTATGTGTCAATTTGAAGTGTTTCATTATGTTATTAATGTATTTCATAAAATTTTCAAAAAATTAAAAAATCATTAACGCGGACGCAAAACTTCGTTAATCCATAAAGCTATGGTATCCAGAATAGTAAGCGTTTAACGTATCGGAACGAAATTTCCAACAAATGCAAGAAGTGAATACTTGTACGTTCTTTTATGAGTTTCCTCCAGGCAAATCATTGAGATCCTAAAAGTAAATTTGTCAAAAAAGTAATGAAAAATCAGCTTGTACATAAACATTTGTTTGACAAGAAAATCTTATGAAACTTTGTTTTGCCTAATCTAAATCTTTTTTATGTCAGCTAGGCATTGTTTTAAGACTTTCAATTGAAAAACAAAGTTAACGTGGAAAACGGTTTTTTTTATCTTTGTTAATTTTGCAGTTCGGTTAGGGCGTTTTCTTTTTTGACCGCCACGAAAGAAAAGGTTATTATACTACCTGTGAGAACGCTGATTCGTTTTTCAAAGCGTAAATTGCAGATTAAAAAATCTTTATTGAAGATTATGTTTTGCTATATGATTACTCGTGAAAAAAAAAAATTTTCTTATACATAATGATTCTACCATTTATTGTTAAAGAGGATACAAACTAATGAAGAAGAAATCACGTTAAATTTCAATGGTTTTTTTGACAATAGTGTCATTTAGCAAAACACATAGTAGTAAAATCCCACCTGTAACTTTTTTCTAAGAGACAGTTTTACATATTTCTCACATTGTTTGAGCTCAGAGAAAATTAATATACTGCATTTAAAACCTGGAAATCAAATTAGCCTAATTGCTTCTATAACAAACGTTTGAAAACTTAGAAACCCATTTGCCAAGATACCATCAAAACGAGGTACACAAAGCCAAGAATACTTATTAACACATAGTAAACCACTAATTTCCGAAAATATTGAATACTTTAAACTTTGAACTTAATGTACTATGGATAGCAGGTTTTTAACACTGGAACCTTTTCCAAATTGACCAAAAGAATGTAGAAATAAACTTGTCAGTTTGACGATGGCATCAATGCGCCTAATCTGATTTCTACTGTCTGTGTTGACGGTTTTTGATGGTAAAAAAAATCACAGTTAATTTTGTTAACTGTTACTAATGTGTTCATGACTTAAAAGTTTCTCCATATTAGTTATTTTACAATGTTTAAAGTTCATTAGTCGAACATTCTTCAGAGAAAATTAATGATTTTAGAAGTTGCACTGACCCTCTTTTTTCATGAATTACTGGTAAAATATGTCAACACTGCTGATTTCGGAAAATCATGCGTTTTTTTGTTCATTTCTACAGAAAATTGCAAAATTATAGTCTTCAGGAATGCTTGTTGAATTCGTGCAGTAAAGATTAAATAGAAGACCATGTGAATATAGTCTATATAATACAGTTAACTATATCAAAAGGCTTAGTAAAACAGCAGGTCTCCTTCGCTTTCTTGACACATGTATGGCTGTAGTTTAGAAAGATTGTGATTACGTATTTCAGTTGTTTTGCGTTCGCAACTATATAACACAACTCAACTATTATGACGTAATTATCCCTTGAATACTATTTTTAGATCACAAACACAAACTTTGACTTTTAAATAGAGCAATATGCCACGTTTTCACGTTTCATTATATTTGGTAATTGTAAGTTACACGGTCGCCAATTATTGTGTTTTTAGTACTAAAAGCAGTCTTTTTACAAAGTCAATTATCCTTGAATAGTGTTTTTAGATCAAAAATTCAGACACAAACTCAACAGTTCCATTTTTATGCAGAGCGATTGACCAAGCATCACCATTTTACTATACTTGCTTATCAAAATTCATACCGCCTCCGATTGTTGAGTTTTGAATACTAAAAAAGAAGTCTTTTTTTTTAAAAAAACAATTATCCTTGAAAACTTTTTTTAGATCACAAACTCGAATTCGAACTCAATTTCTCAACTTTTAGGTAAAGTGATCGGTCATGTTTCACAACTTGCTTATCCAAAGCCATACTGTCTCCGGTTGTTGAGTTTTTAACACTAATAAAGAAGAATTTTGTTTCAAATTCCGCGAAAAGTACTTCTCTGGAACTGTTTGGTGCCACTTGAGTGTAAGCAGACATTGAACACAAACAAAATTTGTTCACCTAAACACCTAAACTTCAGGTTTTTAATTGAGCTCTCAAATCCAACAAGACTGTTTCACTTAATTTTGCTGAGAAACGTTTCATGAGGTTGAATTACTTTTAATTTTCTTCAGATAAACAATGATCAAATGAAATTCAATAAAATTAGGGAGAAGTTATTGTAAGAAAAATTGCGAATCACGTAGCGCTAAACTTTTTTGATGACTAGCAAGTTCACAATTACAGTCTTAGCTGTGAACCCATCCGGAGCCGAAGCTAACGTTAATATGAAACTCAACTAACATGTCCTTGTTGCAAACTATCCAAGCAGTTTTCAGTCTATACAAATTTTTGAAACGTAAGGATTCAGAAAAAGTTTTGTTGTACCTGAAACTGAAACAACAGGTGACTCTGAATAAACATACGAACACAACTGTATAGAGTAAAACCTCAGTTTTTTGGATAATGTAGGTACGTTGTAAAGTGTTTGTTTCCATTAAGGTACACGCTTTGAAATTTTTGAAGGAGGCATGTTTCTATAAAGTTGATATTATAAATAGACAAAATGCAACGCCATTGTGAACCAGTCAAAATTTACACTATACTGTCCTTCATATTAGAAATTTTGCATTCCATGTCTATCAAGTAATTGCAAATGGAATCAGACGTCATACATTGAATGAACAAAAAACAGCATTTGAACAAAAGACTTAAGTTTATGACTGATCCCTCATACATGAAAAAAGTACACAAATTTTGCACTTCAAAAAAAGAACATAGCAATAAAACTTATTTGAAGTTCTAAAAACTAGACTGGTTCGCTAAACAGTAAAATCCTTCATTGATTTAATTAATTAAATATCAACCTGATATATCATACCATGGATTTTTTAAATTGTTTATTAACAAACTAACATTGAGTTGAAAAATATTGAGTTAATGTATACGACAAAAGCTTCAGCGTTTTTATATCTTTGAAAAATTTCAAACACTTAATGATTTGTTGAGAATTTTGGCGGGTAAATTCTATCGGTCTATATCAGTCAGGACACATTACCTTGAGATAGATAAAAGTTTTTGTTGTTTATGCTCAACGAGTCTCTAGAGATAAAAATTTTCATTTTTTTAAAAAAACAGACACACTTTGTTGTAGATAGTTAGTAAACAATAGGTAATATTTGAAGGTATTAAAAGGAAGTAGTAGTAGGTACTAGTGTAACTTAGAACCAATAAGTTGTTGTAGTAGTTAGTAATATTACCTAGTAGTAGTTGTAGGTAGTACTAGTAGTTAGCAGTATTAGTAGTAGTAGGTACTAATTGCAGATTGTAGTTGTAGGTAGTAGTAGTAGTAAGCAGTAGCAGTAGTAGGTAGCAGTAGTGTTGTGTTAAATTCCAATATGTTATCCAGACTACTTAGCCCCATTATATGTTATAAAGACTCTGCTCCTTTTAATTTTAGGTTCCTTCCCAATTACTTCTTTCTGATGCTCTAGGAAATGTCGTTACGATAATCTCATTTTAAAATGTGGACAGAACAATAAGTAATCCAAAATATTAACACAGGGTTACTGAACGTAGTAAATTTGATCCAAGAAGACATTATAATGAATTTTTTTGATTTCTGGTTGCTTGAGGTGCTCTGGTACCTTACATGTAGTGTTCAATAGTTGAAATTATCGCAAGCATTTACTGAAGATGCGTTTCGCTATTGTTTAATATTTCAGTCCCAGCACGCAATTTCCATTATTGCTATTACAAATACGCAAACAAGACCTATACATTTCTGAAGCTGTTTCTAGCAACCCCCACCCCTAGAATCAATAGTTTGTGTTTGTTCTTACTTAATTGATAAAGTGGCTAATTAACTTTTGAAAATTTTAGCAATTTTTACAGTTCCAGGGCAAACTACTCTTCTTGTACATCATTACACTTTTTGCCTGATTCAAGCTCTTGATGAATTCCAATCGTTCTACTCTATTTAACTGAAAAATTCAGCTGCTCCTGAATATCATAGTTTTCGGCTGCTCCTGCTTATTATTGTTTCTCACCAGTTTTTCGGTTTTTTAAAGAATTTATTCTGTTTACTTAGCTCAATTTATTGTTCATCTCTCAACAATTTATCTCAAAAACATTTTTCCTGAAAATAATCTTGCTCATTCCTAAAAGGGTAGCTGAATAAGTGTAGAGAAATTTGTTTTCAAAAATCATGCTCAGATCACCAAAAGTAGTTTGTGTCTCCGATTGCCACACTTTTCTATTGTCTTGCGAAGGATTAAAGACAAAAGCATAAATTTAAATTTTTTCCTGTAAATAATCTTGAAAATTTTTAATATGATAGCTGGATAGGCGTAGAAAATTCTGTTTTAAAAAAACAAGCTCAGAACATCAAAAATTTGTTGTTGTCTCCGGTTGTGACATTTTGATTGCCAATGTTTAAAGGTCAAAAACATGAGTTTAACAACGGTGAAGGACAAAATCTGTTTGTAAGGCATAAAATTATTGGATCGTGGAGACAAATAACAACCTTCTTCTAAACAATCAAATTGCCCTCCAAGGACTTTTCTCTCTCTCTCTCTCTCTCGTCAAACTTGCATGCATATAAATACATAAATACATAAACACATTCAGACATATAAACATACATTCCACCGTATACGCATAGAAAAACATACACACATACAGCCAAAAACGTCTTAACATATACACACATTTACAATATCTACACACAAACATACAATCCAGCTTATACTCATACAAATATATTACTAAACTTAAGCACAGTCACATTTACTTATAAACAATTATACATTCTGTCATTTCTTTCAATTGTTCATTCATTCATAAAAAACACAATTTTGAACACATGCAAGCAAACATACGTACTTGTTTAGATAGAAACATACATAGTTACAAATGTATATAAAAAATAAAGACATGCTTTCCACATCATACTGCACATTTTGCAAATTCTTCTCAACAAAAACGGCTTCTGAGTGCTTTTGACTAATTTCAGACCATTTCGGAACCTGAGTTTGACCCACCCTACTTGGTTGAAAAAAATGAAGTCCACAAAAATCATTTTTGAAGGCTCTTTTATAGCGCAAAATCCATTTCAGACCATTTTAGGACTCCGAAAAGTTTTGAAAATATTATTTCAAAAATTTGGTAGTTTTTCACCCCCCCCCCTAGTGCACAGGTGAAAAGGTGAAGTCAACAAAAATTGCTCTTTCATAGCGCAAAATCCATTTCAGACCATTTTAGAACATCGAAAAACTTTGAAACATTTTCGAAAAATTTTTAATTTTTTGTATGTTTCGAACCACCATAGTGCATAGGTGAAAAAAAGTGGAGTCAACAAAATATCACTTTTGAGTGCTCTTTGAGAGCGCAAAATCCATTTCAGACCATTTTTAGGACTTCAAAAATTTTTTCGCAAAAAAACTTTCCAAAATTTTGAATTTTTTCCCAAGTTTGAGGCCTTATAGGAAAATTTTTAGTTCTATAGAAAATCAGTTTTTACCTTCGAGCAAATGAGGAACTGCTCTAGGTTGCCTTAACGCCAGCACACCAGCAACCGGCAGCTGCTATATGACTGGAGGGATGGAGATGGAGGTCCGGACAACCCCCCCCCCCCCCCTGCAAAGAACTTTTTCATCGAAAAACTGATTTTCTCTCAGTGAAATCAAGTTTTTTGGTTAAGTTTCACCAGTCAACGTATCACAAGAAAAGACTCTCAGACTGGTGAAACTTAAATAAAAAACTTGATTTCACTGAGAGAAAATCAGTTTTTCGGTGGTAAAATTCTTTGCAGGGGGGATGTCCGGACCCCCCTCCAGTCATATAGCAGATGAGCATACTACTTACGGGCCTCAGCGGAACGCTGTCCATGGCGATGCCTCTCATCCGATGTGGGATGTAACCCAGAAACAACGCGCCCACCGGCCCGCCAGGGGCAACTTAAAATACGGGTATCCCAAAATTTTTCGGCTTACTTAACCTCATTTTCAAAATTCGGCTTGCTTGCCTGTCGGCTTGCATGACCGCCACTAGAACTACACCCTCTCTTTGAACGACTTTAAATTGCATTATCTCTATTCGCGCCAACACAATTTACCACTACGAACACCAAATTTCAGTGGTCAACAGTAATTGGGCGCAAGACAACAGCATCCGTTGATCTACAAACCTCGAATTCGGAAATTGACTGAATCAGCTGGTCAAATGCAATAAAAATTATTTCCGAATGATAGCTTCCGCTCTCTGATAGTTTAATTCGTTTCAATGCTTTTTAAAATTCGAGGAAACGCTCTGCTCAGCCTTGATGTCGTGTTCTTTCATTTGTTCAATTTACTGGCTCTGAGGAAGATAATAGCCATTACACCAATTAAATTCAATGATTTTAATAGAGGATCTCACGCGTGTGCATGCTTTTACAAGAACGAGCAAGTAAACCTTTCAATTCAGTATTTCAAATTACATCAACTTTCTAATAGTTTAAACAAAAATGTGCACTTAAAGATTTGGAATCAATGTTACACTTGTCGACCAGCGGCTGATGATTTTGGTTTTTGAATCATTAAAGCTTCTAATCTTGCTAGTGAAGCTTTTATTGCAGCCATTTCACTCTCCAGTTTTTTCGTGTCAGCAGAAACGACAGGTTGAACTTTTTGGACCTTTTCACCGTGGTTCATTTCATCGGATGTTTTGTCAAGTGCGCCCATTTTCTTCATCGAAGCTTCCATATTTTGCGTCGATTTATGAAGTTTTGCGAGTCGTTTCTCAATTCTGCTCACTTTATTTTCGACATTTTCTTCGCATTCTTTGACAGTTCTTCGAAGGTACTCGGCTGCTCTGAGGTCTTCCCATTTGTGAACTTGGTTCCTCTCATTAGTCTACATAAAAACTCATTAGTCTACATAAAAAAATGTTATTCCATAACAAAAAATGAGTTTCAAACTGTTTTTAACACCTTGATCGAAATTTAATGTGCATCTCTACTACATGTAAATCTATTATAGCGCTTCAGATAAAAAATCTCGATTTTTTTTTTAAATTTTGAATGTTGGATATCGGGTTCTCTTCTATTTCACGATCTCTTTCCTTTTTTTCTATTGAATAGAGTAATTTATTGCCAATTTTTGAAATCATTTTCAAAAATGACAAAAATATGGAACGAATTAAAATTTAAAAACGTATAGTTACTTGTGATACAGGATATTATTATGAGATTTCTATATAAAATATAAATGATTCTGATCTCAGTCTCAGAATTTTGTCTCGTCCGAATAAAAAACCATTTGAATTCATTAAAATTGCATTGACAAGTTTTCAACACAAAACTATTAGGTAGTGTATTCATTAGAAAAACAAACATAACCAACTAACGTCCAGCAAATAGCTCTCAAAGGACAGGCGAGCGGTTGGCTTCGTCAGTAGCTAGCCACGGTTTAGTGAGGATAGCTTTAGTTTGATTCGACTTTGCAACTTTTAATTTTCCAACTTTATTAGTAAATAAAACATAGCCAGCAGATTGCCGGAAAATAGCCGCGATAGACGCTTGTGGCCTACAAAAGATTGAAACAACTAAAGAAATAATATTGACAGATCGACCACCAGCTTTTTAATAGACCAATAGATCTTTTGGGTTAGATTCGGACTGTCGTTTTTATGCGACATTTTTGCTCTACAAGGAAAAACCCTAATGGAGCTTTTTCAAAATCAATATTCAAAATTAAAACGCAAGACTCTGCTACTCAGGAATTAAGGCATATAATTTTGGCACGAATTAGACGCACACTATTGACCCTTAATTAGTAAATGTTCATAAAATTTATAGTTCCATAAGTGAGTTCAGAAGTCATTTTTTGAGTGAGGTAAGTCACGCAATTGACCTAAGAGCAGAAATAACGTCACGTACACAAATTTTAGATGAAGTAAAAAGATTAGGAGCGCAATACTAGCCGTCTGGAATTGCTGACACGGCTATTAATCTATTTAAAAGACCGATACTTAAAAAATTGCAAAATGTTCAAAAATTTAAAAGAAAAGCTTCCAGATTTTACGGTGAAAATGTCGAAAACTATTTTTTGTCCCTCAAGTTATGTCAAGTAACCCATCTGCAAGTTTTGAAAAGCTTCATAGGACAGTACAGTTTTTCAAAACAACCGCAAATTTAAAAAAAAAATTCACAAAACAACAGCAAATTTTAACAAAACAACCGCGAATTTTAACAAAATCTTGCTAAAGACATTTCAATCTTCAAAACTTTTTTTATTGTCACATGCGAATATCCAGTGTCCTTGTTTCAAGTTCTAAATAGTTTCACTGGCTCATAAAGATCCGAAAACTTCGAACATGATAACAATTTTCCCAAATTTTGAAAAAGAAATTAAATTTTAGCAAAAAGTTGCAAAAGCTAGAGTCAATAAAATATTGATAAACATTTCATAAAATCTAGAAAATATGCAACAGCTGATAATCAAACCTCGGAGGAGGTTCCTGGGAGCTTGGTGCAGGAAAAAATGGTAAAACATTCATCTGAATTAAAAAAAAAAATGAAAAAAGTATAAATGTTTTTAAAAATTGCTGATATTAAAATCCACAGATCTATTACATGCAGAAGCTATGCAGTAACCTATAATCAAAACCTAGAGGAAGTTATCTGGCTTTTGAGGATAGAGAAACCTAAAAAAAATCACAAAAATATTTTTAAAAAATTGAAAAAATTGCAAGCTGCTTAAAAAAACTGCTAAAAATTTTGATAAGAATTAAAACTAATCAATAGCCAAAAAACATTACTTTCCGATAATCTATTATCAAAACCTAACGGAGATTTTTTGTTAGGCTGAAAGCTTGATTAATGACAATAAATGTCAAAAAAATTAAAAAAAAATTGCAAAATTTGTAAAAAAAAAATTCGTGGTGTTGAAATCTTGAAAAACATTCCATTACATTTAGAAACTATACAGTAACTATCGCCAAATCCTAGAGGAGGTTCATTAATTCTTGAGGCTGGAGGAATCTGAAAAACGAAAAAAAAATTCAAAGAATTTTCACAAAATGCAAGCTTTATCAAAAAAGTCGCTAAAATTTGTCATCAAAAAATTGAAAGGCATTTCATGGCAAATTGAAATTTTTCCGAATCTTATTATCAAACTCTTAGGGACGATTTCTGTCTGGCCCATGCGTTTGTAACGCGAATAGACGTGAATAATAAGAAATAAATGTCAAAAAAAATTGTAAATATTTGCACGTTTTATCAAAAGAAACGCTAAAATTCATGATGTTAAATTGTTGAAACCATTCCACTACCCCTAGAAACTATTGCAGCAACCTACTATCAAACGCTAGAGGAGGCCTTTTAGTCTCAGAAACTCAGAAACTGACAAAAGTTTTCAGAAAGCTTGAAAAAAGTTGTGAAAATTATTTAAAAATTGCGTGTCTTTAGCGATCGGTTGTTCGAACGTAGGCATGCGGGGGGATGCACCGGGGGCTGATGGGGAGGGAGGGGGAGGGGCAACAGTGGTGGTGGGGCAGCACTTCGCTGGGTGGCTTTGGGGCAATAGTGTGGGGGGGGTGAACAGTGAATGGGTGTTTTCAACTTCTAAGAACCGCCCTTCACGCCATAAGTTTAATTCTCCAAAACAGTTTGAGCTGAAATAGTGGTGAAAGGCTCTAAGAGCACTCAATGCCCGCTGTGCGCTACCTGTTTATCTCGTTTTTGAGGACAAAAAGTTAAAAGCGTCAGACGAAAAATCGGTCAAGCGAAAAATTGCATAAAAAAAGACCGACAGGACTATTATAATTGCTACAAACTTCGTTTGAGAGCAATTAAAAGTGATTAATGCACAAGCCAGTCCAATTCATAATATTGCCTCCTAATATCAGACTTAAAATGATTTCGAGAGCGTCCTTGAAAAAAGAATTAAAAGAATATTTTAGGAAGAAAATTGAAGGACCCAAAAGTAATTGATATACAGGATGTCATTGTAAGCATTGGATTTTAAATTTTAGTTAGATAGTAAATGTTCACGCTGTACATAAAAATTGTGTTAAAAAAACTTTACGATTGCTTTTACTAATACAAGGCCCAGTTCTTCGAAAAACTAACCCGGGTCAACGATCATACAACTTTCTTTGATTTCGTAGTAGGTCATATATGATTCTTAGTAATCATACTAGGTCATATATGATTTGTATGAATTCTTGGTATTCATACAAGGACCATATATGATTTCCTAGAATTCATACAAGGATCATACAAAAAAATTCAAAGACTAAAAACTGTATAATTTTGATTTTTTTATTGAAGTTGAAAAAATTTCTTGGATTTCATACAAGGTCATATATGACACATAATACATTGACTGGTGTCACAAATTCTCGTATAATGTAGTCAGAGGACTTATTAAATTATTATATCGCATTTGCAATCCACATTTGATTCTTTGTGTGCGCTGAAAGAATAACTTTGTGGTTTAAACGTATTCAGAAAACGAATATGACGTGATATGCATTTATTCTTGGTTACTTTTTTTTTATAAATGAGCATTTATATGTATAAACTGGCTTCAGAGTATGTCAAAAATTTTGTTATTTGTTTGGACTTACTCTTTTACTTGTGCCCAACTTGCAATTGATATTGTACGTTAGGGTCTTTTGGCGGATCACAATGTGATGCCGGGGTATCATATATGTGACGCCCTACCGAATAAAAACAAAAAAACATAAATGGTTAAATATTTTCAAAAATAGATGTATGATTCTTGGTATTCGTACTAGGATCATATATGATTTCTTGGTAATCATACAAGGATCATATATGATTTCTTTGGTTTCATACAAGGATCGTACTAAGAAATCAAGTATGGGCAGTATGAAATCATATATGATCCTTGTATGAAATCAAAGAAACTTCAACCCGGGAATTTAATGTTTTTCATTTTAGATAATGATATTTTGTTAACTGCACATTGCCTCTGTACAATTTGCATTTTATTTTTATGTGTATTAGAGGAATTAACAATGTCTTTTTCGTATTACAGAAAAATCAAAAATATTTGACAACATTAAATTAATTTTCAACGGTTTGTTTAAAATTTGACGCAGTATTTTTGTGAACAAACAAATTGGCGTTTTACATTGATAGTATATACATAATAGAGCACGCTAAACAAAATTTGTTCGTTGTGCTTACCTTGAGTTCTCTTTTAATGAATTGCCACCTGGGCATCTTTCTCTTGACAATGGCCCTGATGACGTAATAGATCAGCTGGATTATGTTCACAGGAGGCGGCAACTCACTCTTGTTCGCGTACTCTACACAAACCAGAAGTTTGGCACTCGAATTTAAATCCCGTACTGCGGATCACCAAAACAGCTGTGTGAAAAGTTTTTTAAACCAAACTGAAAATTTCATTGGGGTGGGTAGCGACCATACTCCAGCGTGTTTAAATTGAAATTATATCATTTGTTGGTCATGTTTGCCCATAATGAATATAAGCGACGAAAAACAAATTGGATAAGAATGGAACGGCGAACGCAAAGGAAGCCGAAGTAAAAATAAGCCAACAGAAAAGCAAGCCGAAAGTTATGTAATAGTCATGTAATCTATCAGAAATAATACATTGTTAGCCGTTGTGGGATGTAATCCGGAAACCGCGGCGAAGCGCGCCCAGGGGCAACTTAAAATACGGGTATCGCAAAATTTTTCGGCTTATTTGACCTCATTTTCAAAATTCGGCTTGCTTGCCTGTCGGCTTGCTTGACCGCCACCAGAATTATACCCTATCTTTGAACGACTTTAAATTGCATTATCTCTATTCGCGTCAACACAATTTACCACTAAGAGCACCAAATTTCAGTGAGCAACATGCAGTAACTGGGCGCAAGACAACTGCTCCAACTTTAATTTAGATTTTAAGAGAAAATTCGATATTGAGTGTTGTGGAACGGGTGGCAGCCAACATCTTGGAGCCAACATCTTGGATTTGAAAAATTGAAGGACTCTAAGAAAATTAGAAACAAAGCAATTAGTAGTTTGGTATAAATTAGAAACTACACATTGAAAAAAGTTTTTCCGGTTCAATTCTGAATTTTTATAGAAAATTATTATAGAAAAGTAACTATTTTCCTGAGACCGATGCGAGTAAATGATATCAATTTAAATGAGATTTAACTTTACTTTTGATGATCGATATATTTTGCGAAGAAAGTGTGATATCACTAGAAAACTGTCGAACGACAGTCTCCGAGATTTAAAATTTTTGTGATTATTTCACTTTTAGCAATAATTCTGTTCAAATTTTTGAACTTTATCTAATTTAAGAAAAAAAATTCTCAATTATGTTTCCTTTTTCATAATTTACGGATTTTGCTAAGTCTGAAAAAACCGGGATGTTTGTTTATTGTTTTTATTCTTTGCTGCTAATTGACTTGTTTTCTGTTTTTTTCTCTCGCAGCTTTCCGGTAAAGTATGCTAATTGCGTTGAAGATGCATTTGTATTGATAGTGAACTTATGCTGTTTGTCTGTTGGCAACTAATGATTGTTGATTTTGGCACTAAAATTTTTTTAAAAAATGTTTGTTTGTTCAACTTATTGTTCTTGGTGTTAGTTTGTTACTGAGTCATTAAACTGAAAGGTCTCATGAAAACTCAAAGATCGAAAAATGAAGCTAAATATCGTTCTTAACTTATAGATTACAGCATTCATCACATTAAAACAATTTTTTTAGTAACAATTTAGATAACTTTTGAGCTTTGATTTAGAAATTTTTCTCTCTAGTTTTTTCAAAGTGCTAGTTTAAGTTTTAGTAGTCAAGGGTCTATTTATTTTAGTACTAGAATAACAGAAGCTTATTAAAGGCTTGCGTTCATGGCAATGGTTTTTACAAATTCAACCAAGAGTTTTCCATTAAATTTAAGAAATTTGGAGCTCTGACCGTTTTTGTTGTTTTGATGTCTTGCCCTTTAATCACATTTGCTTAACATTTCATAAGTTATTACTGAAGACTACCTGAATGTGAATTTGCCTCTCACTTCATTGCTCAAATAGATACTCAAATTGAGTTTTGTAAACATTTGAAGAGTTTTGGAGTTTTGTCCAAATTTAGTTTTTCTTTTATTAGGTTTTTGTGATTAAATTTGGTTGCTGACAACTGGACTTATCATTTATTCCGATTATTTTAAAGAATATATGGTTTGCAGAAAAATCGTAATGATCTATGAAACTTTGGATTGACCTCATAAATAAAGACATTTTGGGGAAGAATTGCATCTCAATTATGGCTTGCCGGCTTGTTAACACTTCTTAATAACAAGAGGCTCCGAATGCCTCATAGTTAAAATTATTTGAAGGCTCTGAGTAATTTCAGATTTTTATGAAGTTGTATTTGTTTTTTTTTCAGTTTCTAGCAGTAATTTTCTCAAGAAATTGGAGTTTTCGTGGCTTTTTTCTGGATTTTTGTTTTGAATAGACAGAATCATATGATATATTAGAGTAGTCCTGGTACATCGAATTTTTAAATTAGCTTATAATTATCTAGATTAAATGGTCTCTATTGGAATTTGCGCTGTCAAGTTGTTTTTTTGTTTATTTTCACTTCTTTATCTATAATAAAATCCAAATTGAGCTATTGAAAATGCTTCAAAAAGTTTTGGAACCAGGAGCTGAGAACAATAATGAATTTTTTACATGCAAGACTTTACAGTTTGATAGTTAGTTTGAAAGCAAGACAAATGATGACTTCTTGATATCGTTTTTCAATGTTTTCTTGAAGTTTGATCTCTCTTATTCGATAAATTATTGTTATTGAATAATGCAAATCGAATTAGAATTGATTTATTGCCTATCGTTCCTTTTAGTCTGACATTCGATCTGGTGAAATTAAAAATATGATCCTACTGTTTTTAAGCCTATTTTGTTTACATGTCAGTGTTTATTCAAACGTCTTATTACCGTATTATTGCTGTTTTCCTAAACTAATTGTGGCCACTAAAAATTTTGTTGAATATGTCACTACGTGTTACAGCTAAAATTTTGTTAATTTATTTGTCCTTCTGTTTTTTTTGATACTAAGTTGCATTAAAGACAAGCCTAATGAACTATGGTTTTTCGCTATTTTGAAACTATTTATAGTATGAAAGTTTCAGTTTTGACTTTAGGTGTATTTTCTCTGTAGATTTGTTACCGTCTGATTAATGAAGGATCTCAACGATTGCAGTGGTGGAATACAGGAAGCTTATGAATGACTGGTGTTCATAACTTTTTGTGTTGACTGTACACTCATTTTCATTTCTGTCCGCTTTTGTTGTCCCTTATACCCTTAAATTTCATTCATTAAAGTCTTCCTAAATCAATAATGAAACATATGCGAAACTTTGTTTTCTCACCGATTGCCGGTTTATCCTAGACACAAATTAAATTGACATTTCTGGGTGCAATTTTTTTAGAACGATTTGTTTTTCTTCAGTTTCTGCCTCAAAACTTTTAGCAGATATTCCAAAACCTTTAGTTCCTCAAAACTGATAAATTTTATTGTAAGATTTCAATTGCGTTTCCAAAATTGAGCATTTAAAATTTTTAATGAAATTGGAGTTTAATTTATGATTCATTGTTCTTTGGCGTATGTGTGATTATGATAACTAAAAACCATTTGGGTAGAACAATCATTTGTTAAGTACTAAAAACAAATTCAAGTTTCATCAATCTATTTTTACCTGGTGAATGTTTTCTTTTGGAAAGCTCTGTTTGAATTTGAGCCGTTTTGCATTCTCAATTTAAGTTCAGAAAACATATGTCAATTTAATCTTTCGGCACTTAGTTAAAAGGCCAAATTGTGAAATTATGTTGCACTAAAAAATAGGAGGCCACTGGATTGATAAAAGACAGTACAGTTCGCAATTTATTTCGGAGACAAGCAAAATTTGTTCTCGGGATCTCAATTTCTCCTAAAAATAGTTTTTTAATTGATAATTTTTTTTAAAGAATGCAACTTTGAAGTAGAACTTACCTATTGTCTATCGTTCTCTTTTCGTTTTAGTACTCAATCCGTTGAAATGAAGAAATCCTTCATACTGTTATACAACCTCTTTTGTATTTATCTATTCTATCTTTACCAAGTCTATCTATTTAAAAAAACTTTGCGATCTAGATTTAATTATCAAACTGGATTTATTTTTTTAAAACAAAAATTTCTGCTCGTAGGGTATGTCATCACAGGACAACGACACACATTCGCTACACTTAAAAGCTCAAACGTAATTTCAATCTTTCAATATAAAGTTGTTTCATTATCTCTTTAAATATTTGAAAACCAATTTTTGAACGAATCCCTATATTCTACCAAAACAAACTACAGTTTTCAGAATAAGTCACACATAAGACTTGCCTTTGGTCAATTAAAGCACCAAGTAAATCGGATAATTTTGATCAACAAATCTCACTAGATGCGGATGGCGACGAGTCATACCTTTTAACGCCTTACCAAATTAAAGCGAGAAACCCCGTCAGAACTTACACAGTTGACGAAATTGAAAACCGCTTCACCCACGCAGACTTTACTGCAGAACGACTTTGCATATATAGTCACCACGATTGGACTAAATCCATCGATAAAATGAAATTTAAACAACTAGAAGACAACGCCGCCGAGAAATTTGAAGTAGAACAAGCTGTAAGCTTTGCGGATCTTGCCAAACAAGCACAATTACAAGCAAAATTCTCACAATTACAAAGTGAGTACAACAACTTTATAACAACCTCTTTATTAACGGAAAAGAATTTACACTTCGCTGTCTTGATTGACGTGATTTAATCAACAGTAAGAATTTAAAAGAATCCCTCATAAGAATCTTTGGATAACCATGGTACGTATTAAAATAAATAGCCAACGTATGGACTGTTTTTAATTTTTTACAGTGCCTATTTGGACTATTTTGTAGCTCCTTTAATGAGTACAATCTCAAATCCCTTCTCGGTCCCAATATCACGTTGGCTAAGATCATTACCTCTGGATTTTTTGGAGTATTTTCACAAACAGTATTCCATGTATTACAATCCGATTCAACACAATATAAACCAACATCACATGAGAAAAGACGGAAACACTCCGTTGACAGTTGCACTCCACATTTTCGAACTGAATTGTATCTAATACACAAAACGTTTGAAAATTTCTATAAGAAATTCTCCTCCCTGAACACAATAACTCAAATATGCATCGCGCCTCTACTCTCCCTACCTCTGTTTATGAATGCTATGAATTACGGCATACGCTCTCATCATGCTGGAGGTCGAGGACATCTTGCCTTCACCACTCACACCGTTGGTGCTGCGCCAACTAGAAACAGTATGTGAGATGCAAACACCAGCCCTCTTCACGATGGCGCAATCTTAACCACAGCCACAGTTTGTGGACACGCCAAACTGTGTGCTGGTGAACCCACTTCTTTCACCCACCTCCGAATCCTCCTCTTCAGGTGAACTCCACCTAAATATCGAGAGTGACACGAGCTCAACCTCGGCTCCTGTTGGACCAGTCGTTCCAAATTGGTCACATTCTGGAGGGATTCGTGGATCTCGACCACGGTCCCAACCACTGGTGTACCCACCACCAGTAATGCCCGCACGCTCTTCACATCGACCACATTTAACTTCACCACGGTATGGCCCTACCATTCCCCATCTCCGACCACAGCTATCTTTCTTACAATCACCACCCTATGATAAACCGACATCAACGGAAAATTATCCGTGCACTGACTCTTCACCTATAAGGCACCCTAGGATCACAACACACGAAATCTATTCCGTGCGCTCTTCACTAATTCAGGGTTCACAGCCATCCGCCCGATACACACAAAGCACCCACGAAGCCCCCAGCCCTCATCCTCTCGAGGTAAAGAAAATCTTTTTGCTCCCACTCAGGGGATTACTCACAGAGCGCCAGGATCAAATTTTCGCTTTCACCAGTTCACAAATCTTTTCGGCATCGACACAATCCACGGTGTCCATGTTCCCGAGCGGATCAATTACACGTCTACACTACCACAACATACCTTGAAGACCATAGCTAGTTCCTGCTCCTTTGGACAATTGGAGAATGAGTATAACCATGAGGATCAGGATAGAGTTCTCCCACTAATGTGTCTCCACTTCCCCATAAACCCCAGGTTCACGGAACGTTTTTGGCATCCGTCAAAATACTTCTTCGCCCTTGCGGACCGCCAGAACAACCATTTGGACGCGTTCTTCACCCGCGATGTCACTCCTTACCATATTTATCAGAAATACGACCCCTTCTATCTCCAGTTTGGTTTTTTGCATCCCACACAGATGGATGTAAATAACCAAAAACACAAGGTCAACAGAGTAAAAATGTTGCACACTATCCACAACTATTTATTCGTCCAACACCTCTTCCACATGACAAACGCAATTATCCACATGAACTCGCGTCTTCAGTACGCCAACACAAAACTCACTTCGCCCGACTACATGAATTATAGATTGCAAAGGCACTTCGAAATTTCGACCCAATCAAAAATACTTTCCTGTTCTCGCCGCTCTATCCGAATACCAACCGACCAATATTTGTTCTGATCGAGTATCTACAAAGTATAGAGAGAGGAGCCACGAGGTGCATGTAAGGCCACACCTTTAAACTGCTCTACAGGGACTGGATGACGAACAACTTGGACTATCGAGAGCCATCAGCAGAAGAGACACAGATCCTCAACCATCTTCGCGCATTGCAGCCACACTGCAACGTCGACCTCTTCCACCGTGTCCTATCAGCTTGCCTGCACGTGATCAGGAATTCTTAGAGTTCTTCAGGGATCCTGACAATCGAGCCCCTGACATTGAATTCGAATATCGGACGTACTCCAGAGTCCTACAACATCGGGCTCACAATCCCTCAAAATTTACAGACTCACTGTTCTGAAAACCCATGAACTTTTATTTTCTCTCTACTATTCTTTCTATTTCATTTCTATGTTATAATTTCATCCTCTCTTCTTTGCCACAATTTGAGATAAGGATCAGTTCTTTTCTTCTTCCTCCCGGTCGGGGCTTACTAAGCAAACATTAAACTTAACTAATAAATTTAATAGGGAAAGTAACTCACACTGTAGCTAAAAGATGGATTTCCACCAGAAGGTAAGTTGGTAGATCCGACTTGTTCAAACCTGGTACCAGATGGAGATAAACAGAAACCTCCTTGTACAAACCAGACAGTGACTACAGACTACAAGCGACCCTTCAACTGGGAACAAATCTTCACTATATGACAGTTACTGGCCATGCAGTGAGTAACTGGGACCCTCACTGGTTCTACAATCAGACGAACCCCTCACTGACGACACAAGCCACAAACCCACTTCAGAGAGAACACAACTCTTCACTCCACCATTCAACTAGGATGACACATCTAGCGTATTTCCGCAACAGTTCTCAAAATTGGATTTAAAACTCTTAACCCCGGATGTACGCAGCAGTAGAAAAACTGGATATATACCTCCGTCCAAACAGAGACTGAGAAGACAGTATTCTCTTTTACATAGAGAGAACTCTACTAACTATAGTAAGTCTATTAGAGTATTTGCACGATGTGCGTATCCCTGACTCCAGTGTTACTCTTTATAGTCACCGTTATAATTGAAATATAGCTTCAGTGTTTTACCGAGTCGGTTAGTCTGAGAGATATAGGTAAGCCTACTTCGCGCGTAGAAATAGGTAGCCCTAACTCTTTAAACTTTAAGGCTGTAAAAGGAGCCCACCTTTGGTCTGCTTTGTCATCTGAGGTTCGTTGATTTTTGTTTTGAGTCCCTTTTTAAAGTTTGTCATCAGACTTATATTAGACTTGACAATTGTCAGTTTTTTTTCATCTTTTTTTTTCTCGTATAGACAACCGAAATAAGGAACCATAGTTGAAAAACATTCTTTTCGTGTCAACGTCGCATGTGTCAAATGGTAGACAAGCTATTTCAAAAATCTGTTGACTGAGAAAATTGTAGTTTTCAAAGTTGCGTGCGCTATGGAATGAATTATTTCCGAAGATATTTCAACTTTTATCAGACAGACAGTTAAATTGGACCCGAGTGATTACAATATCTTGAAATGCCCATTGCATATTGCGGTTCTCCAGAGGTCTGTCAATTTCACGCTTTGATATGATTTCTTGAGCCGTACAAATTGTAATTGAAGCCTTCCTGTAATAACGGTATAAGTCCAAGGCCTCCGATACTGTTCTTTCAAATCATGTTATCGATTGTAGTTAAAATAATGGTTGACCAAAACTCACTATTAACTGTCCTGAGATAACATAGCGTTGACATTCTAGATAAACTTAGACCATTGTTCATTGTACCACAATTATATTAAGTTCCACAAGATACCAACAATGCTTCTTGAGGTTTGTATATGTCTGGTACCAATTACAATAAAAAGTAAAAACGGTGCTAATTAAAATATCAGCGTTCCTACAGGCTTACCTTATGCTGCAACCCTTATTGAATAATGATTGAACAGTCTTTAAAATAACCAAGACTTTGTTTACAAAATAGACATTGAAATAAGCCAGATCAGACAAAAAAAATTGAGGTTTTTGGGACCTTTCTCATGCCAGGGTTGATTTCATAATCCATTCATTTTTTTCTCTTTTGGACGAAAATGAAGGCGATTTGAAAATCATTTTAGATACTTAAACTTTGGCATGGAAAGGTACTAAAAAGCTCAATTAATTGCTCCTCCAAAAATTTGTCATCTTTAGCAACTTCTAAATTTTTTTATCTTTGGCTATACATATCACTGGACTAAAAGTGAGATTGCTACCACTTCGTTTAAAATTTCATTTTTCAATTGCCAGAAATTAACCTTACATAGGATTGTTTTGATTTTTCAAACTATTATGACCCAACAAAATTAAAAGAAAAAACAAAGGACTTTTTAAATCTTTTTACGCATTGTTCTACTTAGTTTTAATCTTTTTGTCGTTGATTTTTATATAAAGTAGCTTTGTTGTAGTTGTTGGGTAAGTTTTCGATACTGTTCAGAAAACCTGTTTTTAAGCAAAGCCAAACTCAAAAAAAATGTGACACGAAGTTATAACTTCGTGTCGCGATTTTTTTGGGTTTGGCTTTGCTTAAAAACAGGTTTTCTGAACAGTATCGGAAATTTACCCAACAGCTGCTTATTAATTGATTGATTAAAAAGAAAACAATTTGTGAACGATTTTAAAACTAGCGCCATTGGACTGATCTAAAGTAATTTCAGTTCATTCAAACAATTTTTTGTCGCAATTGTATTTGATAAATAGTATGTGCAAGCCCTCCTTTTGTGGAGGTGACGCCGCTTACGAACTCAATAATATCATAAAGATTTTGTCTTAAAAAATAGGGAACACTAACCCCTGGTCAGGAGGAATCGAGCGTATTTCCAGTACTCTTGTGACATCTCCTGGATTTCTCTGAAATAAACAAGCACAAAACTCATGAACTCAAAATTTTGTCAATTCATGTATATAAAGGCATCGCGGAAGAGGTCAGGAAATTTTGTCCGGAAGACTAAAAAAGTCGGTGTTTTTGAACAGACGTTACATGTATCATCTCAAAATTTTAAGCAAAGCTTTATAAATTGTGATATCCAATTTTTAATAGTTTGTAATTTATAATTCATGTGTTTATAGCATGTCATAATTTACTTTTAAAAAGACAGGGGATTAGAGAGGTTAGCTAAGAGGTTAAAATTTTCTGCAATTTTGATTTTCAAAAAAGAGACCAATTAGAGATGAACAACTTAAAAAGCTTGTCAGCAAAAAATTGAAGGAAGGATGGAATTCTCAAAAACTACTCTGACAATGGCGATTCAATATTCCACAAAAATTGCTGAAAACCGACCTTTTTGCTGAAAAAATGACCGCTTTATGTCTTGTTTTTGACATTTTTTTACATTTTAAAGATCTCCAGTATACCATTTAAAGAGGCGCTTAATGCTATAGTCAACGATTCCTTACTTTGAGCCTTAATTTATGCCATTTGTTTGGTTTGCCATCCCACAAGTTTTGAGCTGTACGAGTCATGATGAGGATGAAATGTAAAACTGGATGTGAACTTGTTTGAAATGAACTAAACAAGTGTGAATTAAACAAGTGTGATCATACTATTGAAACTTAAACTAGACATGAAACAATAGAGTTCAAGAGTAGCTGTCCGTATTCAGTGACTAGGACTACTAACGTGAATCTGTAGTTGAATAGAGCAATGAGCACATTGAGAAGCATGACATTTGAGATGAGGATGTAGAGCATCTTGAGGAAGACTGAGAACCGCGTCTTCCACCCCTCATCAGGACAGACCTCGTATGGATAGGGCAGACTGTCCACCGGAGCTAAAGCAAGAAATAAAGAAAATATCATTTAGACTGGTTATTGGTATTCGCAAACCATGTCTAGTTTGGACCACTTTTTCCAAAACTCAAAAAAAACAAATCTCGTAAAGTTTACCAAAAAAACCCCAAAGTTTCGCAAACATTTTGAGAAGTTACCCAATTATCTTAAAAGCACGACATCCCAGCTAATTCAGCAAATTTAACACTTCACGGACTCAAATTAGTTGAACAAAATAGCAACTCAAAGCCTTCGGTTTTTACCAGTTTATTCCGCCTCATAAAGTCGGAGTCAAATGGATGACTTCCATTTTAGCGAATGCTTTTAATCCATGACTTTGGAAAATTTTGTGCTCAAAATTTTAAAGAACTTTGAAATGTTCTCTGTATCTGCTGTCAACGTTGTCTCCGTTGGATATTTATAAAGGAAACCAACTGCTTCACAAGCTGGAAAAAATTAGGTATACAAAACATAAAGGACATTAATTTTTGACTCAAAGAGCTGAAATGACTTTTTGCTGTTACTCAAAATGAAAAAGCAAAAAAATACTACAAGGAGGGGCCAAACTTAAAAAATCGTCTGTACCATAAAAGGCAAAAATTGGAGCAAAACTCAAAAATTCAGGTCCCTTATAGTATTCACTTATAGGAACATGGCGAGACCTGTCAATATTAAGAATAAATGACGCGACAACAAGAGAGCAACAAATATAGGCAGAAAAGTTAATAATATTTTTGGAAATTGAATAGAATCAATTTCATGAAAACTCTTTTTGATTGTTATCCTTGACAAACACATTAATCTGAATGCCAGCGGAAACCGAAGGAAAAACGGGAAAGGGTCTTGGAAACATGTTCCACAGAATACAGAAAAAAATTTCAGAAAAAAATTGTCACTCCTTTCTAACTTGAGAAGATTTTATGCATTTACTACTCGTTTTGGTGGTTTTTCCAAAATGTGGCGAAGATTAAAATCATTTTTTTATTTTTTTTAAAAAGAACTCTTCCACACTTCAAATTGTTAGAAAAATGAGGTAATTTTCCGTTGACTTAGAAAGGTTTTTTTTTCTGAGTAATCATATTTTTGGTTTTTGAAAAAGTTTGTATTTTCGGTGTTCGGAATAAGATCATATGCATACAATTAACGTTTACAAATGTGTCATTACGTGGCCAAAGCCCGAAAAAGCAAAATTCAATCAATTGGCGTTTTGTGGAATCGTGTGACAAAACTCTGTTACCAGTTTTCACGATTCATATGCCAATTTCAAGGATGGAATATAGTTACACAAAACGTGGGCATAAGTTATTTGAAAAAGCTTAAATTTTGTCGCGAGTATTCACGGATGAACATTACATTTTTCAAAAACTTTGAACAAGTAATTAGCCTAAAACTTTTTTGCCCGACTATTATTTGTAATTATTGAGGCACAATTCAGAGACTTAATTTTTCTCGTGAACAATGAAATGTGTAATAGCAAAACGGCTAATTATTCTCTTCATGCGCAACTAGTATAGAGAGGAAATTTTTCGATATTAATCGCTCATCGGGCCTTTTTTCAATTTCGACCAATTTGAAATTTTTAAAATGGATATGAAAACTACCCTTTATGGTCTTTTCCATGACACCATTCTTATCTCTCTGGGATGCTTTATAAAAGTAACGATTTGCTCAAAGGGAAAAAAGGAGTCTCGCATAAAATTCCGCCATTTTAGAGAAATATTGGAAAAGATATACAACTCACCATCACATTTAGAAGTGCTGGATGCTCCAATCCCTTGGAAGTTGAGGTTGCCGACCATTTCGAAGTATGGGCTGATTAGAATACCCCAGACCACCGAGAAAAAGGGCTGGTTCTCCCCTGGGTACATGAGTGCCTGGACTGCAATTCCATAGGCAAAGATGACGAAAAACA
The DNA here is from genome assembly GCF_964194025.1 of Convolutriloba macropyga. Taxonomy (NCBI): domain Eukaryota; kingdom Metazoa; phylum Xenacoelomorpha; order Acoela; family Convolutidae; genus Convolutriloba; species Convolutriloba macropyga. The sequence continues at coordinate 55,307,267 of NC_134470.1, read as the reverse complement.
AGATGACTGTGAAGTACATCATGTCGTACAGCATCTTGTTACACATTTCTATCTGAGGTCCTGAAAAGGTCGCTGGAACTTTTGCTGGAACAATTTTTACTATAGTATAACAGTACTGATTCATTACATGCCAATTATGAAACAAGAAATCGGTATTGTAGGGTTGAGTAATGATGGAAAATAGTTTTCAAGTTTGCTCGATAATAAGTATCGAAAGATATTACCTGAAACGTCCTTGACTGCGCCTCAGAGAAAATCCAAAAGCTTATGAAAGTCAACAAAAGCTTAAAATTGTTCTTGCCGAAATATTTTTGATTAGAACACCTCAACATCGCGCATTTTGGTCATCATGAAAATGTGTGAACAAACTAATGCGTATTTTTATATTTATAATGTTTTTAAATTAGCATTTTTGCGACCTTTTAAGGGGGCGGGGGCGCCAGTTACTGAAATTAAAAAAAAAAATTACAGGCCTGTAATATGTCAATTATATAATTACAGATAGTCTGCTTATTTCAGAGGGGAGAGGGGGCGTTATTATTAGTTTTTTGGGATGGGGCGTTTGAGACAGTGCCTTCAAAAATTCCCATACCCAATGTGTCGCTCAGTGCCATGTACCCAAACACTCTAATGATGTAGCACATGAGAGAGAAGACATAGAGCAAGTGTGTCACTTCAAGAGCACTCTCACTGTCATGTCTCACTGCTCTCAGTATCACCCCAGCCAGGAAAGTGAGGAAGACGGTGAAGTCTATCCTGGACCAGGCCTCCACTTTTCCCAAAGAGACTGCTTTTCGCCACACATTCGAGTCACTCATTGATAAGTAATCTAAAAGTCAGCACAGAGGTACCAAGTTACTATCTCTCATTTAGTTACATGATATTTTACTCAATGTCAAATACCCAATATCCCGAAATAACCAATGCCATGATACCCAATTTACACCTTTGATCTTTTCATTGATTACAAATTAGCGATCTTTGTTACAGGTAATTTTAACGGTTGGGTAAAATATTGCGTATATTTTGGGCATTCTGTTACATTGGCTATTTTGCAATTGGGTATTTTGTACTCAATTGTACACCCTCAGTTATATATAAAGTATACAGTAGCAGTAAATGTTAGCTAACACGCCTTAGAAGAATGCGCAGATTATATTGTCATTGATAGCAAAAAAATCGCATCAGTTTTTTTTGGTTTGATCACATAAGGCTACGCAAAAAATTGTCTTTACAGGTTGTTGTTAACCTCATGAAGCTTGCAGATCACAAATCAAATATGTCTATGTTTCGTTCTTGATGTGCTGGTTGCTCCCTTTGTATCAGTTTGCAATTGAGTCGGTCTACCTCAATGTTTCCGAGTTCGCAACAAAGGTCAATATTTAATACTTCACCTCTTTTGATTGGTCCAAAATAAGTTAAGACAAAAATTATTGATCATCCTCTTCTGAATGTAAATTCTATAGTTCACAATACTGATTTTCATAGCTACCGTGAAGGTATCTGAATGGATATCAATCGATGAAGTATTATAGTAAATGTGTTAGATCCAATTACTTTAGCAGCTAAGAGATGTAGTTAGGAGGAAACAATATTCTTTAACTGCGCCGGAGATCATATCAGCGGCCGACCATACTAATAGATAGAGCCATATAGGTACGCTATATTCTAACAACACCAGCGCATTCATCAAGTACCTATGCCACTGTTAGAACATGAGAGATAACCTTTGATGATCTGTAGATTGAGAATGAGAGTCCATCCAATCAAAATTCTCTCCACCACAGATGGCGAGGACTCTATCTTTTGCAGCACCATGTAACAGAACAGTCCAATAAAGATTAGGTTGGAGAAGAAGTGTAAGATGAATGTGGTCACAGGTGCAGCGTAAAATGCCCTCCACTTGAGAAGAACCGGCATCTTAGCGTCTCTCTTGGCTGAAACAGACCAGGACTCACAATGAAAGTGACCCGGAAGTCTTATAGTTTCACCGCAAAATCAAATTATTATAGTCCCAGCCCAAAGTTACTTGAATGGAACAGTTCCGCACACGTCAAGGTTCAAGACCAAAATGACCTCTAATCAGATACGCCCAGAACGAAGTGATCCCTGATCAGACAAATTTCAGACCTTTCTCCAGCTATTGAAAATTTGTCCAGAATGTGTATTTCGAGTCCACCATGCACAGGTGTGCGCTTGAACATTGTCTTAGAGGTCACTTCGGTCTGACACCTCAACCCTAGGGCCGTATGTCCTATAACCCTTTCCGTTCTATTTTTGGGACCTGCCTTCTTTTCACTCAAAAAACAAAAATTTTGGATTCATAACCCTGTGTGAACAAACTTAGCGCTTTTGCACATTAACAAGGTTTAGCCTATGATAGCTTGGTAATAGGTGATAATGGCTATTACTATTAATACGTTCCAATATAATTGTGTATATCGTCAATTAAAGATGTTTATATTCCATGGAAGGTGAAGGTAGTGAAGTGTTCCGCTTTTACTCAACGATCTGTAAATCTGGTCAAGTTAACTTTGATAAAATATATGACTGAGCAATTCTTCTGAGCAATTTATAACTTTTTGTACTTTCATTATTCTAATAATAGAGGCTAACAGATCTTTCTGGTTGCGTCTCCCTTCCAGTCTTTGCTCCTTCTGATCTGTTCCAACTCAAATTTGAACCAGATCATGTATCCAATGAAAGGAGGGAAGAAAGAACAGAGCACTAGCTGCCAGAACGGTGTCTGGTTCGCAATTCCACCCATCCACCTAAAGGCAATCCACTTTTACACTATCAGAAACATTCACAAACCCGACCAGCAATGAACTTGAAGACGTCTGTCGCAGCAACCATTACGTCGTAAATTGAGCAGATTCAGTACTCTAAAACTCAATCAATTCTCACAACTGGTCAAATATTTGGCGCCTCAATGTTATTGAAACACCCTGTAATGCATAGTGAACAAAATTGGGCAGTTCCGCTCAACAAGAATCTACCAAAAGATGGCAAACCATTCTTCTCTGGTCGAAATTAAAGTCCATATATGTCATGCAAAAAATGGAAAAATGCGCGCAAAAAGGGCCATTGTTTTCATTTCAAAAGTCACTTTCCGGTACGTGCAGGTATTTGGATGTAATCAAGAATCAGAAATTGACATAAAAAAACCAACTAAACAAGGTTTACAGCAAAATGACAGATAAAATCAGCTAATTATAACTGCTTTGTCATCAAACAGCTCTGATAACAAGAACTTGAATCGAGCCCATTGAATTGCCCCTTCTGCATTCCAATGCAATTTTTTCAACGCTTTATTTTTACATTGATAAACTAAACAAAGAATAAAATGGGCACAAATGTTTCTTTCTCTATAACCATATCAAATACAACCATAGAACTTCTAGAAAAAAAAATACTTAAAAGAACATCTTAAACGATATTTTTTGGTCAACCGGATTCTTCAATCATCTACAAAAAAAACATAAAAACCTTCAATATTCTCGAGAACATTCTGACTATAATAAACCGTTGTAACCAATAGGTTTTTGCATGAAATCCTAAATCAGAATGAAATAGTGTTTCAGTTATATTAAAAATTTTTTCATAATGGATGGAATCAACATCCGATTCTAATCACATAAAAACCTCAATTAAATTTTTAAAAAAGCAAGGAGGCTAGTTAATGTGCGTTTGCACCTGATGTTCCAACCGAAGCTCATTTACATTTTTGAAATAAATGTCAACCAGAAGAAAAGATAATCAAATATAAATGTTTGAGTTTAGAGCAACAGTTACACGCCCAAACTACTAACTGAAATTCATAATTCCATGCCTCATTAGAGCGCTCAAGAGATCTTTCATTAACAAGACAATGAGAAAAAAAAACAAACAACAAAACAAGCAGAAACAAAACAACTTTTACGACAAAAAGACTATATCTAAATTTAAAAGCACCTAGTACACGAATGTACTTTTTCTCAATTACAAATCACATGGAATTTTTTTTAAAATGAGACTAGGTATTATGTCGACAAAAGAAGAAAAAATGAGGCGAAACTCAAAAATAAAGAAACATTTTTTGAAACAAATAAATTCAAATGTCTCAAAAACCAGTGCCTTTTAACAAAGAAATTCTAAATAATTATACTAAAACATAATTATAAAATCAATAGAACATGTCTCTAGTTAGTCTAATCTATAGAAACGGACTATAGAACAACTCACAAATATAGACAATTTTGATAAACACAAAATATTAAGGTAATTAAAATCATTAGTTATTATCTGAATGTTATATATTTTTAAATAATCTTTTATTTGAGCTAATTCAATTAAAACTACACTGAAAGGTTAAAAATGGTCAACTAAGTTTCATTTGAAAATCATTGGGATATATTATAACGCGAATTTGCTAAAATAAGACAAAAACAAACACAAATATTGACAACTCACAAAATATTTATGAAAACGCATATTGTCTAACAAAGAGAACAACAGTTACGACATAGTTTCAATAGACACTTTAACGACGAGTAAAAATTTGCTTCAACAACGAGTAAAAACTTTTGATTTTTATTTAATTTTCTAAAAGCAATTGGATTGTTTTTAATGTAAAAAAATGAATGGAAAAACAACAAACATGAACAAATTTTTTGAGAAAACGCCTAGTATCAAAACCCTAATTTTCAATGGCTTTCAACGGAAATCAATAAATACGCTAAGTTCGCCCTATATGGGAAACCGATAATATTTGTCATTCATACGCTATCAATAAATTTGTACAATAAGTTTAATGGCTGTGAAAACGACAAAAAACACAAGCAAAAACAAAAAAAATTAATTACAAAAATGCGAGAAGAATATGTCAAACCCAAAAAACCATAAGCTTTTCGGTAAAATTTGTATATATGGTCAATTAAACTCCCTCTCTAAGCCATTGGGAGCAATCAAGATTAAGATAATGATATTATTATAAGCTGTCAAAAGAAAAATTCATGGTTATCCAAAAAATTATCCAAAATTAAAAAAATGTATTTAAAAATTTGTGGCATCAAAGACATAAAACCAATTTTTAGAAGATAAAACCACTAGCCAAAAAAGTCGAAAAATTGTTTTTAAAGACTTGAAAGCCATTAGCTGTACACTCAAACTCCTTCATAGCTCACTTCAAAGAGCCTTCATATGAAAAATGACTAGTCTCTAAGTGACTGGGACAAAAAATATAAAAAAAGTTTTAAAAAAACAGCTCTCAAATAGAATTCAATTTCTTTTAATATCAAAATTCCCCATGAGACCATAACTAGTCTTTTTTATTGTCTTTTGCCTAATATGAACAAAGTTCTTAATTTGTACAAAAATTGTCCTTAATGTGTACAAAATTATGCCAAAGATGACGCGTTCACACAAATCTTTAGACCCCGATGACTCCTCCAACAAAAACCAAACTAAAAAATTCTTTTCATTTCTACGTGGGACGAGCCTTTTAATGATAACACTAACATTTCTCTACGATGAATATATCTATCTGCCACAATTGACTGAACAAAAAAACACATTTGAGATTATAGCCCCCTCCCCCCACAAGTGGGTCGGAGCAATAAACAAAAACGATGAGTTTCAGTAGACATTAGTTTAGATGCATTGTTTAAAAATTAATTTTCAGAACTTAAAAATATATGCAACATCACATGGCTGTTTTGATGTTTTGAAAGGGTCTCTTCTTTATATAATTACGGTGGAAATTATATCCATTACTTATCAACAAGTACTTTTTTGTAAAATAAGAATTAAAAAATTGTCACTGTTTTTCGTTTAACTAAACGAATGTAGCATGAATATTGCTGATGCAAAATTCGTCGCTAAATGCTCAAGCTAATAATGAGATACACTTATTTATACTCATCATTAGCAATCCGCATGACTTTTCAGCATTTGTTGACTAATTAGGTTGCCGGTGAATTTTGCCTAATTAACACCAATCACGGAACAAAAAGTACAATGCGATTATATATACTTCACTGAGAAAAATTGTTTAATATCACTTTGATGAATGCTGCTGCGGAATTTTTGAAGTTCCGACTTCCAGTACCTGCCATCTGAAAATCGTGTTCTCAAAATCATGAAAATTGCACAGCGCAAGGCAAACCTTCATTTTTCATGTAAAATCGCTGACCACACATAAGACGGTAATTAACAGTGGTCAATCTATGTAGTCTACCAAGCATAAAATTGTGGCTTCCCGGGATAATAAAAAGTTTCTATCATAGCTTTGACTTTATGGAGCTTCGTCTTTGCACTTTGAAAAGTTTATTAAATTTTGTCTGAAATGAAAGTTCCAGAATAATTATTATAATTATTATTATTATTATTATTATTATTATTATTATTATTATTATTATTATTATTATTATTATTATTATTATTATTATTATTATTATTATTATTATTATTATTATTATTATTATTATTATTATTATAATACTAATAATAATAATAATAATAATAATAATAATAATAATAATAATAATAATAATAATAATAATAATAATAATAATAATAATAATAATAATAATAATAATAATAATAATAATAATAATAATAATAATAATAATAGTAATAATAATAATAATAATAATAATAATAATAATAATAATAATAATAATATTAATAATAATAATAATAATAATAATAATAATAATAATTGTAATCCCGCGCTATTTCCCGTCCTTGTTCTGCTCCGAAAGGAGGGTATTCTGTATCTGATACTTTAGTATCGGTGGGTAGATATGATCTATCTAATATAACTGTGGATTGTAGAAGTTGATCACTTAGGATCTGTGTGTAAGTATGTTCCAGTGTTGAAGGTCAACTTATGATTTCGAAAAGAATTAAGTTCAAGAATTTATTCTTGGCCACGAGCCGACTGTATCTTTTCGGCTTTATTTTCGTCTGCACTTAACACAAGTGTGAAAGCGCGGTCTAGCTTAGTTACCTGCTAAGTGACAGGCGATAAAGTGAACAACTAACAACTCGCAACACATATCTCCTATTGGAGATTTACATATGTACAAAAGAGAATAGTTATATAGCATAAGAGTTTATAAATAAATATACTAGTACTTGTAAGCTTGGTTGCATTCATTGAATTTTAGGGGTTCCAGTTGGAGCCGGTATCTCACTTTCCCCCTTAGGGGAGAAATCCAATTTATTGGATTTCGTTGAGTGCTTTAATGTCGTCCTCATCAAGGTCTGAGATGGTGTCTGGTTGGGGCGATGATGGGGGCGTCTTGTAGATCAAGGAGCAGGCTGGGCTCCTCTGTGTTTCCACTTGGGGAAGTCTTGTTGGTTCGTTCTTGTCTAATTTGACTGGTTTTCTTGGTTGTGCGGATGTAATTTCTCCATTTGGAGCTTGTTCTGATTGAGGCGACTGAATATGGTCTGCTCCGTTCGGGGAGTTCGACGTGTCCAGGTAGATTACTATTGGTTCTGGACTGTTGGTAGTTTCTGCTTGTTCCTTCTCTTCTTTTTCAGCATTGATCGTGTTGATCTTTTTGACAATTTTGTCTAGTTTCTTTGTTGATTTGTTGAAGTCTGGATCTTGGTTGTTGTCCCTCAGGGAATTGTTGTCCACTGATGTTGATGCGATTAGCTGGGAACTTTGCGTTTTTGGGCTCATTTTGCTAGTTTCCATAAAGTCAGTGGGGTCGTTACTGGTGATGATCTCGAACGGCGCAGTTCCGGGTATGTCGGTGTCGACATTGGGTATCTGGATCGACGGTGGTTGAGGAGTTGGTGTGTTGAAGATGAGGAAGAACCTGTTTGTATCGGTGTCTGATGTTGTCGAAGGGAGTCTCCGTGTGGAGGCTATCATTGAATGTTTGAGTGCTGCCTGTTTAGCTTTTTCATTAAAGCTTTGGACTGGAGTGCTCTGTTTGTTTTTTGGTTTCTTGCTTCCTTTTGGTTGTTGTTGCTCCCTTTGGTTCTTCGTTGCTAGTTTTATTACTTTTTCTTTTGACCATTTTGTTTTGATTGGCTCTTTTTTGCAAGTCCTCTTTTTAGGTTTGTTGCTAGATTCGAGGTCTGATCTTGTCCTTTTGGGGGCGCTTGTTACTGGTTTGCTTTGAGTTCTTGATGGTCCTGGAATATCTTGCGATTCGTTTGTTGTTGGGAGGTTTCTCATAGGTCCGCTTGTGTTGTTTTTTGTGTTTTGTTTGGCTTCTTCTAAACAGAATTTTTTGATTTTTTCCTGATTTCTTCTATATTCTCCTATTGTTTTACATGCGACCATGTGGATCAAGCGTGGTTTTATTTCTGGTAATGGTTTTGTTTCTGTAGCAATTGCTATGTCATTTTTCCTTATTACTGTGTTCTTTCTTAATGGAGTATCAATCGTTATTGTGTGTGGTGTATAATTTTTTATGGTGCCATCTTGTATAATGTTCCATTGAGGTGCTAGGGTGTTTCTTGGTTCTTTCGTTTTTCTGGCAATTGATTTACGCGCTACGTTGCGTTTGTTGTATATTATTTTTGTTGTCTTATCTCCTATGGAGAAATGTATTTCTGAAGGGCTTACCTTACTTGGTGATTTGGAAATCAGTGGTTGATTTTCAGAGTCGTCTGAGTCCAAGTGTGTGGGGGACGCGCTTTGTGTGTTGTATTGGATGTCCAATTCATTTTCTGAGCTTCCGTCTCTTCTCCACATTTCCTCTTGGGTCAGCGCATCGTGGCGTAGCAATTTCTTGTCTAAACATTTATCTATGAGTTTTTTATATGAGAGGTTTTTGATGGATGGTTTGGTTAGCATATTGGATAGTTCCGTATTTGGTTTTCTGCCGAAATGTGCCTCAAATGGTGTAACTTTTGTTGTTTTGTTAGGTATGAGGCGTATGTTTTCAATTATGCTTGCTATTCTAGCGCTTAGTGTTTCGGAGCTCCACATGGGGTCTATATCTATGACTGCTAAGCGTCGTTTTAATGTTTGGATTAGTCTTAGTCTCTCTACCATTCCAGTTCCCCTGTGATCTCCAGCTGGAGCTAATATTAACTTAATGTTTCTGTTTTTGCAAAATATTTCAAATTCTTTTGCCTTAAACGCTTGTGCTTGGTCGCAACGGATTGACCGTGGGATACCATGTATTTTGCAGTAGCGTTCGAGATAATCTATTGCGGTTTCTGTGTCGCAATTGTGGAATAGTTCAGCAATAGGGTATCGTGAGAGACGGTAACTGTTACTAAGATATAGTTATTTTGTGTAGTATTCTTGTATGGTATGGGGCCGGCGAAATCCATTTGGATTTCTTGATTTGGTTCTATTAGACTAGGTAATTGTCCTAATTTTGTTTTGGGTATTAGTGCTTTAAGGTTTTTACCTTTATCTATGCATTGTCTGCAAGCTTTTGCTTTTGAGACAATCTCCGAATGGATATGTGGCCACCATATCAGTTTTGCAAGTGTGAGCATTCCCGCTTGGCCAGGGTGGTAGTGGTGAATTGTATCCAGTACGAGCTGTTTTAATCGCGAAGGTATAACTAAACGGTTGTCGTATAATAAGCAATTTGTCGGGGTAACAGAAAGGTCCCTTCTAATTCGGTAGTAGAGTGGATTTACTTTTTTGAGATCTTCCCAATTTTCTGTTTTTACATAATTCTTGATAATTCTTAGCTCTTTCTGTGACGCCTCTGATAACAGTTCTTCGTTGAATACCTTAGTCAAGTTTAGTCGATATAGTGGGGTTGGTAAATCATTGTATGCAGTAAATAGTTCCGAGTGTTTGGTTGGGTCTATTGGGTCTAAGCCCTTTCCCTTGTTTGTTGTATACTCTGTCTGGGTGCTTGAACTTTTGAATGTTTTACTAGTATCGGGGTTCTCCATTTGGGGAGGGTTTTCTGTTTGGGGATTTTGTTTATTGTGGGCTCTATATCTTTTGTGAATAGGAACTTGAAATGTATCGTGTAAAGGTTTTTGTCGCGTTGTAATGGCAACTAAATTAGAATAATCTGTTGATGTGATTTTGTTTGGATGTAACGAATTAAGATATGTTGGATGAGAGTGTAACTTGTTTTCAATCGAATTAAGGCAAAAAGCGTTTGAAGCTGTATTGTTATTCTGTTTTGAACTAATTACGTCATTGCTGACTTGTTTTATGTCTGCGTTTTGATTGGTTGCTTTAATTGCTCCATTTGGAGTTAGTGTATTGCGTATGAGAGTGAGTTTTAGTTCGTCTATGACATTTATTACAAAGTTTTTGTCTTCTTCCGAGGGTGGTATTGGATCTCCGGATGGGTTTCTGCTTAGATAATCGGCGAAGCCCATATTTTTGCCTGGTATGTGTTCGACTGAAAAGTGAAATGGTAGTAGTCTATCTACCCATCTTGTTAATCTACTTTGATATGTTTTGTTTCCTCTATTCTCTTTAAGTGCTGTAAGTAACGCTTGGTGATCCGTTTGGAGTATGAATTCCGATCCATATAGGTAATATTTGAAATGCTCCATTGACCATACTACCGCTAGTAGTTCTAGTTCGTTGGTACTATATCGTGATTCTAAGTTATTTAGGAATCGGCTGGCAAACGCTATTGTTTCCCAGGTGCTGCCGTATTTTTGTTCTAAGCAGGCTCCGAGGCCTTTTTTGCTTGCGTCGCAGCGTACCCTGGTTTGTTTTGTTGTATCGAAGTGTCTATTTTCTGTTATCTGTTTTATTTTGTCCTTGATTTGATTGAATGCTTTGGTATGATGTTCTTTCCAATCTAGTTTATTTTGTGCCTTTGTGTTTGCTTTAGATAGTAGGGGGCGTAAAGGCTCTGAGATTTCTGCTAGTTTGGGAATGAATTTGATAAGGTGATGTATACAATCCATGAAGGAGCGGAGTTGTTTTAGGGTTTTTGGATTGTCCAAGTTTGTTATAGCGTCGCATTTTTGTTTTGTTGGAGTTACTCCATTTGGAGTAATTGTGAAGCCTAGCCATATGATTTGTTTTTTGGCAAATTCGCATTTTTGTAGGTTGATGGCTAGGTTTTCTTCGTTTAATCTGTAGAGTATTTTGTCTAAATCTTTTTCTTGTTCGGCTAGTGTTCCTTTTGTTATTATTAGGATACCGTCTAGGTATGCGAATTTTGAATTTATATCGTGTAGTGTTTTATCTATTGTTTTCTGGAATGTTGCTGGCATATCTGTTAGCCCGTAAAATCCGTTAATAAATATATATGTGCCAGTAGCTTTTCCTCCTAGAATATTGAAATTACATTGTTTCTTGATATTATCGTCTAATGGTATTTGGCTGTAGGCGTATTTTAAGTCGATTTTCGAAAAAAAATATTTTCCTTGTTTGTTTTTTCGTTCGTAAATGTACACTGCTACCGAATCCATTAGGTGGTCAATGCTTTGCATCTGGTATTTGTTTTTGTGTATGGCATCGTTCAATTTCTTGGAGTCTAGTGCTATTTTGACTGATTTGCCTTTTTTGACCGTTATTACTACTGGGCTTATGAATAGTTCGTCTGAGCATTTTTCTAGTTTAATGATTTGCTTATCGTCTATTAATTTTTTGAGCTCGTTTTCGACTTTTTCGAGTAGATGCAACGGGACTCGTCTACATTTGTGTTGGGAAGGAGTGTATGTTGATTTAAAGATTGATTTCGCAATGTGGTTTTTTGAACGACCTAGGCGGGTACATAAATGTGGGTATTTTTGGAATACCCATTTTATTATATTTTTCTCCGTTTGGAGATTGGATATGAAGTTAATGCGCTTTCCGGTGTTTTTTGAAGCGTTGAGTGTTATTCCCAGCTTTGACAGTAGGTCTCTGCCCATGATATTGTTTGTCTTGTTTTTCACGATGAGGACTTTGCATCTCTTTGCTGTCCATGCTCCTGACTGTATGTCTATGATGAGCACTCCTTCAATTTCAATGTTGTTGTTGTTGAAGCATTTGTAGGTTGTGTTTTCTGTAAACGTTTCTATTCGTATGTTTTGGATCTCCTTTTGGAGTTTCTGTGCGAATTCTTGATTTATGATTGATCGGGGCGACCCAGTGTCTGCTAGCCACTGTAGTTTGTGTGACTGGGTTGTTGTTTCTACCCAGAACTCTCCGTTGGCTTCTTTGTTGATGAAGTTGTTTTTCTGTGTCGAGAACTGTGTTGGGCGTATTATGTTTATATTTTTCCAGTCTTCGTGAAGTTCTTTTATATATAGGGCTGCTTCCGCGTCTACGCTCTCTTCTAGTTGCTCGCTTTCAGTTTCTTCTTGAATTATATTTCTTAATCTTGTTGTTTGTGGTTGTTTATAGTTTTGTGCTGAGCTGGATTGAGGTGTGTTTTGGGGCCGTCGTTCTGGCATTTTTGCTGTACATAATGATGTGTAATGACATGCTTTATTGCATATTTTGCATGTCGTTGATTTCGCGGGGCATGTCTGTAGATGTGCTAGGGAAAATGTTCCTCCGCATTTCCAGCATGGATTTTGTTTCTGTTGAGTGTTTTGATTGTATGTTCTTTGTCTATTTGTGCGGACATATGAGACTGTGTTCCAGTTTGTATTGTTCGATCTTAAAATTTCTTGTTGATTTGCTAGTCCCCTTTCTCTATTCACAGCATAGTTTAGTGCTTGTTGGGGGTTTCGTGTTTCTGATAGGAGTTCCATTTGTATGTTTGAACTACTCATATTCAAAATGAATATGTCTTTTATCAGGTCTTCTTCGAGGTGTTCGAATTTGCAGTGTGCCCCTTGTTCTCGGAGGCGGCTGTAGAAGGTCTCGAAGGATTCATTGGGCTGTTGCATTGTCTTGAAGCATTGGAACCTGTCGAATGTTCTGTTTCGTGGCCGGGTAAATGTTAGTGTTAGCTCGTGCACTAGTTCGTTGGTGGAGCACCGCTCTATTTTGGAGTGCGGATTTATTTGGTGGAATGTTCTTGTTCCTTCCGCTCCTAGGGAGAGGTATATGAGGCTTTTGACCTTTAGGTCTGCCTCGTCCCATGGGAGTTTGTCTATCATTGGGCCGTTTTGTTCTAGTTTTTTACACTCATTTTCCCAGTCCACTTTTCTGCGTTCATTTCTCTGATCTCTTTGTCTCTCTTCGTCTACTGTTTCCCCGTCGAATGGTTTTTCGTATGTCGGGATTGTGGGATAGGGTAGTTCTGTTCTTGCTGGCTTTAGTTTCAAGAGTTTGTCAACCTGTAGGTTGTCCCTTGCCATTATTGCCATTTTCAGTGTCCCGAACCAAGTGTTCCATTCTGTAGTTGGGTTTGCCCCTGTATCCCAGAATGGTGGTACTCCTAGAGGAGTTTTAACAGATGACTGCGCCATGTAATCCCGCGCTATTTCCCGTCCTTGTTCTGCTCCGAAAGGAGGGTATTCTGTATCTGATACTTTAGTATCGGTGGGTAGATATGATCTATATAATATAACTGTGGATTGTACATGTTGATCACTTAGGATCTGTGTGTAAGTATGTTCCAGTGTTGAAGGTCAACTTATGATTTCGAAAAGAATTAAGTTCAAGAATTTATTCTTGGCCACGAGCCGACTGTATCTTTTCGGCTTTATTTTCGTCTGCACTTAACACAAGTGTGAAAGCGCGGTCTAGCTTAGTTACCTGCTAAGTGACTGGCGATAAAGTGAACAACTAACAACTCGCAACACATATCTCCTATTGGAGATTTACATATGTACAAAAGAGAATAGTTATATAGCATAAGAGTTTATAAATAAATATACTAGTAATTGTAAGCTTGGTTGCATTCATTGAGTGTTAGGGGTTCCAGTTGTAGCCGGTATCTCAATAATAAAAATAATAAAAATAATAATAATAATAATTATAATAATAATAATAATAATAATAATAAAAATAATAATAATAATAATAATAATAATAATAATAATAATAATAATAATAATAATAACAATAATAATAATAGTAATAATAATAATAATAATAATAATAAAAATAATAATAATAATAATAATAATAATAATAAATTTAATAATTGAGATACAGGAGCTAATAGATCCATATATTCGTAACCAAGAACTATCATACTTATTTATAAACACTTTATCTTATGTTATCTAATTACTGTCTATGTACATACGTAAACCAACTGTAGCGGATTGCTCAGTTTATGCAACCTGTTAGCTTGAATGTGTTTCGTTGAAGTGTCATTGACACCTATAAAAAAAGTGCAGACGAAAATAGACTCAGTTATGATACATTCGCCTCGTGGCCAAATAAAGAGTATTGCACAATCTGGTTTTCCCTTTCAACAAGTTGAGAATCTTATGAGTCAGGAATCTAATACTTCGTTTACATCATCATTTAACACAGACATTACAGATATACAAAACCAACTGGAATCTAACACACCATCCACATCATCATTTAACACAGACATTACAGATACACAGAACTAACTGGTTTGGTCAAATCCGATTCACAATACACTAAATCCTCAGATCATTAGACAATTAGCATTCTCTAACAACCTGCTTCACATGGCGCAGTCAGCAAAAACTCCATTAGGAGTCAACCCGTTCTGGGAATCAGGCGCAACACCCCCGATAGAATGGAAATAATGGTTTTCCACACTGAAGATTGCGATAATGGCACGCGACAGCATCGAGGTAGATAAACTACCAAATGTGAAACCACAACCCACAGATCTCTTCTACCCAGCACTACCAACATATGAGGAAGAGTTTGAAGGAGAAACGGAGGACGAAGCAAGAAACAGAGAGCAGAGAAACGAAAGAAGAAGAGTAGACTTTGAAAACGAATGCAAAGTAATCGAACGCAAAGGAGCATTGGTTGACAGAATGCAGTGGGACGAAGCGGACACAGAAGTTAAGTGCCTCATTTACCTGTCACTCGGAGCGGAAGCCAGGAGAAATTATCACCAGAAGAACCCACACACACAAATAGAAAAATGCACCACTCACGAACTAATACATGAACTCAACATCACTTTCCCCATTCCACGCAACACCACATTCGACAGATTCAAATTCTTCAAATCCGTGCAACAACCACACGAATCATTAGAAACGTTTTACAGCAGAATCCGAGAGGCTGGAGCAATGTGCAAATTCAAAGACCTGGAAGAAGACTTGGTAAAAGACTTATTCATTTCAAATATGACAGAAACCTCCATCCAAATGGATCTTCTATCTGAGGTCAGAACGCCACAACAAGTCCTAAATTTTGCAATAAACAGAGAAAGAGGCCAAGCCAACCAACAGGAAATATTAGGAGCCCACTCAAGCAACACCAACTGGTCGAATGTTTCATACATCAGAAATAACACTCGCAATCAACAACAACATCAACAATTCAAACAACCATTACTCCCAACACCGCCATCAGGCAAAATACAACCATGCTTCAAATGCGGACAACCATTCATAAAAACCCACCTAAACATGTGTAAAGCACAAAACTTCACATGCCAAATATGCAAGAAAACAGGTCACTACACATCAATGTGTAAAGCACCCATGCCCGAAAGAAAGAGGCCCATAACAGCACGTCAAGAAAACAGATACACACCACATCAACAACCACAAAACACAAGCAGAGTCCGTCACATCCAGGAAAAAGAGGAACAGGAACCGGCAGAAGAAGAAAACGAAACAGTCGACGGAGAAGCTGCTCTATACATCAAGGAACTAATGGAGGACTGGTCCTCCATAAATATTATAAGACCAACTGGATTCAAAGAAGTCAACAACGTGTCACTCAATAAAGATACAAGTGGGGAATTCTGGGTAAAGACAAATTACAGAGCATTAGAAATCGACTGGTTAGCCGACACAGGATCCCCTAGATTGTTCATGCAAGAGTCAACTGCTAAAAAAATAACAGTTAGATATCCAGATACAAGCATATCGAAATTTACAGAGAAAACAAAAAACAAATGTTTCAACAATCAAGACATTCAAATAAAGGCGTCCTCAACATAAACCTCAAGTCAGGATCCTGGAAAGCAACCGACTGCAAAATTCTCTTGGTGAATAACCTCCCACAAATTGTTATGGGAAGAGACATCTTACGTAAACTGGGAATCCACCTGACCGCATCTAAACCAATAGTTGAGACAGTTGGATTAATTTCAGACGCCACAATAGAACAAAACATTATTAAACGGATATTCAAAAAATATCCACATCTATGCACTAGACTAGGAAGATCAAAAAATCACAGGGCTAAATCAACATTTAAAGAAAATTTTAAACCCACACAACACAAAGGAAGAAGAGTACCATTACATTTATTAGAACGGTTACAAAAGAACTAGAAAACCTAATCAAAGACAAACAAATAAAACGTCTGGAAAAATGTCCAGGCGAATACTTCATAAGCCCAGTGGTAATCACTGTAAAAAAGGACAAAAGTGCCAAAATAGCATTAGACTCCAAAGAACTGAACGACGCAATCCACAAAAACAAATATCAAATGCAGAGCATAGATCATTTAATAGATGCAGTAGCAACATACATCACCGAGAGGAGCAATCAAAAGGGCACATTCTATTTTTCAAAAATAGATTTGAAATACGCTTACAGTCAAATACCTTTAGACCCTGAACTTCAAAAACACTGCAATTTCAACATACTAGGAGGAAAAGCTACGGAAACATATAGAACTCTGAACGGCTTTTATGGACTAACAGACATGCCGGCAACATTCCAAAAAACAATTGACGTAACACTTCAAAACTGTCACAACAAATTTGCATTCTTAGACGACATATTCGTAAAAACGAAGGGAAACATATCCGATCATGAAAAAGAAATATACAAAATATTACACCAACTGGACAAAGAAAACCTAGCAATAAAACTACAAAAATGTGAATTCGCAAAGAAAGAAATAACATGGTTAGTATTCCAAATAACACCAACTGGTATAACTCCAACAAAACGGAAATGTGACTCAATAAATAAACTAGAAATACCAAAGACACTGAAACCACTAAGATCATTAATGGGATGCATATTTCACTTAATAAAATTTACACCAAAACTCGCAGAACTATCAGAACCACTACGTCCATTACTATCAAAAAACAACACTAAATCACAAAACAAACTAGATTCGAAAAACCAACACACAACAGCATTTGAACAAACAAAACGACAAATAACAAATACTAAAGAAAACAAACAGTTCGACATCAATAAAGAAAAAAGAGTCAAAAGCAGAAAAAGTGTAGGCGCAGCTCTAGAACAAAAACACAACTCCATTTGGAAACCAGTAGCATACGCAAGCAGATTTTTCAACAAATTGGAAGAAAGATATAGCGCAAATGAACTAGAACTACTAGCAATCGTATGGGCATTAGAGCACTTCAAATACTATCTTTACGAAACAAATTTACACTACAAACAGATCATCAAGCACAAATGTCAGCATTAAAAAATAACCGAGGAAATAAAACATATCAAAGTAGATTATCCAGATGGGTAGACCAACTACTACCATTTAACTTTAACATCGAACATATTCCAGGAAAAAATATGGGTTTCGCGGATTATCTAAGCAGAAATCCACCTGGTAAACCATCGCCAGAAAGTGAAGATGACGAAAAATTCGTCATAAATACAATACACGAAATAAAACATGCATGGTTAAAACACATAATAAAACCAAGCGATATTGTAAAACCAACTGGTAGTCACAACCAGTTGGCGGAGAGAAAGCAATTAGAACAAAATGACGATACACACGCTAAAGAGAACACGCTAATCGAACAACACGCTTTTTGCCTTAACACTGCCAAGAACAAGTCGCTTATCACTGAACAAAATTCCAATACACATAACAACACCAAATTAATTGCCCTCACAACAAGATGTAATCCTAACAGAATTACATTTGAAATCAAAATTAAAAAGAGAAAGCGCGCGCCGAATAAAAAATTACTCCAAATGGAACCACAGAATCCCCCCATTACTGATTTATCCCCAAATAAAGAATTACGTGACAATAGCACTCAAACAGACGCAGAGTCAAATAAAGGAAAAAGAATTACCCCAATCTAAAATGAAAAACATGAAGAATTATTTAAAGCCATCGACGACTTACCAACACCGGATTATAGAAAAAATTTTAATGAGGGTCTTCAACGAAGAATTTCTTGCGGAACGCTCAAAGAATGATCAAGGCCCCATTAAAGACATGGTCAATAGACAAGATTGGTTATCCTTGAAACAAACAAACCCCATTTTCCATAAAATTCGACGCGATTTATCAGTTACACCAACTGGTTGTTTGCTATTCGATAATAGACTAGTTATCCCTACCAAGTTACGTCCCCTTGTACTTCAAACTATTCACAGTAAGCACCCCGGTCAAGCGGGTATGCTTGCATTAGCTCGCCTTATCTGGTACCCACATATGCACACGAAATCGTCGCACAAGCACAAAGCTGCCGCCACTGCATCGATAAAGGTAAAAACTTAAAACCAATTCTTGTAAAAAACAACCTAGGCACACTAAGCGAATTATCCGAACCCAACGAAGAAATCCAAATGGATTTCGCAGGTCCAAACCCATTTAAAAACAACACACAAAACAATTACATATTAGTAACGGTAGACAGACTTTCACGATTCCCACACGCGGAAACACTCAATAACTGCGACACAAACACAGCAATACAATATCTAGAAAGTTAATGCAGATTACACGGCATACCACGATCAATAAGATGTGACCAAGCACAAGCTTTCAAAGCAAAAGAATTTTAATTATTCTGCAAAAATAGAAACATAAAACTAATACTAGCAGCAGCCGGTGACCATAGAGAGACAGGAATGGTAGAAAGGCTAATACAAACAGAAAAAAGACGATTAGCAGTACTAGATGTAGATCCCAACTGGTCATCAGTAACTTTAGCAAATCGGGTAGCAAACATTATCGAAAACATCAGGTTAATACCAAACTCCACAACAAAAATAACCCCATTCGAAGCACACTTCGGACGAAAACCCAACACAGAAATTTCCAACATTACAACAAAACCATCAAAACGCAACCTCACATACAAAAACTTAACCAATAAATGTTTAGACAAAAAGAAATTGTCACATAATGCCCTCACAATGGAGGAAATATGGAGGAGAGATGGCAACTCTGAGGACGAGCTTGACATCAGGTATAGAGACGAGGGGAAAGAACCAGAATTTAACGAGCCAACACAAGCTCCACAAACAAAGGACACTGTACCAAGCAACCAACTGGTCGATATCAACTCGGATAGCGACAATTCGGAAAACATCCCACTTGCCAGAAACCAAAAGATACCCACTCCAACGCGTAAGATAATCCCATCTGAAATACACTTCACATTAGGTGACAACACCACAAAATACATCAAAACACGTAAAAACATAGCAAGAAAATTATTCGCAAGAAAAACTAAGGAACCACGACACACACTTGCACCACAATTGAACATTATCGAAGACGGTACAATCACGGGATATTCACCACACACAATCACAATAGACACACCATTAAGAAAAAACACAGTAATTAGAAAAAACGATCTAGCAATCGTTACAGAAAAGAAAGCATTACCAACAGAACAAACAGTAGTAAACAAACCACGATTATTACACCTGGTCGCTTGTAAAACGGTAGGTGAATACAAAAGGAATCAAGAGAAAATTAAAAAATTCTGTTTAGAAGAAGCCAAACAAAAGAAGAGATCAGAGCCAACTGCATCAGCGACCAACAGGAACACCAATTGGGCACCCGAAAAAGTGAGAAAGCCGCGACAAAAACCAAAAACGTCAACAGACGACCAAAATGGCATCAACAACTCCAAAGAAAGAAACAAAGAAAGAAAAAGTCACCAGGCGAGAACTTCAGAATCGGCTCAAAACAGGCAGCCCTCCAAAGCAGCTCACATTTCGACAGCAACCGGTCGTTCCTAACCATCGACGCAGATTACATTCTCCAATCGGAGAATGACAAGAAAACAGTTCACCATCGACTCCGAATCCAACCCAAGTTACAACGTCATAACATCAAATGATCCTTCACTATTTATATCAATATCAAAGGACAGCCCACCAATTGGTTTGGAAAACACACTCGAAAGCCAAACGCTCATCCCGCACAAATCGACACCCAAAATCGAAAAAGGTCGTAGCAAAGATTAAAGCAAATAAGCAAGACATAACAAAAGTGGTATTCCTGGATAACTAAGCAGAAGCAAAAACCAAAAACATATCAGAGAGGAGCAAAGAAATATCAACAATAGAAAGAGAGCAGAAATGCATTAGAATAGAACAAACTAACATCATCACAATCATACCAGCAAATACTGACAAGGACAACCAACTGGACCAATACAACAAAAACACGACTCAAGACCAAATCATCTCACAACAAAAACATCACTCAACAACAAGACATCCCACAACAACAAAGCGATCTCCAACAACAAGACTTACCACAACAACAAGACATTCCACAACAACAACACATTATCCAAGATCAAGACAACTCAGCACCAGTCATCATCACCACAACACAATCATTAAGAAGCAGCACAACATCACAAGAGTACAAAACCCCTCCAGTTTCACCAGACATAGACGACATCTCAGATTTGAACTCAGAGGATATTAGAGAACTAGATGAAACACTTTAGAAAGAGTTTCATACAGCGGAGTGAGTGAGATACAGGAGCTAATAGATCCATGTATTCGTAACCATGAACTATCATACTTATTTATAAACTCTTTATCTTATGTTATCTAAATACTGTCTATGTACATACGTAAACCAACTGGAGCGGATTGCTCAGTTTATGCAACCTGTTAGCTTGATTGTGTTTCGTTGAAGTGTCATTGACACCTATAAGAAAAGTGCAGACGAAAATAGACTCAGTTATGATACAGTCGCCTCGTGGTCAAATAAAGAGTACTGCACAATCTGGTTTTCCCTTTCAACAAGTTGAGAATCTTATGAATAAGGAATCTAATACTTCGTTTACATCATCATTTAACACAGACATTACAGATATACAAAACCAACTGGAATTTATTACACCATCTACATCATCAGTTAACACAGACATTACAGATACACAGAAACAACTGGTTTGGTCAGATCCGATTCACAATAAACTAAATCCTCAGATCATTAGACAATTAGCATTCTCTAACAACCTGTTTCACAATAATAATAATAATAATAATAATAATAATAATAATAATAATAATAATAATAATAATAATAATAATAATAATAATATTAATAATAATAATAATAATAATAATAATAATAATAATAATAATAATAATTGTGGTGGAGGATGTATGAAACCAAATATAACACCTACTATTAAAAAAATTGTTAAACTATATTACTAGTATTATCATTCCATATGGAATGCAGGATCGTTGTGTTAGAACTTTGTTACACTGTTGCAAAAAACTTACTTACTCACTAACTTAATCTTTTCGTAGTATAAATAAACTGTGAATCCTTATGGACAGGTTTTGTCTGTCACCTAAGTTTATGCTAACGTTGCGAGAATAAAGCAAAGTGCTTTTTGCCAAACTGAAAAGTGAAAAACAGTTTGAATTGACTCTTCGCAACTGATCTTTTGACCGCTATCGTTTACCACACAATATTAATAATAACAGCAGAATCAACAGCAGAAAAGAGACAGAGGGAGCAGAGAAACCATACAAGAGAAGTAGATTGGAAAAATCAATGTCAGGCAGTAGAGCACCAAGGTCCAATGATAGACAATTCAAAAAGGGACGAAGTCGATAACAAAGTAAAAAGCTTAATCCATCTCTCGGAACAGAAGGAACAAACATATTTCATCAACGCAACCCACACACACAGAACTATCCAAATGTAAAACAGATGCCATAGTAATACAACTACACGACACATTCAAAGAAATCAGAAACAAAGCATTCGACAGATTCCAATTTTTCAGATGCACACAAAACCCAGGCCAATCACTAGGACAATTCCACTCAAGAATAAAGCAAAAAGCAGCACTATGCAACTGGGAAGACCTAGAAGACAGCTTGGTCAAAAGCATTTTTATACAGGGTATGTCGAACCCGCAGATCCAAATGGATCTACTCTCAGAAGACAGAGACCATCTAGAAACATTACACTACGCAATCAAAAGAGAAAGAGGGCAAGAAAATCAACAACGGATAAGCAACACTCACGCACAAAGTCCAAGTGAATCCGGGATCAACCTAATACAAAGACAAAGACAACAAACACAAAGAAGAAGCATACTCCACACACCACCAATTAACAACAAGATACCAGATTGCTGGAAATATGGGTACAAATTCATCCAAGGACACCTCGACAATTGCCCAGCAAAAAACTCAATATGTAACATCCTTAAAAAAGTAGGAAACTAAGCAAAGTTTGCAGATCCGAAATGCCACCAAGAAGATCGGAAATACAAAATACGCAAAGGAACAACCAAACACACAACAAAAAAATCCAACAACAAAACAATACACAACAACAAACAAACACAAGACGAGTTCGTAAAATACAATCAATTCCTGATGATGAGTCAAGCCAAGAGGAGGAAGAAGAAGAGACAGAAACAATCAACCCCGAGAGCACATGCTACATCAGAGAAATGATGGAAGACTGGAGTTCCATAAATTTTATCCAATCACTAAATTTCACTACAGTAACGAAAAAAGACTTCAACAAAATTCAACAAGGAGAATTCTGGATACAAACAAAAAGTAAAGAACAGGACATCAACTGGTGGGTAGACACAGGCAGCCCACTAACATTCATCTCAGGGCGCACCGCTCAAAACTTAATAACGAAACTAGGAATCAAAATCGTCAAACAGGATAACAACATCGGGGAGTTCAGATGCTTCAACAATAACAAGATAAAAGTGGACTACTCAATACAACTTGATCTAGTAACGGGCAGCATAACGGCACACAACTGCCAAATCCTCGTTTTCCCGCAAAACACAGTAAACCTACTAGGCAGGGACACCCTCCAAAAACTCGGGATCGAAATAGCCTACAAAACACCAGGTGAGAAAATACATAACAAACAACCAATACAAAACAACACTGCGAAATGGATATTCGAAAAATATCCCCACTTATGCACCAGAATTGGAATATCAAAAAACCACATAGCAGAATCCACATTCCACAGTTCATTCCACCCCACACAGCATAAAAGAAGACGAGTTCCACTTCATCTAATAGACAAAGTAAAAAGAGAATTAAATAAACTCATAGAACATAAACAAATAATTAAATTAAACAGATGTTCTGACGCATATTTTATTAGACCAGCAGTAATCACAGTAAAACACGACAAATCCAAAAAAATAGCACTAGATTCAAAAAAACCTAATGACGCTATTCACAAAAACAAATACCAGATGCAAAGTATAAACCACCTTATGGATACGATAGCATGTAAGATCAGCGAACTTAAACAAAAAACAGAAACAATGTACTTCTCAAAAGTAGACTTAAAATACTGATACAGCCAAGTACCCTTACATGAAGAAACACAAAAACATTGCAACTTCAACATATTGGGAGGAAATGCTAGAGGAACGTACAGATTCAAAAATGGCTTCTATGGACTAACAGATATGCTAGCAACATTTCAAAAAATAATGGACTTTATCCTAGCAAAAATCAATTCAGCACACGCTTTTTAGACGATATAATAATAATAATAACTAAGGGATCACTTACAAACCATGAAAATGAATTAGATAAAGTACTCGCCCGGTTAGACAAAGAAAACTTGGCGATAAGACTACATAAATGCAAATTTGCGGTCACAAAAATAACATGGTTGGGATACAGAATAAATCCAGATGGAGTAATACTAACGAAACGAAAAACCGAAGCCATCATAAAAAATGGACCCACCAAAAACCCTAAAACACCTCATCGCTAATGGGTAACATAAACCACTTACAAAAATTCATCCCCAAACTATCAAAGATATCAGCACCATTCCGACCATTAATTTCACATAAAGAAAAAATAAAAAAAACAGCAAACTAGATTGGAATGAAGAACACACAAAGTCATTCCACCAAATAAAAAACGCAATCCGACAAATAATAGAAAACAAGCACTTCGATACAAACCGAACAACAAGGGTCCGCTACGACGCAAGTAAGGAAGGATTAGGAGCCTGCCTCGAACAAAAATACAATGAAGGATGCAATCAAATTCCGTACGCGAGTAGATTTTTAAACACCAACGAACAAAAATACAGCATAAATGAATTAGAGCTATTATCAGTAGTATGGTCACTAGAACACTTCAAAAACTACTTATACGGGTCACGCTTCACACTCCAAACGGATCACCAAGCCCTATTATCAGCACTAAGAGGCAATAAAGGAAACGAAACATATCAAAGCAGACTAACAAGATGGGTAGATAGACTTTTACCCTTCAATTTTTCAGTAGAACATATTGCTGGAAAAATATGGGATTCGCAGACTTTGACGAAATTACTCTTGAAACTTCCCCAGACTACTTACTAAACTTACATAAAGTACTCGGTGAATCATTTATAGGGGAAGCAATCAAAAACGATACAAACAGAAACAAAATCCGCAGTATTATAGAGCTGCACAATTGGAACGCAATAAAAATTTTTTCTAAATACTGGCACAGCCTCCAAAAAGATCTGTCAGTAAACCCATATGGATGTATCCTCTATGACGGCAAAATGTATATCCATACTCAGTTACGGAAAACAGTTATCGACTCAGTACACAAAACCAACCCAGGCCACGCTGGATTGATTTGTTTAGCCCAATTAACCTGGTATCCGTAAATTCATTGGGACGTAGTAGCGCTAGCTCAAAGATGCAAGCAGTGCACAAAAACAGCTAAAAAATTAAAACCCTTCACTCCAAAATTTCCAAAAAACAAACACACATCACTACCAACGCTATCGGAACCAAACGTAGAAATCCAAATGGATTCCGCAGGCCCAATAACAAACAACAATAGAGACACATATATATTAGTAATAATAGACAGATATTCCAGATACCTCAACGCGGAAACATATAATAATTGTGACACAGATACAGCCATAATCTACCTAAAAAATATATAAAATTTCACGTAATGCCAAGATCAGTAAGGTGCGACCAGGCACAAGCATTCAAAGCAAAAAAATTTGAAATCTTTTGCAAAGATAACAACATAAGACTAATAATAGCTCCAACGGGAGATCACAGAGGTACAGGAATGGTCGAAAGACTAATACAAACCATAAAAAAGAAGACTAGCAGCAATAAACGTAGATACCAATTGGTCAAAAGAAACACTAGCAAGCAAAATATCTGCAATAATAGAAAACATAAAACTGATACCAAACACAAAAACAAAAATTACACCATTCGAAGCACACTTCGGCAGAAAAACAAACACACAAACAAGCAATATAGTCACACACCTTAACAAGAAAAACCTCACTTACAATAACATAAAGAAATTCTATTTAGACAAGAAGATCCTCAGACGCCCAAAGCTCGACCAAGAAGCAATGTGGAACTTTTCGGACTCCGAACCAAATCTGGACATACAGTACAATACGCCAGAAAATTCAGATGCGGAGCCGGACACAATTCCCCTAGCAAGACAAAGACAGTCTAAACGTAAGCAAATATCACCGATTAAGATAACACCCCATAAATTAAGTATAACATTCGGAGATAAGACCTCCGTACTAATAAATAAAAGAAAACAAGTAGCCAGAAAAACACTAATGAGAAGAGCACCAGAACCAAGGGGAACATTAAAACCATTATGGAATATAATTCCAGATGAAACCATAACTGATTGCACACCAACCACAATATCAATCGACACACATAACAGAGCAAACACACGAATCCGAAAAAGCGATTTAGCTATAGCAACAGAAACATACCAAAAACCTACACCACCACCACGATCACAAGAACCCAAACCACGACTGATGCATTTCGTCGCATTTGCGACAGTGCGAGAATACAATAGAAATAGAGAAGAAATACGTAAATTTTGTTTAGAGGAAAAGAAACAGCTCCAGAGGGAAGCACAACTGACATGAACACAGCACGTTATGGAACAAAATAAACCCGGCAACCCAGCGAGAGCACCTGAAGCACGCGAAGAAAGACCCAACGAGGACAAGCCAGGAACATCTTACATGGAAAGCAACCAGCCATTACGGCATCAAGCAGGACCATACAACAAGAAAACCGGAACTCCCAAAAACTACGAACTGAACGAAAAGGAAAGGCACACTCGCCATCCAAAAAGACGATTCGGCCAACAAAAATTAAGACCTTATAATTCGAGCAAAAGTCGAAAGAGGCGGCAATCGCACAGACTAAACTCACGCTCGCACGGAAAAGACTACAGCAATCGGCACAGAAGCAACATCCACTAATCCATATGGATCTGTCATCGCTAACCAATTCTAAAACAATCGAGATAATAAATCTAGCTTCGGACTCGTCAACATCAAGTCCAATGCGAATAGTAACCTCATCATCCTCAAAAGACTTCATGACTAAATCCCCGAAAAGAAACATCGACAACGTGGTAGACCGAATCAAAGCGATCAACCATGCACGGGAGGAACAAACCACAAAGGACACAGACACAGACTACGCAAACATCATAACAATAAAGAAAGCAGACCCACCAAAAGTCATCACACAGGACAACATCACCACACAGCAGAATCTCACAACTCCACAAACACAACACTCATCAACTCCAATCCAACAGGACGACCATCAGCACCATCAAACTGCAGAACATGACTCAACTTCAGACATCGAAAACGAACCTCAAACGAACACGACTGTAACTGACAACACACAAAAAAATTACGACAACGACATCAACACTATCCCAGCAACCAAGACCTCGGAACAAAGCCCCATCTCATCCCTCAATACAGAGGATATGGAGGAACTTATCAAATTGATATTCGACTATTATCAATTTCATAGCAGGGGAAGTGTGGTGGAGGATGTATGAAACCAAGTATAACACATAATATTATAAACACTGTTAAACTATATTACTAGTATTATCATTCCAGATGGAATGCAGGATCGTTGTGTTAGAACTTTGTTACACTGTTGCAGTAAACTTACTTACTCATGAACTTAATCTTTTTGTTGTATACATAAACTGTGAATCCTTATGGACAGGTGTTGTCTGTCACATAAGTTTATGCTAACGTTGCGAGAATAAAGCAAAGTGCTTTTTGCCAAACTGAAAAGTGAAAAACAGTTTGAATTCACTCTTCTCAACTGATCTTTTGACCGCTATCGTTTACCACACAATAATGATAATAATAGTAATAATAATAATAATAATAATAATAATAATAATAATAATAATAATAATAATAATAATAAAAAGAAAGATAATAGTAAAAATAATCATAAAAATATTTTTTAAAAATTATATTAAAAAAATAATAAGAATAATAATAATAATAATAACAATAAAAATAGTAATAATAATAGTCATAAGAATAAAAAATAATAATAACAATGATAATAATAATAACAAAAATGCTAATGATAATATTAATATTGATAAAAATAATAATAACAATAATAATAATAATAATAATAATAATAATAATAATAATAATAATAATGGTTAAAGGATAATAAAAATAATATTTAATTTAATAAAAATAATAATAATAATAAGAAGAATAATAATAATATTAATAAAAATAATAATCAAAAAATTATTTTTAATAATAATAATAATAAAATTAAAATGTAAAATTAAAATTAATGTTACTAAAAAAATAAAATAATAATAAAAATAATAATAATAATAATAATAATAATAAAAATAATAATAATAAAAATAATAATAATAATAATAATAATAATAATAATAATAAAGAATTCAACCAACATAGTTACAACCAGCTTGGTAGTCCCCAGATTAGGGGAAAAACAATTTTCATTATTTAAAATTTCTGGAAGACTTTTCATCTTGAAGGGTAAATTGTTTAATTGAATCTTTTCAATGCCTCCCCTTCCAAAAACCTTGATTTTTGTGTGACGAATAGTTAGCAAAACTGTTCAGTCGAGACAAAAAATTATTGAATCAGTCTACTCTGTTAAAGTAATTATCTTCAGAACGTTTCCAAAAAGTTTTTCTTGCTTCCATAAACAACTTATCACTAGACCTGATCTTTGCACAAGCAAAAGCCAATGACCAAGAAGCATTTACAGAAGTTAAGCCAAGTAAATTTTTTTAGCGGAATAACGTCGTTAAGATTTAGAAAATAACTGAATGGCAAAAGGCGGTTTCGAATGAGGCTTTCTGTGGCGTATTCCTTGTCACCAAACATTGAACGGCAAGTTATCTACTTTAAACATGATCTCTGCCGTCTTTCCAAACATTGAAAACATTGAGGTCCTGGGTTCCAGATATTTGACGCATGAAAAACCGCAAAGAATATAATTGTTTGCACCAATTTGCATTTGACTGTTTCTTTTGTGGTGCGAGGCATTACTGTTCTGAAATGCTTGAGTTTCTGAAATCCTTTCGCTATGGTCATATTGAGTTGACAACTTCAAGACATGCTGGACGTAAAAACAATCCGATGTCCTTAATTTTTCTTTCGTTTTTGATAGCAATGCCTTTTGCAAATAACTTTGCTGACGAATCGAATGTATTTTTGTTTGAGAACTCGGGAAAGCTGAATTTGTTAAGGTTGAAATATAGTTTTTCTGCGCCAGACCATCCGATAGCTTTTTTAAATCAACTGAAGCACTTAATCTTCTGAAATCTGCCCAAATAATTTCGCAACATCGGCATAAAGGAAAGTTTTGTTAATAAGCTGATCAGGTAGGTTATTTATGTATACGGATAAAAAAATAACAAATATTGATCCCTGAGGACCCAAGCTGGATATTTGTGAGAAAATTGAGTAATTGTCTGCAATTTTTCTCTCTGCTGTCAATTAACCAGATATGAAGCAAAAAGTTCAAAAGTTTTCATCAAACCCAACACGAGCGAACTTTTGAAGAACAATTTTAAAATTAGTAGTATCAAGTGCTATAGCAATATCCAAATAAACTGATATCAGGGATTAATTCTCATCTAACGCTTGATATAAGTTATCACAATATAGTAACAATTGGGTTAGTGTCGAATGGTTTTGCCGAAAACCATGTTGCGCATTGCAAAGCTTCCTTTCAACTGTCTTCTTAATTTGTTTGTAAACTGTTCTTTCAAAAACTATAGAAAGTGCAGAGAGTATTGAAATTGGTCTGTAATTGTTTATTTCCGTTTTGATAACATTTTCCTTATTTTTTTTTGATGAGGACGCACGTGTTCGTTTTTCCAGACTTTGGGAAATTGGCAAGCGTTAATTAATAATTCAGCTAAATTCATATAAAATACTGTTTATGGCGTACGGTTCTGAGGTTTTAAGGAGTGATGGTGTTATTTGATCATAAAAATTGACGCTAGATTTAATCTGTGATTTTTATTATAGAACATCTTTTGTTTTGAAAGTGATATCGTCTAGAAAAGTTTCTGGTTGGGCTGTTTCAGGCAGCAGAATGTCGGAATTATCTTTGATAAAAACTGAAGAGAAATGCTCGTTAAAACATTCCGCAATTTGTTGAGAACCCTTTATATCTTCACCTCTATATTTCATATTCTCGGGAAAAGTTTGTTCTTGGTTTAGTTTGCGCAAAAATTTGTATGCATCGTTGTTAACTCTTCATTGCAAACTCTTCATTAATACAGTTCTATAATAACTAATCTTCCTTAACACTCAGAGACTTTCTTAATCCCAGAAGAAAACGATTTTCGGGTTGTTCTGCCAAACTGAGGAAAAATTGAGGCTCTATCTCCGTGACATTTTAAAGCTAATTACTAAAGTTGAGGTTATCTAACCTGTCCTGAATGACAGACTGACATGCAGACTGGCTGATGAACTCAATGTTGAAGGTCATCTGGGCAATTTCAAATGCTGACCTCACGCCCCACGTCTTGTGACTCGACTCCAATATCCTGAAGTCAGCAATTTTCAGCATTACCAATAAAACTTCAATAAAACTTCACGCATTTTGCAATCATAAGTCTTTTTTAAGTTATGATGTGTAATTAGTGATGAGTAACAATAAAAGCTGCCAATCGTGCCTGAGGTGCCAGACCGAACTGTCCAGACCAAAGTTGAATGCATGAGGAGTCCTTACGCGCACAAGATTTTAACAGATCAGCCTGCGTAAAGAGTAAAGAGCATGAAAAACAAGTAAACAATTTTGAACGTAAGGAAGATGTGAACATGAGTACATTCGTTTTGTGACGATCTGAGCATATACGAAGTCGTCTGCTCATACAGTTTTCCGCCTTTACTTCAGCCTGGGCGATGAATCTTGACTTTTAACTTAAAATTTGATCCAAAAAATTCTTCGACTAATAGTGTTAACTATTCGCCCGATTTTTGAAAAACCACTCTGGTTTGTTCAGCAGAAATCAAAATAATCGCGTGTAAAAGCGTGCCAAAGAAAAAAAAAATGACAACTAGAAAGAAGACATGATTCAAGAATTAACAACCATTTTTGATGTCTTATGAACAAAATTAAAATATTATTTTTTTAAACCTCGCGAATGTGTTCCAGCGAGATTTGGAAAACATAATTTTGGGTTCCGACAGATTTAAAGCGGCAATTTTTAACAAACAAAATGTACTTTTTCTATTTTCGTTTGATTTGGGACAGTTTTGTACTCTCTTTCTCACGCACACAGATATCACTCATACTACGCACACAGGCTTCGATAAAAAAAACCCATCTATGCGCACTAACTTACACACAAATAGAAACACACAAATAAAAAACCGGACACAAAAAACATCATTTTTCCAAATTTTCTCGAGAACTAATCTTTACCCATGGTTTGTGTGATACCTGAGAATGTATCTTCATATTATTTATTCAATGCAGTAAAATTTAGTAGAGAGTAATTATTTAGTTCATTTTAGTTTGCCCTTCGTTTCTTGTTATTCAACTGTGTTCAAACTTCCTGTCATGAGGTGCTTTTTATTCATGTTACCTTTTGTTTGCCGCCTCGGGATCAGAAATGTCTGATCATATAGGTTCACGCTTTGTTTAAAAGAACTTCGGTTATTACTTTCATTTATCCAATTCAAATTCAATTGCTTTCTCTCTTCTTGATCTCGCGCTGCAAGTTTGTTGCTAAAACCAATTTGTGATTTCAAACCGCAAAATCCAATTTGCAAAGTAAAGCGCTCTTGGAACGCAAAAGCATAACAAATCTAATAGAGTACGACAGTTTGCATCGTACACTTAAGTCTGGTTTGTTTTATCTGGAAAATTAGGGGTAGAAATTTTCAAGAAGTTGAATGGGCAATTGTAAAATTTACACAAAAACTTGAAATGAACATATCGAAATTCATTTTTCAAAAGTTTCGTTGGAAATTTTGATACATTTCATGAGCAGATTGGGCCAATTCGTTTTTTTTTCAAAAACCTATCAGATATGTTACTCTTAGTATATTTAAAACCGCAATTTGAAGCAAATTTAAAATAATCTTTCTGAGTTTTTATAAATGACTGAAAGTTTTTGCACTTTGCATCTCATTGTTTCTACCATTTGACGGAACGTTAATGGCAGTCCTTAGAAGTTTTTATTGAGTAGCTTTAAAGAAACCTGGTTATCAGAAAATTTTACCTTTTGATTTGTCACTCTTCGTGTATTTTCTAAAGAAACATTAAAAAATTTTATGTGAGCTGAAATAGACGAGAACATACGAAAAGTTTTACAAGCAAAAAATCTTTTGAAAAAAGTTTTGAATTTCTAGAAGCACGAACCGTCTGAAAATTATCAATTCGAACAGCATATGGAAAATAAAGAAAATTGAAAAGTAATTTTCTTCTAATTTTATTTTAGGTAATAAGTTTTTGTATTAGATTTTCAACCTGGTAATCAATAAACTAGACGATCTGCCCTGACAACATAAGGATTACAAATGGAAAATATAACAAAAGTTCTCCATCTTTTTCTTCCATTAATGAATTTGTTTGATTTGATGTTGAATCATAAAACCGGTTTTTTTACGTCTCTGCAGATTTGAAAATGGTTAGCTCTGACGAAACAAGAAGAATTTTTTGCAAAAACAACTCTAGAAATTAGAAAAAAATATACTTGTCTGCTTTTAGTTTTTCATTTTGGGAGTTATTTTTTTGCTATTTTGAGAGGCTTAAATTGCCTAAATAATTTTGTTTTCCAAAAAATCTGTTCAATGCGGAGCAAAATTCTTAATCAGCAAAAAACAGACATCAAAAAAATTAAACAAAATTCTGAGGAAAAAAAAACAAATTAAGTAATCGTTTTTTTTAAAAAAATGGCCAGATAGTTCAAATTGTCAATTTTAGGCGTGAAACTGTAAACAATTACCCATGACAATTAAAACTCTTTTTAGTCAAACCAATTTTAATACAAATTTCTGAATTTGTTTTTAATTTAGTGTTTAATTTCTACGCGATCTGTCATCCCCCCGAGCAATGTTTTTTCCTTTTCTGTTCTTCCTTCAAAAATTTTAAAGTGTTGCCCCTTTTTCTTTTTGATATTTTTTTATATAAATCAAAACTAGATCCTGAGGGCTTCAAAATGGTATTTTTCTTTTTTTCACAACGATGCACAATCAGAGAGTGAAAATTTTCAAAAGCCAGCCTTGGATATATATTTCCCCATTTTGAAAAATTAGGCTAACTTCTCTGTGAGGACGGGATCGGCTGAATGGCACACTCCTAGAACACCAACTGCTCTCTCTTGAAATGTATGTCGCATCAGTTGAGCCTAATCACAAATCATGTCCCATACAAAGATCAAATTCAAATTTAGCGCGAATTTTGGCAGCATAACAATACTATTGGCAACAAATTTAGATAAAATATGTAAAACTTTTTTTATACTTGAATTATTCCAATGATCATTAAAAAATTTCTCTTGGCTTGAAAAACATTTGAAATTGTTCTAAACGAACTAAAAATATTCGGTTCTAAAATTTTCGTATAAATATGGATTTAGATTTCGGAATCAATTGATAATTATAATTTTTTAATGATCAGTCAAGCTCCTTCTATAGTCGACAAATTAATTTTTGGGTTGGAATCAATTAATTAGCAATAAATAAAATAAATCAAAGAAGAAATAGCAGCACTGTTAGCAGTTTTTGTTCCGAACCCACTTGTGGGGGGAGGAACTATTTACTCGAATGGTTTTTTCGTTCAATCAATTTTGGCCAATCGAAATATTCATCGTAGAGAAATGTGAGTGGTATCATTAAACACATTTAAAAACTCGTCCAGTGAAGAAATCGAAATAAAAAAGATTTTTTTTTATTTTCGTCTTTTTTTAGGAGTTTTCGAGGTTTAAAGTTTTGTGTGAAAACAAGATATTTGGCATGAGTTCGTTCAATTCTCAAATTTTTAATTCCAAATTACATTTCACGCTACAAAGGCATCAATTTGATGTTCATAATAGACAAAAGGCAATTGAAAAGGCTAGTTCTGGTCTCATAGGGAGGTTTATTACCAAAGAAATTCGAAGTCTATTTTTGAGCTCTTTTTTTAGAAAAATTTTCTTGTTTTTTTGTTTTTTGTAAGTCGCTTAGAGGCCAATTAACTTTCATATCGAGGCTCCGTTAATGACAAACCTCATAAACAACCGAATCATTCCCATTGAACAAAATATTAGTTTTCAAGGAATCGCTCTTATTTTTTTATTTCGACTCTTAGTGTTCGTAATTTTAAATGAAATTTTGACTTCCCTTTGGAGCTTTTACTAAATTTTGTAGTCTTATCGCATAAACTTGTTGGCTATAAGTGCAATAAGTTTCCTAATGAGCGTAAAGGCAACCGCATCTACGGCTTTGAGTGGACAGCTAATGGCTGTTAAAGCTTCAAAAATAATTTCTCCGTAACGTTAACCCATCGTAAACCCATTTTTGTGAACTTTATGTCAGTCTTAATAAGAAGAGGACCCCTTTCCTTTCTACTGCAACCACAAAAACCTAAACCTAAATAGTGGTTTTATTTTCCAACTATTAGTTTTAGCACTTCCATGCCACGAGGTTTCATATATATAAATATATACATATATATATATATATATATATATATATATAAATATATGTATATATATATATATATATATATACATTATATTTATATATATATATATATATATATATATAAACTTTTGGACATTTTTTCAAAGTTTTTGTTTCTTTTGAAATCTTATCACAATTTCCTAATTTTGATAGTTCACATTGGCTTAAAAGAGACATTATATGAATCATGGAGAATCACGGTTTTCAGAGAAAAGCTTATGCTTTAAATGGCTTCTTTCTTAACATTCTTCTTGCACTTTTTTACTGAATTCGTTGCCTTTGCTGTATTTGTTGTTGTGGCTTCAATATTAATGGATTCAATAGCTTGTGTTTTTGCAAACTGTCTGTGTTTTTTTTTAGTTTTTTGTCATCTTTATAGTCCGTTTCTCTGGCTTAGTCTAACCAAAGGCAAGTCCTTTCAGTTTTGTAATGACCTTTTAGTAAATTTAAAAAAATTATTTTGTTAAAAGCTTATGATTCTTAAGACGTTTACAGTTTTTTGGTTTAAAAATGTTGATTGATTTTTGAATTCTGCCTCATTATTTCTTCTTTTTGTCGAATTGTTCCCTAGGCTTATTAAGGAAAAGTCCCATCTGCTGTATAATTAAAAAAAGAAAAGTTTATAGTTGGGAAAAATTGTGTAGTTTGGTTTTATCTGATTGCACTTTGACGTTGTTACTAAGTGCTTTTAAATTTAGATTTTGAGTTTTTGTCGTTATATTTTTGTTTTTGATTATTTTGTTGTTTGTTTTTTTTTCTTGGTAGCCTTTTCAACGGCAGATCTCGTGAGCGCTGTAAGGAGGCATTGCATTATGTAATTGAATTAGCAGTTTGGGTGCATAGCAATTTTTTTAAACACGAATATCTATTTTTGATTATCTCCTCATTTGGTTGACAATTAAGTCAAAAATGTAGATGAGCCCGGGTCAGAACATTATGTGCCAATGCACAATTAAGAGCCTCTTTGTTTATTTTAGGTTAAGTGGGCATTGTCTGTTCAATTGTGCAAACTGACCACTTCCTCCTCTTCTCTGTGTGTTTTGATGTGGAAAGTTTCGAGGATACGTGAACAGAAAGCGGTTGCAGACAGACTGGCTGCTATCTTGGATGGCATCAACTCCCAGAAGAACAGGGCCAGATCGTATCTAAAAAGCCATAAGTAACAAACTGTCGTGGTCGATAACACGGGTTAAAGAATTCAATAAGTTGAATTTTAAATTAAAATTGGACTTATTGAATTCTTTCGGCCCGTGTTATCGACCACGACAATGGTGTCCAGATCTTATTGACGAACTTTGTCAATAAGTAATTGCCACAAAACTAAACTCAATTCTAATTCAGTCTTGGCGCTATCATTACCTTATTGACCTATCAATCATATGTCAAAAGTACATACTCCCACCAACAGAAACCTGATTCTAATATCCATTGACATCCAGCTGATGAATTCGATTGTACCTAGGCCATATATGATTCTCATGAAATGCTGATGAAAATAGAACATCACCTCCGGGATTCGGAACCAAGATCTATTCACATGTCAATCAAGTAAAATATTTTAGCTAATCTAAATTTTCTCTGCATATTTTTGCATAGATAAGTACTATAAATACAGACTAAAAAGAGTTCAGGTAAATTTACCTGAACCAAGTTCAGGTAACTAGAAGTTCAGGTGAAGTTCAGGTGTAAAAGCACCTGAAATACACCTGAACTGTATTTCAGATAAATTTTCACCTGAACAAGTTCAGGTGTGGTTACCTGAAAATAACTTTTTTTTGCATTCAGCAGTGAAACAACAAAAATTTAGCAGTAAACTAAAACACAATACAGATAAAAACTTTAGGAAAAACATCAGCATATATATTAGGCAGTTACCAGCTTTTATTAAGTTTTGCAAAGCTACGGATAAATTTCGCATCAAATTTTCCCACTCTTCAGATCTACTGATGCTTCTAGTTCAACGAAGTGTTTTTGGAACCATTAAAAGTTTCTGAACTGAACAACAATAGCGAAGCTCTAAAGTAACGGTTTATAGAAACTTTAAACTATTTAAAATCATAACAACAGGAAACTCAGTGGTTTTAAAGCGGATCAACTTTAATCGAATCATTGTCCCATATATTTTTAATCAAAAACGGTCATTCAGGCGTAAAATAGATCTCAAGAGAAATGGTTTTAATAATTCAGTAACGGTAACGACATAGGGTTCCCATTTAGTTTCCTTTTCAATAAAAGTTTTTCAAAATCGGATTAAGATTCATTTTATTTCGAACTAATTCCATTTTCCCACATAAGCACTGCTTCAAAAACTTGACCTTCGAACTGAAATATGATTGTTAATTTTAGGTACATGTCTCCGAAACAGGGCTCTCTACAAATTATAGGGGACAAAACAAACATTTACGGAACTATTTTCTGCCGTTTATTAAGTTTCGCAAAGTTACGGTTAAGTTTAAAATAAAAGTTTCCCATTCTTCAGCAATACCGATGCCTCTAGATCGAACAGGTAATTAAACAGCCATTCGGGATTTATGAAGTGGATATCATTACTGAATTTTTAGAAAAACGGTTTAAAGAGACTTTAATCTCTTTAAATCATAACAACAGGAAACGCAACGGTTTTAAAGTGGATCAACTTGAATCCAATCTCTCTTCCTTATATATTATTTCAAAAAATATTTTTCTTTCATAAAATTGATGTCTGGAAAACTGGATTACACTGATATAGAAGCGGTAACGGCATATGGTCCTCATTTAGCTTCCATTTTTTATAGTCTGTCAGGTTCAGATTGTTTTTTCTTTTAATTGTAACTGATTCCATTCGCCAACATAAGCACTGCCCCAAAGCCTTGTCCTTCGAACTGAAATTTGTTTGTTGATTTTAGGTACATGTCTCCAAAACAGGGCTCTCTACCAATTATAGGGGACAAAACAAACATTTATGGAACTATATCTTGCCCTTTATTAAGTTTCGCAAAGTTACGGTCAAGTTTAAAATAGAGTTTTCCCACTCTTCAGCCCTACTGATGCTTCTAGATCGAACAAGTAATTTAAGAGCCATTCGGCGTTTATGAAGTGGATATCAATACTGCCTGAAATTTCAGGTAAAATTCAGGTAAAATTACCTGAACTGTTCAGGTGTGTTTTTCAGGTAAATTTCAGGTAAGTTCAGGTAAAAGTTCAGGCAGTGATACCTGAATTTTTCAGGTAAATTTCAGGTAAATTTCTGATGTGTTCAGGTAGGGTTCAGGTGAGATGAATCTGCCTGAACTGTTCAGGTAGATTCAGGTGTTTTTTCAGGTAAATTTACCTGAACCTTTTTTAGAGTGTACTAGCTAATTTTTGTATATTTTCAGTTCCAAATTTAATTTAAAATTCAATTTATTGAATTTTTTTGACCCGTGTTATCGACCACAACACAGACATTGAGATAATGTCATTTCATCGAGTCTTTAATATTACAAACATTTCTAAAAGGAACTAAGAAAGCTCAACGTATTCATCTTTATAAGCACCAATATGAAAGGAAAATGTTCAATATCAAATTGACTAGGCCATGAATACTTTTTCGGGTGTCCAGCCTTTTCGCCCTCATTTGTTTAACTTCGTATGACTTCACCTCTCTATCACTTCCCCCCGATTTTAATCCTTTATGTAATTGGTACTATTAACATTGGTAGTATAATAATTTGGTCATGCCTTTCGGACTTGAAATGAAAATATCACAACTGGAATTATAGTATGTGCTTAACTATGAGAAAACATGCTTGAATGCTGACTGCTAATTAACAGGGTGCAGCCTTGTATTACAACTGATCAGATTCTGAGTCAGGACGGGGCCGGACATTCTCTGATGTTTTTTCTAAATCAGAACTGATGGATTAAATTTTTAATGGTTAAAATTGGATGGTCAATTAACTTGGTTATCACAACTATGGTCATCAACAGTTCCACAATTTATTGAATCACATATCAGCAGTCCATCTCATTTTTCAACCCATGCAATGGACTTCTATTGCAATTTGCTTTTTTTGTTCTCCCTACTTCAGTTAAAAGCTGATTAAAAAAATATAATTAACTAACTACCTGAGGAACAGGAGTGCGTATATAAATAGACTCCGTTCAGGTGATAGAAGTGCTACTTCATCTGCTTGGTACAATCTCGGCTCCACTTTCCCCTTCAGACTGCTCTTGTAAGACGAGGACTTGCTATTTTCTTGAAATGGCTTCTCAATTTTATCCTGAAAACAAAGCGAGGCTCTTATGCCAGCCTACTCAATATTTATTTTGAAACAGATGTCTGAGGGATGAAGTGCGCCCAGGTCAAGGTGTTCGTCATATCCAGTCTATATGATGAAACCATGTCCCAGACCGTTAAAGACAAACATAGACATTCAACGTTGCATCTCTTATAAGAGTCTCATGTATCCTTTTTTGAAATTTTGGGCGATGCTCTTTTTGAGCATGATAATGAGAATACAAAAACATAGAAAATAACGTTTTATCATAAAAGGTACCCGACAAAACCAGAAAACATAACCGTCTAACGTCGGGCGAATTGCTCTCAAACAACCGGCAAGTTGTTCGCTTCGTCAACAGCTAGCCACGGTTTAGTGACCTCAGGGCACTACCCCCTTTATCCCGGTTCTGAAGACGAAAGTCAAATGGGTCAGACAAAAAATCGGCCAAACGAAAAGTTGCATAAAGGACAAACAGGATTAATATTTAAAAAAATTAAATTATAAATTACTGATATTAAAATCTTGAAGAACATTCCATTACATCTATAAAATATTGAATAAAATGTTATCGAAACCTAGAGGAAATTCCGCGTCTCTTGAGGCCAGAGAAACCTAAAAAAAGTCAAAACATTGCAAGCTTTGCTTTCAAAAATTGCCGAAACTTGTGATATTAAAAAGTTGAAAATTAATCCATGGCCAACAAAAGTTTTCCAGTAACTTATTATCAAACCGTAACGGAAGTTTTCTGACCCTTCAGGCTCAAAGAATCTGAATAATGACTATAAATGTCAAAAAATTGAAACAAAAAATCACAAACAAATCAAAAACACGCCTAAATTCGTGACGTTAAAATCCTGCAAGACATTCCAATTAATCTAGAAATTATTCAGTAACCTATTTTCAAACCCCAGAGGAGGTTCTTTGGCTCTTGGGGCTGATAAAGTCTAAAAAACTACAAAAAAATTCTGAAAAAACTTGAAAAAAAGGTAAAAAATTGCTAAAATTTGTAACATTAAAAAGTTGAAAAACTATTCCGCTGCCATTTGAAAACTTGTCAGTAACTTATTATCGAATCCCTTAGGATGTTTCCTGGCCTCTGGGTCTGGAAAGACCTTAATAAAGAAAATAATGTCAAAAAATTTGAAAAAAAGCACGTTTTGACCAAAAATTACTAAAATTCGTGATACTAAAATGTTGAAATCATTCCATTACAAATAGAAACAATGCGGTAACCTATTATCGAACCCTAGATGAGGATCTTTAACACCTAGGGCCGATGAAAATCAACAAATGTCAAAAATTTTCAAAAAGCTTGAAAAAAAATGCAAAATAGTAAAAAATTGCGTTTTAGCAGGCGGGTGTTCGTCAGTAGCTAGCCATGGGAGGGGGGTTTGGAGGTCACTGGGGGTTGATTGGGGGCATCACTGGGGTCGGGTGACACTAGCACGGTGGGGGGGGGGGGGTTGGGAGGGGCAATAGGAGGGGGGTGATCAGTGGGGGTGTCTTCAACCTCTAAAAACCGCCCTTCACACCATAAGTATAAGTATAAGTCTCCAAAACAGTTTGAGCTGAAACAGAGCTGAAAGGCTCTAAGAGCACTGAATGCCAGCTGGGCGCTACCTGTTTATCCCGTTTTTGAGGGCGAAAAGTCAAAAGCGTCAGTGGAAAAATCGGTCAAGCAAAAAATCGCTTAAAAAAACGACATGACTAATATAATTGCTACAGACTTCGTTTGCGAGCAATTAAAAACATGCCGAGTGCCAGGAACCTTCAAAAATTTTCAATTGCAGAAGATTTTTTTATTGTTTTCCATTTAATATTGTAATGAATTTTAGCATGTCTTAGTT
Source organism: Convolutriloba macropyga (assembly GCF_964194025.1). Classification (NCBI taxonomy): domain Eukaryota; kingdom Metazoa; phylum Xenacoelomorpha; order Acoela; family Convolutidae; genus Convolutriloba; species Convolutriloba macropyga. Next base: position 55,266,975 of record NC_134470.1, on the reverse strand, counting down.
TAGCTCAACATGCAGTACTGGGCGGACAACAGCTAGCCACGGTTTAGTGATCTCAGGGCACTACCTACCCCTTTATCCCGGTTCTGAAGACAAAAGACAAATGGGTCAGACAAAAAATCGGCCAAGCGAAAAATTGCATAAAGGACAAACAGGATCAATATAAAAAATAAAAATTAAATAATAAATTACTGATATTAAAATCTTGAAGAACATTCCATTACATCTATAAACTATGCAATAAAATATTATCGAACCCTAGAGGAAATCCCGTGTCCCGAGGCCAGAAAAACCTCCAGAAAGTCAAAAAATTGCAAGCTTTGCTTGAAAAAATTGCCAAAACTTGTGATATTAAAAAGTTGAAAATTAATCCATGGCCAATAAAAATTTTTCAGTAACTTATTATCAAACCCTAACGGAAGTTTTCTGACCCTTGAGACTCAAAGAATCTGAAAAATGACTATAAATGTCAAAAATTGAAAAAAAAAATGGCAAAAAAAAATCAAAAATATGGCAAAATTCGTGGCGTTAAAATCCTGCAAGACATTCCATTCAATCTAGAAACTATTCAGTAACCTATTTTCAAACCCTAGAGGAGATTCCTTGGCTCTTGAGGCTGATATATTCTAAAACACTACAAAAAATTTCTAAAAAAAACTTGAAAAAAGTAAAAAGAAAATTGCTAAAATTTGTAACATTAAGAAGTTGAAAAACTATTCCGTTGCCATTTGAAAACTTGTCAGTAACTTATTATCGAATCCCTTAGGAGGTTTCCTGGCCTTTGGGTCTGGAAAGACCTGAATAAAGAAAAAAAGGTCAAAAAATTTGAAAAAAATGCACGTTTTGACCAAAAATTACTAAAATTCCTGATATTAAAATGTTGAAATCATTCCACTACAAATAGAAACAATGCGGTAACCTATTATCGAACCCTAGATGAGGATCTTTGACACCTAGGGCCGATGAAAATCAACAAATGTCAAAAATTTTCAAAAAGCTTGAAAAAAAATGCAAAATAGTAAAAATTTGCGTTTTAGCAGGCGGGTGTTCGTCAGTAGCTAGCCATGGGAGGGGGGTTTGGAGGTCACTGGGGGTTGATTGGGGGCATCACTGGGTTCGGGTGGCACTAGCACGGTGGGGGGGGGTTGGGAGGGGCAATAGGAGGGGGGTCATCAGTGGGGGTGTCTTCAACCTCTAAAAACCGCCCTTCACACCATAAGTATAAGTATAAGTCTCCAAAACAGTTTGAGCTGAAACAGAGCTGAAAGGCTCTAAGAGCACTAAATCCCAGCTGGGCGCTACCTGTTTATCCCGTTTTTGAGGGCGAAAAGTCAAAAGCGTCAGTGGAAAATTCGGTCAAGCAAAAAATCGCATAAAAAAACCGACATGACTAATATAATTGCTACAGACTTCGTTTGAGAGCAATTAAAAACATGCCGAGTGCCAGGAACCTTCGAAAATTTTTAATTGCAGAAGATTTTTTTATTGTTTTCCATTTAATATTGTAATGAATTTTAGCATGTCTTAGTTTAGCTCAACATACAGTACTGGGCGGACAACATACAAATGGTTTACATTGTTTCAGTACTGATAGGCTATGAGACAGGGTTCGGGCTCTCACTACTATTTCTCATTATAGCCCACAAAAGCGTTCATTCAATTTGAGAGCGATTAAAAAAAGCCAGGAAATTATGCCATTATTAACTCAAATTACGATTTCAAATATTTCGGAGACAATCGAGGAGAAGAATACTGTTTTCACGAATTCTTGAGCACATATTTTTGTGAGCTGTAATGGTCCAAAAAGTTTCATACAACAGCGTGAGAGGAAAAAGCCTTAACAATAGAGTTTCAAGTTTTTCAATTGAGAGAAGGGCCCAATCCTCCCATTTTTTGAAAAGGTAGCTGTATCAGTCATCTGACTCTGCAGTCATCTTACTCCAAACTGTTCATGCACAACTGCTGTAAATGAGCTCATTCAAAAGATTGGGATCAGTTTTATGAATTCTTAAACAGCAATTATTTATTGTAATTTAGTTTTTATCACTGAGTTTTTATCACAAGTTGTTTTTTAACTGAGAACAGAAAAGTATAATTTTCATAATAAACAGACAAACTTTAGGCTAAAAATCAGATTGTTCATAGTATTATCAGAAAATCGATTCATTATGTTAAATCTAAGCTCAGAATAAGTTCATTATGTCCAGACTAAGCTCAGAATTTTACTATGAATTTAAAACCATGAAATGTCTATAAAGTGTCATGATCAGAACTATGGGCATAGTAAAAATCATAATAAAAATACTATGATTCAGTACTGAAATATTATAAGACTCAGGTCCTGGAATATATGAAAGCCTTTATAATGTTAAAATTATTAAACTGATCAGCAAATATTGGCCCTGATCTGACATTTTTTATGTTTGAGTGTCTCATGAAAAAGTAATGGTCTGACTTGTAAGATCTAGTGACATTCTTGGTAAGAAAATTGTAAGGTCTTAAAGGTCTTATAGGATATCTAATCCCAGGATGTCCTGCGCGAGCCAGTCCAGCTCTGATCAGTATGATTAAGGTCGTGCACGGGGGTCAACCGCGACCTTTCTAGAGAGTCTCTCAGGACTGCAATACCTTTATTCCGGAACATTTGATCAGAGACCCCGCCGACAGTCTGGTTATAGCGTGGTCTAAAGTTTGGTTAGTCTGAGGGGATAGTCTTTCCAGGGTCCGTGCAATCTGACGAGAAACTCTTCTAGAGGCTGGAAAGTCTGCTCAGAATCAAGACGTCCAACCGCGAAAACGGGCTGTGGTTCGCGCCAATGACAAGATAATTAACTCTTGAAGGCACTGTTTTTTGAAGAGGTCCTCCTGATTTTACCCAATGAACATCAAGACCACGCTTAAGACTAAATGTAGTAATTAGTTTTCGAACAATTTTTTTTGTTCAAACTAGTATTTTTCACTGAAGAACTCCAAAACCATATACAAAAAATGACATCTATTTTTCTTAAATCGATACATTATACCAATGCTTACTGCCACTTCAACAGTTAAAAGTATCAGTGTCAGTCGGGGTATCTCCAGTTGCACGACCCAAGTGGATCTGATACCCCCGTGCGCGAAGTAAATCAGTCTGATCAGAGCTGGCTTGGATCGCACGCATCATTCTGGGATGTTCTATGACAAGGGAATGATCGCGTTGTGGCTTGTTTAAAATGGTTTGCGTGGTCAGGACCTTGTTCAAATTCAAATCTTCTGGACTTTCAAGATGCGGAATTATATCCTTGTCCTGCGTTATCTCGTTATTACTTTTTGGTCACAACTATTAATTTCACTAACTTGTGTGATGAGAATTTCCCCCGGTCTCTTGACCTCAGTGTATGTTGGCATGTAACTGAAGTCCAATGAGTCATGCAACCATTCAATGACACTGTCAATGGAGTAGAGGGAGTTGGTGGCTGTGCCAGAGTGCTGTTCCAGTGCAGCCAGCAAGAAACAATCGCGGTTCCCATCCAGAGTTTTCTGGTACATCTCGTCAAGCACTGCCTGAAAGAAAATAGCTTCCTATTATTTTCACCTTCCTCGTACGTACGCCAGCTTGTTGCAAAATACGTGCGGTTGCATTAAAGTACTTAGTGTGACATTTTCATTTTAAAGCAACGGGACGAAAGGTCGATGTGCCTCGTACATTTCTGTGAAAGTTGCTGATATGCTTTCAAGGTGACTTTCGGCTTTCAAGGGTTAAACGTTACATCGCCCATTTTGCCGAATCATACCCCTTGTGAAATAAACCCTATGAACATATCTTTTAATGCTCAACAAAAATGCCAATAATAGCCCTAGGTAAAACCGCTTTGCGTCTGCTAAAAAATTGCGAGTCAAAGAACGAAAGAAAAGGAGAAAGAGAGGGAGAGAAAGAGAGAGAGAGAGAGAGAGAGAGAGAGAGAGAGAATGAGAGCGAGAACTAGACAACGAGAAAAGGAGAAGAGAGTGCGCTTGAAAGAAACAAAAGAAAGTATGAAAACGACTTTAAATTGTCTTGTTGCAAATTTAGGCTTTGATTGGACTACTATGAATTTTTAAGATAAAAGAAATGAAACCAATACCGTCGCAATCTCACCCGCTTTTTGACAGTATGAAAATGAAAGAAACAAAAGAAAGTATGAAAACGACTTTAAATTGTCTTGTTGCAAATTTAGGCTTTGATTGGACTACTATGAATTTTTAAGATAAAAGAAATGAAACCAATACCGTCGCAATCTCACCCGCTTTTTGACTAAAACAAAAAAAAAGAAAACAAAAAGTACCATATGAGTTAAGTTTCCTAAAGTTATAAATAAAACATAAATCACTTAAACTCAGGTCAGAAGGTAAAAAAATCGTGCGAATAACCGAATCGGTTTAAAAAAATGTGTTCTAAAAGATACACACTACAAAGTTGCTTCATTTGTGCTTTCAAAAAACCAAATTGCATTAAGAAACCAGAAGGACCAAAAAACTTGCTAAAAACTACGCCCGGGAGAAAAAGATAAAATAGCTGCTGATTTGAAAGGGGCCGACGACTGAAAATGAGTTACTGTGGAAAAATCAATGACCAACGAGTGTTTGTTCTTCATATATCGATGACCCAATAAAGATATGCAAAAGGAATTGAAGACCGAACTTTCAATGTTTTTTGATTAGCATATATTTGTTGAGCCACTCAACTCTAGTCCAAAAAAATTGTCGGTCATTAACAATTTCCGTGTCAACACACTTTTTTTCTTTTTTCATCGGCAGGTTTTCGGTCATTGAACCTTTCGCATCAAGAGCTTCTAAGTTCTTGAACTTCTTAAATGCATGCGAAACACTGTGCTATATGGTTGACTCGCTTCAAAATCTGTAAATATTAGTAGTTTAAAAATGATAGAGTATTACGCATCCGAATTACCGATCAGAGTAATTGAAAGCAAGAAAACTAGAGAAAAGAAACCGAGAGATTAAAAAAGAGACAGAGGTCACGAATTAAAGAAAAAGAGAATGATAAGAGAATAAGAGAGATACAGAGAGAATTAAAGCAATAAAAGGTGCGTAACAGGAGGATAAAAGAAGGATAGACAACAAAAATATGGAAAAATGAAAAGGCAGATTATAGAAGAAAAAACAAAACCAAAGAATAAAACATGAAAAAAATAAAATTACAGCTAAATTGAGATGGGCAAGAAGAGAAAAAAAAGTTTAAAAAAAAAGAAAAAAAGAATTTGAAGAAAGCACTAAAAATGAAAAAAGGGGGAACAAGAGATTGGATGAATCCGAAGAAAAAACAAATAAAAAATAAATAATAAATCAAGAAAAAAAACAAAACAAAAGAAAAAGAGAGTAAAAGAGGTTTATTGTTGTGCAATGAAAGAGGATGAGAGAAAAACAAAGCAAGTGAAAGATAAGTTTTTAAAAAAAACAAACAAAAATTTACACAGTATTAAAAAAAAGCGGCAGAATGAATTTAAAAGAAAGGCAATAATGCAACCAAAAGGAGAGCAAAAAACAGATAGAGAAATAGCAGTAGAACGAATTATGAGATTCGAAAGCACTCCAAAAACAAACAAGTAAGACGTTAACAACTGCAGCAAGCATTTGAATTTGAAAAATCGATCTCAACTAGGGTAAATTGTAACAATTTCTTTAGTGGAATATTGTTTCAGTTTTAACTTAAACGCATATTCGCATATTCAACTTCTTTTGGACTCCGCTGTTTTGGTTAATAATCTATGTAACACCATTTCATTCATAACATTAACACTCTTTTTGCGCTAAAATTTTTTGGCTATTGAACCGTCTTTTTGAACACGCACTGTGTTAATCATTAACAATCGTTTCAATGTCACTTTTATCATAATTGAATTTCTTGTTAGCAATTTTTGGATCGTTGGCCTTCGAATTTCTGGATCTTTTCTGCTAGCGCCCCCCCCCCCCCTGCTTAGTTAGGCACCCCCCTTTATAAATGTGTAAACATATTGTTAAAGCTAAGTAATCTTATACGTGAACATATAAGAGCAATATGCATTTACTAAAAGCTAGCACAGCTATGGTTTGAAAGTATTACGTATTCAACCAAAATTTGTTGCATATAACGTAAGCATCAAGAAAAATTTCTGTATTAACTCATTTTTGGTGTTATCGGCTACAATAAGGGCTTGGTTTTTTAAAACTTCTTAAGGAAACTATTCTAAAAGTGCCTTCAATCTACCTAGACACTTTTGTTCCAATGAAATGCAAATATCGCTCTCATAATTCGCAAAAACTTAGATTTTGGGGGGTGCAAATTTAACGGCTATATAAGGCTGGGGGGGGGGCGCTAGCAGAAAATGTCCGAATTTCTTTACAAGAGAATTTTCTTTTTATTGATTGTTTGTATCATTAACTTTTTAATCATTTACTTTTTCAATTATGTCACTTTAACCATTAACCATGCAAGCCATGCTGGTTGTTAGCCATTGCGCTCAAGAGCTACTTACATTCAATATAGTAGATAAAAGAAGTGGCGTCAATTTGAAAAAAAAAATCCAATTTATAACAGTTTTTCGTTATCTGCAATCCGCTCCTTTTATTCACAAACTAGAAAGAAAAAATCTATTTATCAAATTTTGAAAGTAAGGCCATTGAGCCATGCCTTAATAAACTGTGGATATGCGTCAGCATCGCAAGGGATTTGATATAAGAATATCACCAAACATATGAATTTAATTTTTCCGCATAAGCGTAGTAAAGCTTGTTTGAGTTGCCTACTGCCATTTGAAAGATGATTATTGAATGAAAAAGTAAAGGATGATAATTTGGCTGTGATAGCATTAGTTACTTCTGCATTCTTTTATTTTTTTTTCATCCTTCGGTCATTTTCGCACCGCATTTTAATCACCCCAAAATCGATGTAACAACGAAATCTGTTATCTATTTGGGCGCAAAGGAACAATTAACAAAGCTAAAGCTAAGAAGAATAGAATAACAGAATTCTCATGAATGCTGCATTCAGGATCTTGTGTTTGCTATAAATCGGAAAAATACTCGACACGGCTTACTTAGCTTAACTCCTTTCATCCAAAAAACACTTGACAAGTTTGACATCATCTATGTTGCACTTTAATCTGAATCAAAAAGAATCAAAATTTCCTTAAAATATTAGACGGAAAAATTGATGCGTTTCAAATGAAACGTTCAAGCCAAAATTAGAAACAAACTCATAAACTTGCCCCGTAAACCTCCGTCAAAATCTGGAACCTTCCCTTTAAACTCTGATACTTTTTTCGTGGTTTTTTTTGTTCAACTGAAGCATTTGAGAAACTGGAATTCTGTACGGCAGCGGCTTTTTACAAAACACTCTATTCCATAGTGCCAACGCTTGACTTGATCTGGATGGCATTTTTGAAAACATTAACAGGACAAATTCAAAAACCAGCAAAACCTTGAACCTTCAAGATTTCTTAGCATATATGGATCGCCAAAAACTATGATACAATCAAGCTAATCTTTTCCGCACTGATACTGTAATTATTTCATGAATATATCAGATGTATCGAAATAGCGGTCAGGCAGTTCATGCGAAACTGTTTGCAATTTTTTTTACTCAATATGAGATGTTTTTTTTCTAATTAGGGTTTCGAGGGCTGTTACGGGCCTTAAATTGTCACTCAGATCTTTGATTTCTTTCATAATTTTTCGAGTGCAAGCTTTCCCAAAAAACCATTAAAAATGGGACAACCTTTGGCAAACAGCTCACTTCGCCAAAACTCCTTGATAACCATAAAAGTTCATATGTAAGTTCATTTTAAAGGATTTACTGCTAATCATAAAATTGTCATGAACGTTTTTAAAGGATTCAACCTCAAATGTGACGCTCTTTTGACCAACAGTATGTTAGATATGGATCTCAAGTCTAATTATGGCTAAGATATTGCATTTCCTTAGTATTCGTCAATGCTATATATGAATGTATGATTTCCTAATCACACAATGATCCTCATCTAAAATCAAACTACTCATGAAAATGAGTTTAAGACAAACGACAATCACGTTCCATCAGTGGTTGGGTTTCAAGCGCATGCTTCCTGCTTTTAATGCAGATACACGTGGAGATATATCGGCATTCATCCCACAAAATACTTGTTGTTTTACAAAAACAGAGGAATCCTTTTATAACAGTTTCTAAAGATATATAAACAAAAAATGAGTCGAGGAAATTGGCGTCATTTTTGGTGGCAATCTGTCAAATTAGCACTGAAAAAAAAAACAAAGTGAACAACTTTGTTGAAAATTGGTCTTTATAAAAAGGCCTGAGTTAGTGCTGATTAATCGACCCGGGAGAACTAACATACCTTAGTGAGGAACGTCTTAAAATTCACTTTATCAGCCAGGAAAGCCACAAATTCTGCCCTGTTATCAACGAGAGACTTGAAGAAGAACTTCTCCAGAATTCGCTTGTCTTGATTCTGCTTCATGTTAGCATCGAAAATGTCTCTCAGCATATCTGGTCTGTCCCACAGGAGAGCAAATTCCAACTGCTGTTCAAACTGAAAAAATGAAGGAGGCATTAATACAAATTTCTTGAATTTTACATGCTGTAATGAGATATTTTATTTGTTCAATTTTTGTTAGCCAAAACTACAAACTAAAAGCGGTTTAACCCGAAACGAGATTGGTGTCCCGCATTTTTGCCCCAATTCATTTCACCCCGATTCTAATCTCTTGTATGGTTGGAACTATGTAAATAAATTGGTATTAACATTCAAAATAGAAGTGTAGGGTTTCGGGAAAGGTTTTGGGGTGAAACTTTTGTAGGAAATTATTGCAATCTGAAAATCAAATTTGAACATTACAGGTGACTCTGAAGAAGTGATCATTTTATGCAAGCGTGTACGGGTAAATCTAATCACATGGAAACTAGCTACGACTGACATGCCCTTACTCATAGCTGAAAGTGGAAAACGCTTAATGCATGTGAATATAAACGAATTAGGAGATTAAGCAAAAGTAAGTATGGGCCTATTTTTAATGTATTACCATAAAAAACAGTGGAAACAAATATCAAATATGAGTGTATTTCCTCTAAAAATTTGGTATTCACATGAATGAATTGGTAATGTAAAATGAAATAGATACAGGTTACGGAATGATAAGGGTGATATTAAAGACTAACACAGTTAATTATGACACAGTTGTACACATCAAAGAATTTTTTTATACTTGATACCTGACTCTCGGGTGTCTGAAGTGAAACAGTTAATGTAACGATCTTTTTTACCCAAGCAGTTGGCAGGGGTGCTGAGGGTGGGGTGGGGGGACTTCTGAGAGGGAGGGTACAGAACAACTAGCTATTTAGCTAACTCAGTCCGCAAATTTTTTTTGTAAAAAAGTATTTGTAATCTTCCGAGGAAGAATTTATGAATCATTGATTACTAATCTTCATTCAACTTGTGTTACAAGCAAGTATTATCACACATTTCACACTCAAAATAATGATTTGTCTTCTTGTATCCCATTAATTGAAACCATTCGTATACAAGGACATTAGTAGCATCATTAGACAGATCTTGCCGTCTAACGAAATTCCTCGAAATGTTTTTCATTGTATGACACAACGTGACGTGAGTTTTATTTTTTTTAAAAAAATATCAAGGAAGACCGCTGTTGCTTTTTTTACACATTACTCCAACCTTCATCTGTTAAAGGTTTTGTGAATAATTTGAAAATGTATAAATTTTTATTGTATCTGAACCTTGTCAGTGCCTGCACATTCAATGAGTGTTTGTTGTTCGCAAAGATTATCTAATCATTATTATTCGAATAAAATAACAATGCTGGCAAGCCTAAATTTATCCTGATTCCTGCCAACGAATCGAATTGGCTGATAATGAGGCTGGGTCATTTTATTTCACTACAAAGAAGGGAGTATGAGGGAAAGACGGGGGGGAGGGGGGGGGGGGGGTTGCTGCAGCAGAAAAAATCAAAAACATTTTGGATAGTTTTGTCTTGAGCATAGGATCAAACTTTTAAAATTCTTGAGTGCCATTTTTTGCAAAAAAAAAAATGTTTTTATTTGTGAAAACATTGAGACTAATGATAATGTTATTTTGATTCTTTCTGGAGAACCTTAATGTGTACAATAAATATTCAGTTGAGCATTAAATAGTCTGCATTGAATAGTCAATTAGGGAACGACATGATATTCAGAAAAACCACATGACAAATTGTTTATTAATCTTTCTTTGAAAAACAACTATATGTTGCAACTGATTATCATTGACAATTTTACTAAGCACTATTTATGTGGGTTTATAGCTCTAGGCTTCCTCTTGGAAGATTGATTTAGGCTGATGAGGTTGAATTTAATGAGGTCAAAGAATTCAATTAGGCTAATAATGTGAAAATGCAGTAACCGATCGCGTCCATAGAGACAAACAAATTCAGGTAATTTTGTAGAAAACACGTAAAATTAAATAAAAGATAGCTTGCTTAGAAAATTTAGATTTGAAGAAACCGCAAAAAATATAATTAAATATGAAGTTAACGTTTAAATTGATATATAACGAGAAGTAGATATTATATTTGATTAAAAAAAACGCCAGAGATTTATTTAAAAGCAAACCCATGTTGAGGAATTTTGTTTTTCACTATTTTCTAAGAAATTGTTGTTTTTAATCGTTTTCATGACAAAAACGATCAAAGCCCTTACGTGGTAATCGTCGTTTTGTTCGTTATTTTTATGTAGGAAATGATTGTTTTTTTTCAGACCTTAATACCCATTATCAGGTCTTAACGAAAAACAATAAAAAACGACGATTTCTTATGAAAAGAAAACGACGTAAGAAACGATCAAAAAAGAAAACGACAAAAAACGGTCAAAAAAGACAATTTCATTTTTTAAAAAAGGAAGTAAGAAACGACAAAGAAACGACGAAGAAACGATCATTTCTTACACTTTAAAGTAAGACAGACGGAAACTAATGAAAACGAAGAAAACGACGACAAAACGACAAAAACGACAACAAAACGACGAAAACTACGATTTCTTACAAAATATTGTCGTTTTTTCGTCCCTGTCCTCAACACGGGAAGTGACTTAAACTGTGTAACACAAAATTTTAACATAAACTTCAACGCATAAACTAATTACTTTTACCTTGGGCTGTTATCCAAAGAAAAAACACAAAACTAAAAGTTTGTGAAAGCTTAAGACAGTTTCATTTTCAATTAGTTCGCATCCTGAAAGTAAGTTCAAATAATACAAAATACTGCTTGGAGATTAAATCGAAAAGCTAAAACACTAGTATTGACGTCTTTACTCCGCAAAACAACGAGTTTGAAAAAGAAATATTTCAATCGCTCACAAATTGCATTGCTTATATTGTTTGCAAATGGTCGAATAAAATAAAATTGAATCTTTGCAAAGTGAATCATTTGGTGGCGGACTCTTGAATTCGTGAAATGTTCCTCGACTTATTTTTGTTTATTTTCTATTTAGTTTTCATTGTTAAAACATTGATGTTTCTGCATTAAGTCAATTCTACTTTTAATATAAAATAAATTTTGTGGATTGAACAAAAAAGAACAACGATTTGTAATGTTTGTTAGGCAAAAAATGTGAAACAATTTTGACTGAAACAGAACAATACTCAAATTCTCAAAAGTTACTTCTTTTTTCGTGAGTCGCAACAACAATGCTAGAACAAAATTTATTGTCATTATTGCCTTTTTCAACAGGTATCAGGTAGTAACTTAATGTTATTGAGTCGATGTCTTCAAATCTTGACTCAATTATGGTAAACAAGCAACTATACTTCATGTCAACAGCAAAACCGAAAGTTTATTGTTTGATATTCTTATTTTGATGGAGTTTTTGCTCTTGGTTCATAAAAATTAAATTTTGGCAATCATAAGAAAAGTGTTTTTGCTGGCATAAATAAACGGACTAATTATGCTTCAGCAACCAGAGGGGCTGGGTCTTTTTATTTCACTGCAATGGAGAGAGGTATGAGGGAAGGAGGGAAAGTTTCCCCAGCAAGAAAAGTAAACAATTTTTAGATAGTGTTGACTTGAGCATAGGATTTAGTTTCTAAAACTTTTTAATATTTTGACGGTCATTTTTTGCAAGCAGCTGTTTTTATTTGTGAAATCTCTGAGAAAAAGGATTTTATTGTGAAGCTTTCTGGCGAATTTTGTTGTCTCCATTAAGCATTCAGTTTAACAAATATTCAATAAAGTGACGATAAAAATTTTCATCGTTCGTTTTACCGAAACGCTTTATATTTTGAAACATTTATTCACGGTTTTTGCATTTTCTCTATCTCTTTTTGTTGTCTTTTTCCAACCGACAGTTTTTCTGTTCACATTAAGATGAAATTTTATTGGCTTTGATTGCTCGGGTATATCTGGTAAATAAATAAGAGCGCACTAAAGTTTTCCACTTTTTTGCAAGGAAAATGACTTAAAAAACGTGTTAAATTATTTTTCAGACCCTTATTCTTGGAAAAATGTAGTTTACGTTAATGGTACTGCTAGAGTACTATAAGGTAGAATACCGAAAGAGTGCCAGTGTTAAGTAGGGTACTGAGGACAGCCTTGTCCAGATCACTGGTGGTCGCGTTTTCATCCGCATCCAACTGGAACACTCTGATCTGCTTCCGGAAATCCAGACACTCCATGATCATCTCCACGTTCTTATCCACGTTTCTTCCTTTATGAAAAATTTTCAATAATTTAAGAATTCGGCACTATTTGTGAAATGCATCGGAAATCAAAAATTGATCTAACCACCGAGGAATTGTTCCGTGAGTTGTTTGATGTCTGCTTGAATAGATCTCGGGTCAGTTTCGGGGGGCTGCTCGTCAAATTTGTCACATGAAGCCTCTAGAAGGGAAGCACCCCTCCCCGACCCTCCAATGACCACGCATGGGGCTCCCGTCTTAAGAGAGTTACGCACTTAAATGGCAGAATCTTGATGAACTTCGATTTTATTTCCACACAGTTATTGCTTTCATAACCTACAAATTACTCTTTTGATAATTACCCAAGAGTCCAGGCCTCGACCTACAAAAAGACTATGCTGCACCCAAAAAAAAACACGAAAAGACTTTTGCTTGGCTTTAGGAAACATGAAGAAATTTCTGGACTCAAAGTGATAATCTGGACTTTCGCTTTACCCAAATTTTTGCGCTAGAGTTTTACTCGCCTAAAATAAGAGATAGCACAGTTTTGGTCAAGCAAAGCTCAAATCATGTGTCCAGAAAGTTTTTGCATCTGTATTTCAATCAAATGAAAAATAAAAACAGGAAATAGTGCTTTTCAGACAAGTAATGTTTTTTCTAAACTATATTTAAAAAGATGAGCAAAGCCATAAAAGTAGTCATACGATTTTTCTGCTGTCATACAATAGAACAGGTTATGACAACTATGTAAAATAAGAGCCAAAAGTGTACAGACTTATTTTATGCAGACTTAATTTCCTCTTGAACTGTTGGTACTTCCCGTACCTTGGTCTACGACTAATCCAGCGCTGTAACATTAAATTTTTCATTCTGATTTTTTGCCTGACACTTGTTCTGTTCATGTCAGTTTTGGGAATTTATAGTCTGTTTTAAAAGATGACTCATTAGGGCATGATTTTGTTTATATGAATTTTATCTGAGCAGCAATAAAGCGCGGCTGAATTTTATCGGGGCATTATTATAAGGTGGCTGAAATTTAGCGGCACATGAATAAAAAGCGGCTGACTTTCATCTAGGCATGAACCGAAGGCGGCGGATTTGCATCTGTGCAGCATAATTATAATTGCTCGCCCGTATTATTTACTTAAGTGTTCTCTCAAGTGGCAATTAAAACGCGCTCTACTCTATACTCATGACTACAGTTTGTTACTCAAAACTGCGTTTACATGCGCTATGATGACTCTGACTCTAGTAAAAAGCATCAACGGAAAATATCTAGTTAAGAATATAAAATGACTAAAATGTGGAAAAAAGTGAAAAATATGAATTAAATTGAATTGAAAGTGAATTGAATGAATTGAATGAATGAATGAATTGAAGAGTTTCACTTTGAAGTGAATGAATTGAAGTTTGAGTTCACTTTCACTTTCACAGGTCACTTTCACAGGTCACTTTTACAGGTCACTTTCACAGGTCACTTTCACTTTTAAACTCTCCTCGCCATTCTCTGTATTCTCCCCGGTGCACGTACGTGACCTTGTCATCAATGAGTCTTCAGTTGCAGCCGGGAAAAGTTGCTGCAGAGGCTTCACTGAAGTCTGAATAAGTGAAGAGGGTGACTCGTAAATCTCCATCTTCATCAGCAGAGGCCCCCAGAGTTACGAAAGGTTGCAAGCAAAGTAAAATTGACCTGAAACAAAGGAAAGCGAGCCGGCCGATACTGAAAACAAATAAAATACACTTGAATACATGACAGCTTCTAGGAAAGACAAAGACCGAACAAATGACATCAATTAAAGCGGATAGAAGCAATAAGAGTCAAAATCTGATAACAATGTACAAAACTATTTAGGAACTATCAAATTCTCGGATCACTGAGAGGATTAGGGCTGCCATATGGCGATACCCTTCTCCATACTTATCGAAGTGGTATCTACAGTTATCATCGAAATCTTCCCTTCTGACTATTCTAGTACTTTTAAGTTGACTTCCTAATTGGTTCCTCAGGAACATATTGTTTTTAGACACCATTTCTGGGGGCAAGTCTTTCCTTCGCATGTTCCCTGCAAAAATGACTTTCTTGGGCCAAATTGCATCTCGAAACTCCATGAATTTCAAACAAATATATTGCACAGATTTGGTTTTTGCATCATTATCCCCGACAATCACAAATACACCTTTGTATTGCCTTGCGTCTGTTACAAGGCTCATTAAATGTTGACATCGTCGACCTCCTTCTCCATCGTATTTTACACTATAAAAACACATTTTTTGAGCCAGTTTAAGCAAGCACTATTCAGATATGCAGCAACAGAGTTTTCTCACCCGAATTCTTGCAGGAGCAGATCTTGCTCAAGATATTCCTTGGCGTCCCGAAGATTCGAGTCGCCAATGATCAAGTACTCATTCTGATAAAAAATTTTAATTTTAAATGATTTTTTCTATATGACGGAGCAAAAAATCGACCCCCCCAACCTAGGTTTTTAAACTCTTACTTTCACCTTCTTCCATATTATACTTGCGACGTTTAAAAAAAACAGTTCCGTGCAAATGAAAGTGAAAAGTTCAAAGAAGGCAAAAAATAGTGAAAATATTGAAATTTTTTAATTTTAAATCATTTTTTCTTTATGATGGAGCAAAATATCGACCCCCCCAACCTAGGTTTTTGAACTCTTACTTTCACCTTCTTCCATATTATTCTTGCGACGTTTCAAAAAAAATAGTTGCGTGCAAATGAAACTGGAAAGTTCAAAGAAGGCAAAAAATAGTGAAAATATTGAAATTTTTTAAATTCAAATGATTTTTTCTATGTGATGGAGCAAAAAATCGACCCCCCCAACCTAGGTTTTTGGACTCTTACGTTCACCTTCTTTCAAATTATTCTTGCGACGTTTTAAAAAAAATAGTTGCGTGCAAATGAAACTGGAAAGTTCAAAGAAGGCAAAAAATAGAATATATTGAAATTTTTTAAATTCAAATGATTTTTTCTATGTGATGGAGCAAAAAATCGACCCCCCCAACCTAGGTTTTTGGACTCTTACGTTCACTTTCTTTCAAATTATACTTGCGATGTTTCCAAAAAATTAGTTGCGTGCAAATGAAACAGGAAAGTTCAAAGAAAGCAAAAAATAGTGAAAATATTGAAATTTTTTAATTTTAAATAATTTTTTTTTCTTTATGATGGAGCAAAAAATCGACCCCCCCAACCTAGGTTTTTGAACTCTTACTTTCACCTTCTTCCATATTATTCTTGCGACGTTTCAAAAAAAATAGTTGCGTGCAAATGAAACAGGAAAGTTCAAAGAAAGCAAAAAATAGTGAAAATTTTGAAATTTTTTAATTTTATTTCATTTTTTCTATATGACGGAGCAAAAAATCGACCCCCCAACCTAGGTTTTTGAACTCTTACTTTCACCTTCTTCCATATTATTCTTGTGACGTTTCAAAAAAAATAGTTGCGTGCAAATGAAACTGGAAAGTTCAAAGAAGGCAAAAAATAGTGAAAATATTGAAATTTTTTAATTTTAAATCATTTTTTCTATCTGATGGAGCAAAAAATCGACCCCCCCAACCTAGGTTTTTGGACTTTTACGTTCACCTTGTTTCAATTTATACTTGCGATGTTTCCAAAAAATTAGTTGCGTGCAAATGAAACAGGAAAGTTCAAAGAAAGCAAAAAACAGTGAAAATATTGAAATTTTTTAATTTTAATTCATTTTTTCTATATGACGGAGCAAAAAATCGACCCCCCCAACCTAGGTTTTTGAACTCTTACTTTCACCTTCTTCCATATTATTCTTGCGACGTTTCAAAAAAATAGTTGCGTGCAAATGAAACTGGAAAGTTCAAAGAAGGCAAAAAATAGTAAAAATATTGAAATTTTTTAATTTTAAATCATTTTTTCTATCTGATGGAGCAAAAAATCGACCCCCCAACCTAGGTTTTTGGTCTTTTACGTTCACCTTCTTTCAAATTATACTTGCGATGTTTCCAAAAAATTAATTGCGTGCAAATGAAACTGGAAAGTGCAAAGAAAGCAAAAAATAGTGAAAATATTGAAATTTTTTAATTTTAAATCATTTTTTCTTTATGATGGAGCAAAAAATCGACCCGCCCAACCTAGGTTTTTGAACTCTTACTTTCACCTTCTTCCATATTATTCTTGCGACGTTTCAAAAAAAATAGTTGCGTGCAAATGAAACTGGAAAGTTCAAAGAAGGCAAAAAATAGTGAAAATATTGAAATTTTTTAAATTCAAATGATTTTTTCTATGTGATAGAGCAAAAAATCGACCCCCCAACCTAGGTTTTTGGACTCTTACGTTCACCTTCTTTCAAATTATACTTGCGATGTTTCCAAAAAATTAGTTGCGTGCAAATGAAACAGGAAGGTTCAAAGAAAGCAAAAAATAGTGAAAATATTGAAATTTTTTAATTTTAATTCATTTTTTCTATATGACGGAGCAAAAAATCGACACCGCCAACCTAGGTTTTTGAACTTCTACTTTCACCTTCTTCCATATTATTCTTGCGGCGTTTCAAAAAAAATAGTTGCGTGCAAATGAAACTGGAAAGTTCAAAGAAGGCAAAAAATAGTGAAAATATTGAAATTTTTTAATTTTAAATCATTTTTTCTTTAAGATGGAGCAAAAAATCGACCCCCCCACCTAGGTTTTTGGACTTTTACGTTCACTTCTTCAAATTATACTTGCAATGTTTCCAAAAAATTAGTTTTGCGTGCAAATGAAACTGGAAAGTGCAAAGAAAGCAAAAAATAGTAAAAATATTGAAATTTTTTAATTTTAAATCATTTTTTCTTTATGATGGAGCAAAAAAATCGACCCCCCCAACCTAGGTTTTTGGACTTTTACGTTCACCTTCTTTCAAATTAAACTTGCGATGTATCTATCTATATCTATCTATCTATCTATCTATCTATCTATCTATCTTTCT
>NC_134470.1:55063159-55249152 GCF_964194025.1 Convolutriloba macropyga | reverse complement strand
AGTTGTGAAAAGGGGGGAAATTTCGAAAAAATAAACTAAAAGAAATCGCTCGGGGGCATGGAGTGACAGATCGCGTTGAACTGGAGGAAAACGGAGAAGTTTTTCGTAAAATTAGTTAGGTCGAAAGCAGTTTTTGTTGTCAAGAGGTAATTATTTACATGGTCAAGCCTAAAAGTTAATGACATATTCATTTGATCAAAAATTTCGAAAACGTCAATTATTTTATTTTCTCCAAATTTTGTTTAGATTTGGAAAAAAAACGTGTGAATTATAACAATATTAATTTTATTTAGTCTCTCCTTTATTTAGTCTCCCCATAACATAGGTTATGAGAAGTTTGAAATTGATTCAAGAAATGGGAACTGATGTTTTAATAAACTCAAGATTATTTCTAAAGCAGCAAATGTAACAGTTGCTGCAACACTTAATTCCTGTAACACTATTTATCCATGCATAGAACCCCTGGAAAACAATCTCACACAAAACATCTTTTTAAAAACCGGATAACGAAGCACAGACTTGTATCACGATATCTGAAAAATCCGAATTACTGAACTGCAAAAAACTAACCAAATGTTACAGCAGTAAAAGCTCTCCTCATAAGCTCCATTATTTCATTATTTGATCAGCTTAATTGGATTATTAAAAATAAATAACTAGATTACTAACCTATCACCTGCCGTTTCAGATTCCCAAAAGCGTGAACGGCTTTCGCTACGCCTCTAAGTTGCGTAGCCCTCGTGCTCATAACACCATCAAAATCAGAAAAATCTGTGTTAAATTAATTAATTCAAACTTTTACTCAAGCTACAATGTAATGCTGTTTTCTTTCTAGAATTGATGTTTTTGCTACAATCATCAACAGCAGAGCGTAGCCAGAGCTATATATACCATAAAAGAACATTTTTTCTATCGGCGTAACTTTTTTTGAAACGTAAGAACTTTGCTCCAATGTAAGTTTTGAGCTTACCATAGCTGACAGCCTCAAGTGTATTAATTGATTGTTTGAATAATTGATTCACGAAAAACGAAAGAACGCTTTACTTTTGAAATTGACAGAGAGTTTGTTTAAATATTAGAAGAAAACCTAACTAAAAACCCCTGTGCCCTCTATGTCCGATAATATTCTTGGAGGTTTGTTGATGTACGCTTATGATTAAAATTTCATTGGGATGAAACCGAAATACAGTCCCAATCTTTTCCTTATTTTCTCCATTCATTTCCATCGGAATATTTCTGAACTATTTGAGTAGTGGAACCCATTCGATGCACAATTAGCTTCCTGTGCCGAGGATTCAATATTAGCTGTAATTTAACAATTTTCATTTAAGAAACAGAAGCTAAATAAAATTCAAACAATTTGAGCATTAAAAGCAATAAGAAAAATTATTCTAAATTCTATCAAGGGATTGTAGGCAGAATAAGCAGAAAACAAAATTGACAGAGCTCCCAACTTGATTTCTGCATTATATCAACACAGATCGACGAAATAGAGAAAAAACACTAGATGTGAAACACTTAAGAACTCAATGTTTACAAAATTTTATAGTTACAACTTTTCATAATTGAACAAAAATATTTCCTAGTTTTTTAAGCAATTTTAACAATCTCATCAGCAAGCAAATATCCAAAGTAAACGCAATATAGCAAAAAAAGATTTTGAAGCAATCAGATAATATAATTTTTTGAAAAATATGTTAACTTGTATGTATATCTGCTTTCCGCTCCCATTTGTCTGATTGCTAAGAAAAATTGAATACAATCTGATTGAATAAGAAAACTTCCAAGATAAGTATTAAGAACAGCACTGTATATTTATGAAAAAAGGTGAGCAATTTGAACGGCACAAATTTTAAAATAATATACGAATTGAAACTATTTTGTCTCGACAGACCACTTATTTGCTCACAATTTTGTACAAAAGATCTGGAATACAGATTTAGCAAAATTGTTAGAACAGCATATGATGCCGCAATTGAAATTTTATTTACTTTGACTCCCCATTAGTCGATTGTCTAAAAACTCCCAATTTTAAAAAAAAACAGTTCTACAGTTTCAGCAACAAGTGGGTTTGAAAAGTTCAGGCCATTAATGTCTATTTGAACGTACTCTAATATTTGTACCGTTGATTTTTTTCGCCTCACCTACAAAACAAGTTGAGTGATATAAAAGAGCCATATTTAATGCCTATGAAAATTCAAATGATTGGAAAGCAGTATTAAGTACTTTCTAAGTTTTTTGTGGAACCAAACTTTTTATTTTCAGGTTTAAATCTTTGCAATTTTTCATAAGCATATTGCAGAGTCAACGGAGGGCATCATCAGTAAAGGTACGTGAACGCTATTAGCAATAAACAACGTTTATCAGGAAACGGAAAAGAAGAAGCGGAAAAAGAGTTTTTCAAATAGTCTATCCATTTTGGCGTTCTTAAGTGTTTTTTTATGTTTTATACACTGTGAATGCTAAACGTACTTTTTTGTAACACTTTGAAGAATTGCAATTGAGTACAATTGTAGAAACCATTTAGAAGGTGTTGGCCTTTTTACGAGGTCTTCTTAGATCACATTATGAACCTCTTTATACTATTTACAATTTTTTGTATTTGTTTCTAAAATTTGAAAAATATGAAAGTCATGCATAGAAATTTTCAACATTTGTATGTTTCTAAGTTCTATTTTAAGGTACAATTTATGTCACAAGTATAACTACTTTCGTATTAACTATTTTTGTTCTCATGTTTTTGTGTTTCTAAGGTTGCGTAAATGATAAAAAAAATTTCGAAAAATCATCCAGAATCAAAAAAGCATGATTTATGAATAAAAACAATTTTCAGATAACAATTTCTTAGACTATAAGCTCTCTTACATCCTCAGATGTCAGCAGCGGAGTTGTTTCTGCGCAAAGATTTCTTTCGAAGAAATTTAAAAACGGAGGTTGCTTGGAATGTTCCGAAAGCTAATTGGTTGAAAATTTCTTTCCAGGGTATGTAAATTATTTTCGGTTTTACCTGGATATAAAGCTGGCTTCGCATGAACATTGACTCCTTTTTTTGAGTTGTTGACATATTTCCAAACTTTTTGACCGGTTGACATATTTTCTGCTAGAATTCCGTCTCATTTTGGTCTTCCTCATTGTCGGTCAGCGCTGCTCTCAAATTTTCAATCGCTTTTAAACAATTGAATCGATTTTGTCAGATTCCAGATCAATTACGAGCTGATCGTTTCCGTTGTAAAGGTGGCTTAATTCAGCTTTACCCTTTGTTGAGAACGAATATCTCTCAATTTGTTTTGTAATTCTTGTACTGCCGAGTAGAGATTTTTGCAACGAAGCGCCATGAGTTGTTCTAAGCCCGCCATTTTTTGCTCTATTTCAGATCGAATTTATCCGAATGTTTATAACTTTTGGTACCTTCGCTAAAAGTGCCTCTGTTAAATTTCCTCTGCTCAGTTTGGATAGATTTTTCTTAGCACAATTGCTGATCTAATCCGAAATAGCATTCAGCCCCAAAATCGACCCCAAGGTAGGTCAAGGTGAGAATCGGGATCGTGATACAGATTCAGTACCATGATACCAACTAATAAAAGCACCACAATTACCCTCGGTAAGTGTTATTATAAAAAAGTACGCAAATATAGTCATGGCATAGTAATTGACGATTCAAACTCCAGGCTGCACATGTTTATTTGATCAAATTGCCGTTGGCTCCCAGACCAATTTTGTGCACTTCAATGGGTCAAATTAAAGACTCATATCTATGGTTTTAAAGCGCAATTTACGGCGTTTCTGATGATTTCAGTCCTGCTGCGATTGGTTCAGTACCTTGGCAAATATCGAAGATTTTAGACTATGTATTCTTTTGACGATTTCGTGACCAAATTTTTTTAGTATTGTTTGCATTTCGCAAACCAATTTCTCACAATTTCGTGACTAATTTTTCTGATGATTTTTTTACTAATTTCAAGTGATAAATTAGTGAGCAATTTCTGACAATTTCCCACCCATTTTTTTTCAACTAACCAACTTTTCTACCATTTTTGACCTTTCTTATTTTGTACCGGTTCCCGTTCTATTTTGGCTATTTCCGGACCATTTTTGGCGTTTCCTTCACTTACCATGTCATCTAAGACTTGCATGTCTAAATGCAAGTCTTACTAGGACCTCATTTAGACTTACACGTCTTAGCGAATACTTGTATTTAGACAGGCACTTCTAGGCCAGGACTTGCACTTGGACTTGCTCGCCGTGACTAAGATTTGCATTTAGACTGCTAAGAGTACAATGTGCCATAAGCATAGCTCTAAATCAGTACCGATATAAAAATTGCAATTAGCCGTGCCTCGTACTGATATTGACTTGGCGATACGTCCGGGTTTCGGTACCTGCAAACTCGGTTTCTTCAGGTAAACTTTGCACTATAAATCAAAAGAAATGAAAAAAGAATTAACAGCTTATTGCTGTCAATTATGACAACAGATTGTCGTATCAATAAATCCACTGTTTATGACGCATTAAAAATTCTTTATCAATCAATGGCACCCTAGATGGCAGAAAATGTTGATGACCAAAAGTGTCGAATGCGCAAATTCTTTCAAATTCTTTAGTGTTGCATCAGATGATCAATCATGCTTGAAACGCCTTCAATTTTGTACAATAAGAACGTATTATTGTTGTTGTGAGTTGTCATGCATTATTTGCCCTTCAAATAGCCTGAATACTTGCAAAGTTGACTTCAAATTGAATTCTAATGGAGATGAGATCTACAATCATATTGCTACGAGTTCTCTTTTATACAACTCAATGAGATCACGTTTAACTGATGTTTGGCATGGTTAAACATTAGTTTTAGTTTCATTAAGTTAAATAAAGACTATTGAATTTTATCAATATCTCGGCGTTGATAATACCAAGTTTCAAACCTATTATCATGGTGGGCTTTATGGGAACTTAAATACAATAATATTATTCTGAAAGCATAATCAATTCGAGTATTTCATTCTCTATTATAATTCAACCAATCTACTGAAATAATAAACAAATAACCAATCTTTTCAGTTGCAGAAATTTTACATTTCTGTTTCCATCAAAAATCGATCAAAATCAGTATTGAAATACCTAGAACGCCTCATTACTATTTTATATCGTCTGAAAAAAAACCGGAATTAGATGCAAAATAATGTGTCGGTTCTGTTGTTGTTTCCGCCCAAAGACGGAGGCCGAGGAAAAGAGCCGTCAAATTGACAGAGAGCTAGACACGTTCCGAAAGCAACAGGAGCAGATAATTAACCTCTTAATGCTGGGCGCGGGCGAGTGTGGTAAAAGCACAGTCGTGAAACAAATGCGTATTATTTATGCTGATGGGTTCAGTGACAATGAGAGACTGCAGCATTTGCCCATAATAAGAGGAAATGCCATCAAATCAATCGCCATTATTCTCAAGGCCATGAACACATTAGACGTTGCGTTCAGGGAGCTGCTTCTCTTTAACCCCAAAAATTCCTCTCAATTTAACTACATGCTTCTTAGGGGCGGGTTCTCTAAAGTCCATTCAGTGTTTTCCCGGTTAGAGACGACAGTAATAAAAATTGCTAAAAAGATCACGATTTGCAACAAGTTTAGTGAAATTTTACAAAAATGAGGTGATTAATGCGTCGTTTAATGCGGTAAAAATTGAACTACTTTCACAACAAATCTTAGGAAAAAAACCACGATTTTTAATTTCACCGCAGTTATTATTAAAAATTCACCTAAATGATCTGGGCGCTTTGCGGTGAAAATCAGTTTGTTTTCAGCGCAATTGTTATCTTACTGATCGATGAAAGCTCGACGAGTTCCCTTATTAAGCGCCAGATAAAATTTGTTTTAAGATTTATTTTACTTTTAATCCTATTTATGTTCGTTCTCTCCAATTCAATTTTAAATTGAGCTAAATATCAAGACAGATCGCTGGAAAATGTTTTTGTGATTTTGCTACAATCATTTTTAGAATCATTTTTGAATAGTTCTTTTTTATCTCAGTAAGTCACTAAAAGTTCAAAGCAATCGTTTACGGGGCAAGAAGAAACAGTTCCGCAATTTTAGTGATCCAACATTGAATGAGCACGCTACTCAAATTCGCGATTTTCAGCTCAATTATGACATAACAATGGACTCAGATATACCCGGTTACGTAATAGACGCTGTCGAGAAGGTCTGGCCAGATTCGGGATTGCAGGAATGTGTGAAAAGATCCAACGAATATCAGTTAATGGATAATGCGGGATACTTTATAGAAAAGTTGAGACAAATCGCAACTTTAGCTTACTTGCCGTCAACACAGGATATTATCAATGAACGATCGCAAACAAGGGAGTACAATTATGCATGTTTTATGTTTTCAACATTTTTGAAGCTTTGTAAGAATGTTTGCAATCTTAAAAAAACTTGATCTTTTTAAATAGGACTAGGTGGAAGCAGAAAGACAAGAGGGCCTCTCATCCTGATAAAGAACCTTGTGCACACCATTTCCTCATAATAATTCTAATAGCTTCAGAAATAACTACGAATTTTCTGAAATTCAAAAGTTTTATAGAGTTTGATGAAATGCATAAAATTATTTCAAAAGTGTCAGACACTTACTAGAGAGGTTCAAAAAAGTGTCCAAAAGAAGTTTTCTAGCTTTTAATCAATATTTGTGCACTTTCAGACCAAAATTATCAGCATTAAACGCTGACTAGGCCTTATCTTGGCATTTTTTTTCCTTTTCAGCAAATCAAAAAAAGTTTGAATGTTGAATACGAATAATTTTCAATTATTTATTATTTCTAATTTAGTCTTAAATAAATGCATTTAGGTAAATTATGGCTGAATTAAGCGACTAATCCACGATTAAATGTTACAAAAAAAAATAAAATAGTACCCTTAATCTGCATCATGAAAAAAATAGGGACCAATTTCACTGAAGTGGGCAAATTTTTGGATTTTAGGCAGTTAAATATGTGCCTGAAAAACGAAAACGAAGTGAGCACGGCTTTCATTCTTGGTATGAAAAGCTCAAAGCATCATTTCTCAGTTTGCAGTTTATACGTTTTGTTTCCAGAAGTTCTCAATTACTTTCTTTAAAGCAACGAAGTCGATAGCAGTTTGCAATTTGATCAAAAGCATTCAACTTTTTATTCAACAAGTTTTTATGCCCTTGAAGGTTATCACTGAATCATTAGTAAACATAGAATAAAACTGGATAATTCTCTATGACTGGTCGTTTTTTCATTCGCAGGCTCGCTGTTTTCGTGTTTTGATATAATACTACTAGTATTTCGTTTAATTAGATTCCAGTTCTCGTCTTTCAGTTTTCATAGTCAGATAGCATCAAAATATCTAATAATAAAAATTGTCACTGAATCAGTCTCTAAAAATACATTTTGGGCTCGATAATTTTGATTTTCAATATCGACAGAATCGAATCGACAAAGTGCCATTATCTAAAAATTGCCGAACAAATGGTCGATTCGACCCAATCAGGAGGGCCATAATATTTATTATCTGTTACAGCCATAATCCTATTTCTAACACAAATATATTAGCTTAATTTAAAACATAGTTTGGTTTGGTTCAGCCTATAGATTGCACAAAAGTTCGAAACTAGATGTCGACTCAACAATTTCAAGATTTAATAACTTGCTAACTATATCACATAGTGTATCCGTAAAAAAACTCACTTCAAATTCTTGCTCGCCAGATTTTGTGGTTCAGAATTTTCTGGTTCAGAACTTTCAAATTTATTCCATTCACTGATTTTAATTTATCCTT
Source organism: Convolutriloba macropyga (assembly GCF_964194025.1). Taxonomy (NCBI): domain Eukaryota; kingdom Metazoa; phylum Xenacoelomorpha; order Acoela; family Convolutidae; genus Convolutriloba; species Convolutriloba macropyga. Next base: position 55,241,367 of record NC_134470.1, on the reverse strand, counting down.
TCATTTCGCGAGCTTTGGAATCTATTATGAAGTATGTCCCTCAATACCGATTGTTGATATTGCTGAAAAAATTGTTCAATGCTTATTGATATTAGGTACAGTGTCTCCAGAAGGATTTTTTCTACAACTCCACTTTATACCAAATAAATCCCAATTGTTTTCGGAAAAACCAACTGAAAAACCCCACTCCTAATTAGATAGAAAAAAAAAACTTCCACGGAAAGAAACCCCCAAGGAAAAAACACCACAAATATAAACCCCCACTTTACATCATATCATCAATCAAATTGATTTAAATAAATTATATTGCAAAACAATTGCACAGATCAAAAGCAAAGGATTGAAACAGTTTCTCAAAATTACATACTTGAGGCAATTGCTCGCAAATATGCTAATGGCTGCTGTTCGTGTGCGGCACAAACAATTCGTTTTATTCTGCCGTAATTCTCATTCTCTTTAACCATGTTCTTCTCTCCTTTTTGCTTCTTTTTGAAACACTTGTTGTCTCTGTATGGCCTCCAAGAATTTCCAAATATAGGGCTTGTTAAATTGCATCGTTTCAATACCTCTATGGAAACCTTCTATCGCATTGTTAGTTTTCGGCAGGTGCTCAATCGTGCGATGATACACATTCCATGTTATGTGATGAAAGCGTGGTTTTCGACTACTCTCATTCCTGTGGAAGCGGCCGAGATATACTTCAAAATAATCAACAAATTCTATTTATAATGTTAAAGCGTGAATACAAAATACAGAACATGACAATTTGAATTACGTGAGGTTTTCAGGCATGCGTGTTTGGCTTTTTGCTGTGATGGTTTCCATGGGGGGTTAATTCCGTGGGGGTTTAATTCCTAGACTCATCAAAATTATTGGGGGGGGGCGGGGGGTGGGGGTTACGGTAAGTAAAGTATCCTAATTGAAGCGGGGAAAGCCTGGAAGTGGGGAAGCATAACGGGAAGGAGCCGGATAGTTATTACTCTATAATTAGCCCTTATTAAGAACGAATTACTCCTTTAAAAACTGATATATGTACTCCCTTTTGCTGCTTTTAAATCTAGACAAGTGACGGAGATAGTAATTAACGTTGACACTAGACAGCACAGAGGCACCTTCCGCATCATAGACATTGGAGGTCAAAGGTCACAGAGACGCAAGTGGGTGCATGCATTCGACAATGTCAGTGCCATCATCTGGGTAGCCTCTCTCGCTGATTATGACTTGACACTTCAGGGACACTTATTTCTGTTTCCTTTCTGAGTAAGACAACGGCTTTTTTTGGTTGCAGCATTGCTTTTCAGGCCTTGTTTAAAGAGAGTTTGCAAAATGAGGTCCATGAACAGGATAATTATGGGGACAGGCGGACTTGGGTCGAGGACAGTGGGTCCGGTGCCACCCAAGAACAGACTTACTTTTGGTCTGCTCGATCTGGACACCCCATCCGGAACCCAATTCCGTCTGCCGAATAATTAATTGTTTTGACATTTTGTTGCGTAGAAACATCCTCTTTCATTGTATTGAGTGCATGTATAGTAGATTTCGTCTTTTTGAATAAATAAGTTAATTTGCGCGCTGATAGCGTATCATTTGTTTAACGAATTTAGCAAATTGAAAGCAATCAAGTAGCAACGAAAATTAAATTTATCGCTTTCGAAAAAAAACCCATCCGTCCACTTCTCTCCGGATACGATCCTACTTTTAAGACAATCAGAATCATTTCTAATTGAAGGATACATTTTGACTACGCTAAGTATAAAGCTAGCCAATATGGGGTCTTTTTCGCAAATGTCTAAAAAATTAATATTAAGCAAGGAAACAGATTAATAACAGGAAGACCAAAAACGTCCAACAAATCGAATGAAAGAGAGTTTAACCCTCTTTGAAAGCACAATTCACATGCCAATATTCAGAATGAAAAACATTGTGTTATTCCTCAACAAAACCGATCTGTTCAAAGAGAAAATCAAAACCTCGCCCATATCCGACTTCTTCCCTAATTACACCGGAGGCGCCAATTTTGAGGATGGTTGTTCGTACTTTAGCGCCCAGTTTCATTCAAAAAATCAGAGTGAAAAAAGGAAGATTTTCCAACATTTCACGTGCGCAACTGACACTGGAGCTTTGACTCATTTAATTCACTCTGTCGTGAACACAATTATGGACGATATTTTCTCCAGAACTGGACTTGCTTGAATTATGGACTGATCTTTTCAGCCCCCCCCCCCCCCACCCCCACCACCACCACAACTTAGTGTGCTCATTTACGTCCCCAGTCGCAGGTGTTCTTGATATTTCACCATGGTGTTTTTGATAAATAGAACAGAATATAACTTAATTAAGTGGGGAAAATTTTCCAACTCGACATTAAGCCTCTGATGATTTAAACTTTTTTGATAAATTAATTGATCCGGGAGGGGGGGGGGGCGTAAATGATGATCATGTAAATGGCTGCAAACCAATTCTGAGGATAACAAATTCGCAAAAATCTCTGGTGCTCGAAATTCATTTTTTTCCCTATGAATTTCCCAAAGTAAAAGCTATCAATCAGAGGGATAATCTATTGCCATGGACAGGTTGGCATAGTCGCTTCAAGTAGAAACATTTCGTGGAGTGCCACAAATGTCTCCGCTGAATTCTTTATAAACTCTGATCTCAACCAAAAACAAGGCATTTGTATGCAATTTCACCTCGCCCACTGAGAAGTAAAGAGAATTCTTCGTCTTTAATTTTTACTCACCCAATTGGAGGTGAACTAAGCGATATGATATATGGCTTTTCCATAATGTAATCGAGGGGTGGGATTAATATATTACATACTAAAAAGCTTAAATTGCCAATCAAATGGAGTTGCTTATATTGACATCTTAAAATTCTACAAAATCAGCAAAATAAAAAATCAGATGTGACTGGTATTTTCTGGGTATCAGTCGGCAAATGTTGCGTTAGATTTATGTCCCATGCACATACTGGAGCAGTGATTACGTTTCGCTTGACAACCAAGCAGCCTTATATCTGCTTGTTCTCAGATGCTCCAAAAGCAAAAAAAAGAATCCCAATGAAAAATACTGGATTAAACTTTTCTAGGCCTTCCTGAAATTAACCAGTAAATGGCCTTTTGTATTAGCATAAAATATAACTGTCATGTTGCCAGAAAAAAACTTCGACAGCGTCGAGAATATGAGGTCCCTCGACGCTGTCGCAGTTATTCTATCTCTCTCTCTCTCTCTCTCTCTCTCTCTCTCTCTCTCTCTCTCTCTCTCTCTCTCTCTCTCTCTCTCTCTCTAAGGCCATAAAAAACAATGAAAAAAGGCATGAAATATGATTTCGCTAATTATTGTTGTGATTGTAGGCCAAAGATTCCTTAATAGCTCCTGAATCCTCCAATTAAAAAAAGGGAAATTCAATTCGATGAATAAGGAAACGAACGCAAAATAATAAATTGAATAAACGAAAGAACCGCTGATTTGAACTGAGCATAAAGCTACATCTTGTGACACAAAAAAGTTGACAAAAAGAAATAAACGTCTATTTTACGGAGATATGAAGTCCCCGGACTACATATCCTCGACGCTGTCGCAGTTATTCTCTCTCTCTCTCTCTCTCTCTCTCTCTCTCTCTCTCTCTCTCTCTCTCTAAGCCCTTAAAAACAATGAAAAAAAGGCATGAAAAATGATTTCGCTAATTGTTGTTGAGATTGTAGGCCAAAGATGGATTCAAATAATTTTCACTTTGAGTGTTATATTCTTAACAGCTTCTGACTCCTCCAATTAAAAAAAGAGAAATTCAATTCGATGAATAAAGAAACGAACGCAAAATAACAAAATGCATAAATGCAAGAACATCAGCTTATTTGAAGTGAGCATAAAGCCTCATCTTGTGACACAAAAACGTTGAAAAAATGAAAAAACAAAAGAAAAGCCGCTCCTGAAGTACCAATTCTAAAATGTCATTGACAGAACAAAAGACGAACTAGAATAGATGACCACGAGTGAAAATAAAAACCATCTGGGAAAAAAAAGCGAGAAAAACAAAAAAAAAGTCAACTTTCCGCGGTTTTAAAAACACTACCTAGAATATGAATTTTGTTTTAACGCTCATTTTGCGGCTCTCCTGAAAGTTAGAGTGAAAATTTTAGATATAGCATTGCAAAATTGACTTCGCAAACCATCCGAATTTGTGAACTGATTAAAAAACAGACCCGGAAGATTTCCGAACACGACACAAAGTTGAAACTTTTTTGACGCAAGCTGACTAAAACAATATGGTTCAGTTTCTGGTAAACAACCTTAATCATACTTCTTATGTAGTTGTTTAATTGTGAAATCTATCTTGGACCTTGGTTTCCATGGAGTACTTCACAAAAGTTCAAGGTTTAATGATAGGAATTTCGTTTCTACTAAATTAAATTTATTTTAGAGGGTAGTTGTTGTCCCTCTTGTGACATTTTTAAAATTTCATTTAAAATCCGCTTGTGAACAAAAGAAGCAAAACTTCTTATAAAGGTTAACCAGCTACGGCCTAACATTAAAGGTCAGAAAAGGAATCAATATCACCAGCAAAAATCACCAACCTCATCTCACAATTCAATCCCATTTCGACAAAGACAATTGCAAACAACAAAAAAATAAAACCAGTAACGTCGGACGAATTGCTCTCGAACAAGTGGTGATGCTAGACAATTTTATGGTGCAAAAATTCTGATTAGGAAGGGGTTCGAAACGTCAACCCCTTGGTTAACATTAGTAACACTAACCACTGCGCCACTACACCTGCTATGACCTGTCTCTGCTCACAATCGGTTTAATTTGAGCGACACACTTAATTTCTGAACGCTAGCAATTCAAATCTCCCAAACAATCAAAAATTTAAGCATGAAAAGTTACCCCAGAAGTATAATTGACTGAGTGTTCAATAAGAAAACAGTCAAGCAAAAATTGTGCATAAAAAAAGACATACATTTACAAAAATGGCTTCAAATTTCGTTCAAGATTAATAAAAAACTAGCACCAGCCCTCATAGCATCATAACATAAGTACCTAATCTTAGCTGGCTCTTGACTTGATTATCTCGAATAACGCGATAAAGCAAGCGGAAAAAGTTATTAATCTAGATTTTGGTGTGTATTATAAAGGATAAAGTACGTTCAAGCAACTAAGATGACAATATAATTTCAAATTAACTGAGACAGGCCAATATAGGTCGTTTTATAGGGCATGTACACTTTTTAGATAGGTGTCCATGCCTTTTTTTAAATCCCAGAATAGATTACTGAAGCAAGACAACGAGAGAAGAACTGAAAATAATATTGAGAGACAAAACTGACACATTACGCACATGGCAGAAACTAAAGCTCGGTAACGAACCGAATAAAGCTGCTCAAGCTCTATTCAGCTTTCAGTACTAAAATATAAAGGGCAGCTGAAAACGAAAAAAGGGCAGCTGAAAAAGGGCAGCTGAATAAGAAAAAGGGCAGCTGAAAACAGGCTACTGTAGGCCTAATGCTGTTCCACTGCGATTACGCAGAAACCACAATTATTATTAAAATATCAAATAAGGACTGCAAAAAGACGGCTGCAAGATTAATTTGCTCAGCTCAGATATATTACAAAAAGCATGAGCTAGTAAGGATAGAAGTTAAAAATTCACAATTGGGATGTCTTCTCAATGAAAAAAATTAAAATCCAAAAAAAACTAACTGCTTTTCTAAAAGGAAAATCCACCTAACAGCAGCTTGAAAGCATTTGGTGCACAGCAACAATGACCGAATACTTGTTCCTTTCAGTCTCGAAAATTGGAATTTGAGTAATCTGAGTTTCTAATTCGAAGGATAAAAAACATACGTCCCACTTAATTTGTTTTGTATCTGTAGCAACTAAAATACCAGCCCGAAAATTTCTAGCAGTATCTCCGTATTTCCTTTAAATGCCCATTAAATGTTTGCACAATTAGGCCGTACTATCAAACACCAACCAAAATACATGATTTTGATAACCACTATAGATTATTTGGATCTCTTCCATTTGTGCTCCCTGGTAAGTGGGACCATGTTATTTGCACCCCACGCACACGTGCCACTTTTCTGTATAATGAGTTACTATGTAATGGAACGTGCTCTGTAACTGGGGGGGGGGGGGTGCATAACATTTTGGGGGGCACAAATGGAAAAGATCCCATTATTTTATTGGATAACAACGATGCTTTATTTTCATACCTATAACATTGTGGTAAAAAATGTTTGAACGTTTCTATAACTTTTGACACTAATGAAAACTAAATTGAAATGCCTTTCCGCAAGCACAAGTAAACTCAGTTGCTTTAAAATCCGGACGAGTGCTATCTGGGCATTTGGTGACATAAGAGAAAAACAAAGATACATATTAGAGCGCAACAATTACAAAAACCTGCGATATTGAATCGAAACAAACAAAAAGTTAAGAAAGTAGGAAACTCACTTGCACAAAACTTTCCATCATCGCGCATAAATAAATCACCCAAAATGGGCTCAAAACAATTCACTCAAAAAAGTGAAGCGTGCAAAGTCATCCAAGAAGTGAAATCAAAATATCGTTCTGGAAAAAAACGATTTAGCAAAAACTTTTCAAAGACAAATTTACAAAATGCTTCAAACTTCGTTTGAGAGCAATTAATGCAAAAAGATAATTGAAAATTGACACCTTCAACATAACAGTTCAAAACGCTAAAAACTATGAACAAAACCAACCCTAAATACCATTATATCTTCCCAACGCATGAAGGGATCTTTTCCGTTTGTGTCCCTCAGCTAAGTGGGTGCATATTATTTGCAACCCCCAGACGCACGTATAATTTTTCTTATAATGATTTACTAAGTAATGACACGTGCTCTATCTAGGGGGGGGGGGTGCATAGCGTACTGGGAGATCCACCTAAACACAACTCACATAATAAAACAATTTCAAAGATTGATATAAAAACAAATAAAATAACTGTAAAAATAGAAAGATATCTGGTAAACAGCCACCGTTAACGCGAGAATCGGTATTGAACCAGAAAAAAAGAGACAAAAGTCGACAGAATTTGTTTCCGTGTATCAAAATGTGTTCTAATTTGGTGTTCACCTTCAGTTAAATTCCAAAAATATACTTGCTTAATCTTTTGAGCAAATTTTAAGCAATTAAGCTTAATACTATTTACAGCTAGCAACCACTCTAAGCGTTGAAACTGGGTGAGTTAAGTCAGGAGTCAAACAAGTCACTCGAAAACTCAGCACGTTCAAACAAAAATTTTGCAAAAAAAAGACCAACATGTTTACAATGATTGCTTCAAACTTCGTTCCCGAGCAAATAAAATGCCGAACATGGGGAAATTATGCTCGCTTATCAAAACTTCTTTCACGGCTAATTTTCTTGCTTTCAAAAACACAGCACAAACAATACCACTCTGTTTGCTCGGCTCTTCAAGTTTGTTCAGCTTTTGACCTAAACACCGTTTTCGAGTGCGTTATGCCCTGTTCCAAAACTGCATGAAAATCGATCTAAGGATGCTGCACTAATACTCCTCTCCGAGTAGTAAAAAAGACTCAAAACAGATCAATACATAAAATTTAAAAATAACCAAAGGAAGGCGAATAACAAGAATGTTATGGTAGGCTATTAACAGCGTCAGCATTTCATCACAAGCTACAACCCTTTATCGCTGATCCTTGCAACACTCAATTTGGCATCCAAACATTTTAAAACAGTACGTACGAAAAAATGCGAATAAATTTCGCTTTCATTTTAGGGAAACTTAAAACAGCAACTCGTGAATTTCACCTGAAAAATGGCATTTGATTTCAGCCGTTTTCTTAAGTAACATAAACAAGCAAAAATCCAAGTTGAACAATTGCTACCAAATTAGGAAGATTAATGACTGAAAAAAAGATTGAGCAACCAATAAATTCATATGAACGGTATATATGAGGGAAATGATAATGAACATAAAGTCTGTAGAATAATATTATATAATGTACACAAAAACATTATCAGGACATCATTAGACCATCATATAATCAAATATTTCTAAGGACATTCATTAGTTCATACAATTTGAATCATGTTTATTCAGCTTACTTCACTCAACAATCAATTAATCCATGTTACACAATATACAGCCACCAAGCAAAGATATGATCGTTGCCGGCAAAATGAAAAAGCTGCAAGATATATCACTAATTTGTGAGGTTTAACCCTGGTCATATGACAAATAACTTTTGGATCTGCTGTTCCCATTGATGATCTGACAAAAGAGAAATATTTTTGAGATTGAGTAAAACGAAAGCAATGTCGGATGACAACGCTAATTAAGTCTCCGATACTTAAACTTTTTTCAAGATCTTGTTTGAAATGCGCTCACGTTTGGTTCACTAGGCTTTAACATTTTTTAGTCAAAAATCAAAAATAAATCAAACGCATATTTGCAAACAAGTTAACATATTCATTGACGATTCATTCACTATATTTTCTTTCTCGTCATTCGCCTCTTTTGACATTTTGAAGCTTATTTTCTGAAGCCCAGACATCTATACGGGTTACAGTAATAAAAGCAAGTTAAGTATCATCAGATCCGGTTCCCTTTATTTCGGCTATCATAATGGCGGGATCAAAATATATCATTGCTTTGGAGGGTTGATTGAAATGAGTCAACAGTGAGTCACAGCTTGTCACTGACATCTTTTCAGACATCAAATCTGATTTTCAAGTACAGAAATAGTATTAAATACATAATATGCCCCATATACCAGTCCAGTCGGAGTCACTATTTTTGTTTGTCTCTGTTTTGTTTTTCCTCTCGTGTAAATAGTTGATCACCGTCAGCCACCCACCACTCTCGAGTTGTTCACTCTGAAATGAAGAGATCATTATAACGACTGTTCGTTCTGTAGAAAAGTCTTTGGACAACACTGCAAAGCCTCCTACTAAATCCAGGCACTCGTCAAACGAAACCATAGCCTTAACCAAAAAAATATGCAAAAAAACGAAGCAAATGAGCAGTTGATATTATGTTTATCGACTTTTCCCTTTTAAATAGGTATCTCTATGTTGCATAAAGCGTGAGGTAACCCGTTCACCGAGAATGTTTCCTAGTTCAGGCAAGCTTACAACCTCGTTCTAGACAAATCGAGTGAGCGCAATATTTTATTTGCCACTCAGCTTTCGACTACCGCCAGTTGATGCTATTTATTGAAATTTCAGAACTAACTTCAGAACAACTTTCTAAGTAATTTAAACCACGTCTTTTGAAATAATTAATGTAGAATATAGCATTAAGTAATGTAGTTCTCAACAAAAAAAAAATCCGACGATTGCCTGGTCCTTCTAAGGGGGTGGAGCACTTCTAAAAGCGAGACAAGATAACAGAGAAGTGAACTGAAGTAGAATCAAATCATCAACACAGATTATGTGCTTCAGTTGATTTGGCTGATAGACAAGAATACCATTTACTTCATCTTTCACTCAGTCAGTAGTTTTGACAAAGGAAAGATCTCATCCGACATCCCATGTCCCTATACACACAAGAAAGGGTTATAATTTATTGAACGGAAGATTATCTGAAAAATGAAATCTTCCTGTTAAATGCCCCCGCTTATAAAGTGCACGTCTGCAATCTAATGCGCTACACAATGGCACAAAGTCTGCGAATGACAACCATATACAAATTATTAGGGTGCGTTCATTTATGAAAGGAAACGACCCGAAATTTTCAGATGTCAGATGTCTTATGAGCACTAACTTTTGATGTCTTATGAGCACAAACTTTTCATGTCTTATGAGCACAAACTTTTGATGTCTTATGCTTCCAAAAAATCATTGAAGACTTATATTAACAGCAAGGCTAGGAAAATGATCACACCAAATGTATAATTTAGTAAGCATTCATAATTTGAGGGGCATTAAGGTTGAGAATGTGCATTTTGTGATTACTAATGAAAGATTCTTTTCGCTGACTAGAGAACGAGAGGGGAGTGCAACACGTACCTAGCTATAGCTAGCTTTTTCAGCAGTTTATGTCCACAGAAGAAAGTCACTGCTCCCAATACAGTCAGGTACTTGAGGGTCTGGAACATGTTCTAAAACAGAGCAGTTGACAAATCCTAACTTCAGATTACAGCCGGACAAATCAAGTAATAATCGGAAGCCGATGTTAATGATCATATCGTTTTGTGCCCTTCATTTGCCAACCAAAAGCAATGACGGATGAATAATAATTTTTGAAGAGCTCACAAGTTCAAGTTCTCAGACTATAGTTGAAGTACTCTCAATTGTGTATGAATAATTCTGAGAGAAAACTTTTTCATGCAATAGGCAATCTACGTTGATAAGAATAGTAATTCATTTTACAGAGTGACGCAACATAAATCGCAATTGAGCACTGGTTCGATTAAAATTGAAAAACAGTAACTGTTTTCTGTTTTCCCAAGTTGGGAGAGGCGATGGGTGACTGAGGGTGGAGGGTCTAAGGGGATTAAGAACCGCCTTTCACACCATGAAATTTTCTCCTCAAAACAGTTTCGGTGAATTGAATACTTAGAGACTATTAAGGCGTAAGGTACTAAGAGAATAAAATAACCTCCGGTCGTTACCTGTTTATCCCGTTCTTGAGGACGAAATATAAAATGGGTCAGACGAAAAGTCAGTCAAGCGAAAAATTGCATAAAAAGACCAACAGGACTAATATAATTGCTACAAACTTCTGAGAGCAATTAATGAGAGCAATTTGCAATCAACCGGTCAGGGGCAGTTACGAACCGTAATTATTGCATGTAAAAGAGCGTCATCGTATTCAACGCAAGGTTTAAGCAGACCCGGCAGATTGCCGGAAAATAGCCGCCGTTGATTCCAATAAGCATGATTGGGATTGACAGAATAGAAGATATTGAAAAAAGAAGATTTTTGTACAAAAACATTATTTAAGTCCGATTTATTTTGATGGCATTTCGTAGTTGAACATAACGTACTTCTGTTTCTTAGAGAGAGGCTACAGGGGCTACTATCAATACCAATAAGCATTAGAGATGGTAACTAAGACTTATAGGAACGACGTTAAAATAGCGGGCATCTAAAATTGGGCTTTATGGGTTTATCCCGTTTCTACTTCTGACTTCAATTTTTTATACTGACTCTGTTCATTTTGAATTGCTTTGCTGAGCAACTGATGTTCAAAATCACTTTTAGCAGAATGAGTGAAGAGAAAAACTAGCCTAGAGAAGTCAAAAAGATATCACGCAAAATGTTGAAAAATCGGCAAAATGAGGTATAGCGAAACATTTTTTTATTCGACGAAGTAAAAAACATAGAAGGACAAGTCCTGACGTACAATTCAAAGAATTTTCAATGACTAAACAAAAAATTAGACCAAGAACGGACTATTAATGGATTGGGAAAGCCATTTAGAAAAAAATCCGATCCAAAAAATCGAAAAAACAGTAAAAATCAAAGTGAAATTGCCGCATGTGAACAAAAAACCACTAGCGAGAAAGCGAATTTTTGTTCAAACACCGTTTTCTCGCTCTACTTTAAATTTAGAGCAAAAAAATTTCACGCCGCAAAACCATTCGCTTCGCTCGACTTCCTGTTTCGGCGTGACCAAGATCACTACTCCAATTTGACTTCAAAAATCATGAAAATGTGTGAACAGATCTTAAAAAACAGAGCCGGAAGAATTCGGGAAACGACTCGAAAGATAAAATTGCCCATACGTATGACTTAATAAATAGAACAACTATTGTGAACCCTGAACCTCCACAAATGCCATAAAAAATAAGGAAGAACCGAAACGGCAATCGAACACAAATTGAACAAAAACTAGAAATAGTACAAGGAATAGTACTTTTTAATAGTACAAGGAAGCATAAAACCTAGTAAAGTTCCTCTGCACTTAGAGCAATGAAAAGTTCGCAAAACAATGGGCAAGTCATAATAGTCTAGGAAACTACTCAGATATAAAAAAAAGAGAAAAACTCCAAAAAATAAGAAAAATAGGTTTAAAATTTCTCAATTTTTCTTCCAAATTTCCCAAGAAAAAAATAATTGATACCAAGAGAACTTTAGTCAATTGGTAACCGAAAATATCTTAAGAAACAAGCTTCTATTCGATTCTCACTTAAAGCATTAAAACAAAAAAAAAACAGGCAAAAAACCATTAAATTTTGTCTAAAAATAAGCAAAACTGATCAAAATCCTCCAAATTAGCAGAAAACTCAAATTAACTAATTGAACAATTCAATTCCTATCAAAACAAGCCTAACACTAATACAATATCATAATCAAACTTCATAACCATCAAAAGTTGGAAAAAAACTGCATTTAAAAGCCGCACGTGAAAAAAAAATTCGCTCGCTTAGAGAAAATTTTTTCAGAAATCAGTTTCTCGCTCTCTCAAAAACAGCTGAATGAACAAAAACCACTCCCTTTTCGCTCAACTCTTCAGATTTCTTCAGCGCCAAAATAACTCCAAACGTTTTTACGCGTTTCATTTCCGGCTTCAAAAATCACTTCAAAAAAATTGATTAAAAAAAAGTAAAGAGATTAAGAAAAGTTAGTAATATCTGTCATTGAAAAGTCCTCTAAATATATTCCATTAAAACCGATAGAAAAGTTCCTTTCAAAAGCTAGAATAGTAAAAAGTAGCGAAAAGCAGAATCAGAAGATTTCAGCAAAAAATCAAAAAAAATCACAAAAATTCGCGGAAATCTTCATAAAAATTACTCAATTATCTTTAATAAAATGACTCAAAGGTAAAATCAAAATCATCAACACGCATCAAAACCAACTAAATTGGACTGTGGGCATCCCCAAATGCTATAAAAACTTGAAGAACACAAAGAGCATATAAAAACAACTTGAAAGAAATCTTAGAAAAAAATAAGTTTTTTTGATTTGACAAGAGCACATAGAGCCAAAAAACGTTAAATGGAGCAAAAAGAAAACTGAAAAACTTCCAAAACAATAGGAAAACCAAATAGGTTAAGAAACTTCTCTAAGTTTAGTAAAAAAAAAAGAGAAAAACAGCAAAAAATTAAGAAGAATAATTAAAAATGATTCAGTTTGTCACTTTTCTTAACAAAAGAAAACGTAATCACGTGGTATCTAAAGACTCAGTAACTAATATGCGTCTATTCAAAGCCCATACAAAGCAATATAACAAGACAAAACGCAAAAAATTGCTAAAATTCGCCTAAAATTCAGCAAAATAGCTAAAAAACAAGCAAAATGGTATAAAATTCTTATTAATCTCCAAAAACCTACAAACCACTATTAAAGCAACCATAAAAATCACACAGTATCATAATTAGACTTCTAAACCAAAAAAATTAACAAAAAAAACGGTTTTAAAAAGCCGCACGTGAACAAAATTTCGCTCGCTTACAGAAATTTTTTTTCACACCTCAATTTCTCGCTCTCTCGAAAACAGCGGAATGAACAAAAAACCACTCTCTTTTCGCTCCCCTGTTCACTTTTGTTCAGCAACCAAACCACTCTAAAATTTTTCACGCGTTTCATTTCCTGCTTCAAAATTCACTCCAACTAAAAAAAACATAGCCGGAAGAATTCCGGAAACAACTCGAAGTGAAAATCCATTTAAACGCCATCCAACTACTCATCAAACAAAACGTGCCTTCACTAATTTATGATTATCTAGAAACAAAGTCAAGAAACAAAAAAGTAAAAACAATAAAATCAAATCTGTTAAAATATGATAAAAAATCTGATCAAATTTTGTTATAAATTGAGATCCCGAAAAAATTATCTCTGCCAAAATAACTTCATCAAAACAACTAGTAGTTACAAAAACCACTAAATTGAATTTTGAAAAAAAAAATACTTTAGGCTAAAATTATGAATAAAAAGCTCTTAAAAACAACTTTCATTGAAAAACTGGAAAAAGTTACTAAATTTTTTAATATTTCAAAAACATATAAATCCAAAGAAAAATTCCCTTCAGCCAATAGGGTATGCAGATGCTCCCAAAACAATAGGCAAGTCATAATAGGCAAAGAAACTTAGCTAAAAACAGAAAGAAAGCGAAAACTGCAAAAAATTAAGAAAAATAGTTCCAATTTTCGCCATTTTTTGTCATACTTCTCAACAAAAAAATGATTCTTACCCACAAAACTGTAACCAATTGTTATCATAAAATTGCTCAAGTAGAAGGGGGGTTTCTCCAATGCCCATTCGAGCCAGTAAAAAAATAATTGTCAAAAAAACGCAAAAATTAGCCCGAAAATCAGCAAAATACATTAAAAACCTCCTAATTATCATAAATTCATATTAATTTCCAGAAACCGTCAAACCACTACCAAAACCAGCCTAAAATTAAAACAAAATCTTAACCAAGCCTCTTCACCAAAATAAATGAAAAAAACTGCTTTAAAATGCCGCACGTGAACAAATAAATTTCGCTCGCTTAAAGAAATTTTTTTCACACATCAATTTCTCGCTCTCTCAAAAACAGCGGTATGAACAAAAACCACTCTCTTTTCTCTCCGCTCTTCACTTTTGTTCAGCGCCAAAATCACTCCAAATTTTTTCACGCGTTTCATTTCCCGGTTCAAAAATCACTCCGATAAAATTGATTAAAAAAGGACTTTTCCAATACTCCTCTTCGAGTCGTATAGAGGGGACTTCTCCAATACTCCTCTTCGAGTCGTAAAAAGACAGCGCCCCAATACAATTCAAATTCTTTGATTTGTAAAAAAATAGGATCGCTATAATAGCCGGCTGAGAAGACGAGGGCGGCTATTAATAAAGAAGGATTTGGTACTCTGTGCTCCATATCAGGCTATTCAATACTAACCAAATGTGCCCAATAACAGTAGTACAGGGCAAATATGGCTGCCAGTCCTCCGTGGAACCCGATAGTGGCCACGTCCAACTCCATGTTTGAGATATTCACTCCCATTTTAGACCAGACAGCCAGGAGAACCAACAAGGGCAACGCTGCCAACAGGGCAAATGCCTGGGAAAACACTACTGCGGGACGGGGCTCCGGGGTGCGGAAGAGATGCTGAAATGGTTGAAAAACCAGCTACTCACTATTGAAATCAGTGTAATATTGAAGTAGGCACAATAGGTGCTCAGACGCATGGACACCTTTCAATACGAAATTACCTTAGATACCAGTCCCAAGTTATATTCCAAGTGAACATTTCAAACGCACTTGAAGAAGTTCAAAGTTCACCCCCAAATAAAATAAAAACATTTCTGATTAATTTGAATTTCATAAAGAATCACAGGTGAATGCCCACTGTAAGGCATTTCAAACGTTAGCTATCTTTCGAACGTTAGCTATCTTGTAACTTTATGGGAGACCATATAGGATCTTTCTTTTCCACATCTTGATTTTCTTGGTATTCCTGCCTTCATTTTCAGTGAAAATCATACCTTGCAATAAAATTGATTCTCCGATAAAATTTGCTAAGTTTCTCACACCCGCGTGAATAATCGTATTTGCTATATGAAATGTCCGTTTATAACTAATATAGTATGACAACTCACGTGTATCTCTGGCTTTGGCTGGAACTCCTGCTTGTACTGTGGCTGTTGGTAGCTCTTACTCTCCGCGAATGCCAGAGTGATCTTGGCCAGTTGCCACATGAAAGAGTTGGAGGCCACTGCATCTCCCACTATGAGGTACATCTCATAGTCACCCGAGAGAGACTTGAAGAAACTATCAGAGGCACGAACCTAAACAATACATACTAGCATATTAGCAAGAACAGCCAAAGTGACGAAAACACATAAGCACCCCATGTCAATATCAAACTTTCTCAAAGCAAGGAGGCTCGCGCATCTGAGATTTCGCACAGCTTCCACTTAAATAGGACATAACAGACTAACGTTGGGCGAATTGCTCTCAAACGACTGGCGAGAGGTTGACATCGTCAGTAGCTAGCTACGGTTTATAACATAGCCGGCGGATTGCCGGAAAATAGCCGCGATAGACGCTTGTGGCCTTCCATGGAATTAAAAACATACCCGGCAGATTGCCGGAAAATAGCCGCCGTTGATTCCAATAAGCATGATTGGGATTGAACGAATAGAATATATTGAAAAAAAAAGATTTTTGTACAAAAATATTTTTTAAGTCCGATACACTTTGATGGCGTTTCGTGGTTGAACATACTTCTGTTTCTTAGAGAGAGGCTACAGGGGCTACTATCAACACCAATAAGCATTAGAGGTGGTAACTAAGACTTATAGGAACGACGTTCAAATAGCGGGCATCTAAAATTGGGCTTTATGGGTTTATCCCGTTTCTATTTCTGACTTTAATTTTTTATACCGACTCTGTTCATTTTGAATTGCTTTGCTTAGCAACTGATGTTCAAATTCACTTTTAGCAGAATGAGAGAAGAGAGAAACTAGCCTAGAGAAGTCAAAAAGATTTCACGCAAAATGTCGAAAAAGCGGCAAAATGGTAAAGCGAAAAAAAGTTTGACGAAGTAAAAAAAAATACGAGCGCAATAATAGCCGGCTGAGAAGATGAGGGCGGCTATTAACAATTAAAGAAACAAGATATATTGACCACCAGTCCTTTAATAGACCACTAGACTTTTTGGTTAGATTCGGACTGTCATTTTTATGAGACACATAGGCTCTATAAGAAAAAAGCCCTAAGAGCTTTTCAAAATTAATAATCGAAATCAACAAGGCGGCTCGTTAATGTGCGATCTCACATAAGGTTCCGACCCCGCTCATCCACAATTTTGGCATAATTGTCTACCAAATGAGGAACAGATGGAAAAACAAAAAAATTCAAGTATTTAAAAAAAAAACAAGTGTATGAACGAAAAGATAGCCTCCAAAGCAAATAACTCAGTGGAGTAAAAAATGATGCATTAGATTGATGAGATATGCCGATATTAAGAAAGCGAGCGAAGAGGAACGGCAAAATCAAACAACAACAACAAACATTAATTACATCAAAATTATGTCCGTTTTAAAAAACAAAACTTAATAACAAAGTCAAAATAGCGTCAGATAAAACTGAAAATAAACAAAAAACATTGTAATTCACCAAAAAAATGGTTATTCACCAGTTCCTAATAAAGCTTGGTAACAATTAGACAAAAAAGAACAGAAACTTTAAAGTTAGAAAATTCGCTGATTTTTTTTTTAAAAAAAACAATTTATTTCAAAGTAATGAAACCCATTAGGAATCAACTAATACATCCCATAGATTTAAAATTACTAATACTTCTATAGAAGGGAATTAAGAACTCTTGTTATTCATTTTTTTATACAAAAAGAACAACAAATAGACAACAAACTAAAAATCAATTAAAACTTGCCATAAAATGCTTTGGAAGCCGTAAAGCCATACTTCGGCCTCCAAAAACTGTTCGATTGCACTTTCGTCGAACACCGATAATGTATTATGTTGCTGCTCATTAATAAAAATAAGCAGCAATTCGACAAAAAAAAGAAAAAAAATGCAAAATTATGTAATACTTGTTCTTTTTCGAAAAAAATTTTCCAAAGACATAAAAGCCATTAATTACAAAATGAAAAATTTGAATAGGTTTGTCCATTCTTACAAAAGAAGCCCTTGGGACCTGAAATTATCCAGAATATGTTTTACGTCTACAAAAAGAACGTCAAATATGACAAAAATCAAAAATATTTTTTTTTGTGAAAAACCCGTGTGGAAGCCAGTAAAGTCATAACGAATTCTCTTAAAAAGTCAGATTTTGTGACACCAATCCCTTTTGACACCTTCCCTTGATATTTATTATGTGACTTTACTCATTAATGAAACTAGGTAACAATTAGACCAAAAAGAAGAAAGCAAGATTGTAATATTTGTTTTTACCGAAAAAAATTTATTTCAAAAGACATGAAAGCAATTAATTACAAAATGAAAAAAATGAAGGGGTTTGTTTATTCTTTCAAAGGAAGCCCTCGAGACCTGCAATTATCCACAACAAGTCTTATGTGTACAAAAAGAACGTCAAAAATGAAAAAAAAATCAAAAATAAATTGACTTTTTTTTTGTGAAAAACCCGTGTCGAAGCCAGTAAAGTCATAACGAATTCTTTAAAAACATTAGATTATGAGACACCAATCCCTTTTGACACCTTCCCTTGACAAAAATTATGTCATCTTTAACCTTTAATTAACGAGACCGGGTAACAAACAGAAAATAAAAGGAACAAAATTGCGTTGTTGATTTAATAAAAAAGTTGATTTTTTTTTCGTTTTGGAAAACAATTGTTTTCAAAGTCAGGAAAGCCATTATCTATCTTCGAATATCAGAACATCTGCTCATCTACTCTTCCAGGAAAAACCAATCAAACCAGGTCATTGTACAGGAAATTAAATACGGCTAAAAAGACAAAGTAAAAACAAAAGTTAAAGACAAAATTAAAAAATTCAATTAAATTCTTCGAGAAAGTACTGCCGAAGCGGGAAAGAACCACAATCTATCTAGTTAGGGATTTAAATATAATCAATTGTGCGCTATTTTGAACGCGAAAAATGAGATATATGAACTGACAAAAACGTGATAATTTGACAAAACTAGAAAACATGAAAAATGGGCAAATACCTAAAAATTTTTAAAAAATGTGAAATCTAGAAGTATCAAAGCCAGAACACCATAACTTAAGGCGTAAAACCACAATAAAGACTCAAATTGAATTCAGCAGCAAGAAGGAACACTCTTTGATTGCTGACACTAAGCTAAAAGTTGACCAAATTAAGAGAAAAATGGAGGCAAAGTTCAATAAGCCAATTTTTATTTGAAAATCAAATATTTTAAAAGTCAAAGCTTTCAAGCAATCAACTAGATAAATCAATTGCGAGCTAATTACGAAGCCAATAGGACCTATCACTAGTGAGCTTTGATTTGAAATGTTCTGTTATTTAATTAATAAAAAAGATCGAATTTTTTTTCATAAAAAACCGACTGACGACAATCCGAATTATTTTTGGATTGTAACGGTCCAAGATTGGTAAAGAACAAGTCCTGCTAATAATGCTTGTCCATTAAGAATATTTAATTTTCGGAATGTCATTGATATAGATATTTTGTTAGTTAAAAAATCAAAAATAAATGCCGCGTTTTTGATAATCAACGAAAAAAGTTAGCAAAAAACGGCAAAGTTTTATTTACAGAGCACTCTCAACGGAAGTTGAAGTGGAATTAGCCCCCTTTTCAGTCTACAAAGATTGTGTTAGTGGTGTTTGGGTGTGCACTTCCTGCAAATTTAATCAGAGTGGACTAAAGAAACTTATTTCGTGCTGTTTTTGCTGAAAAAGTCTGAATTTTGTGAAATATTTAGCCCGAATTAGTGACAAAATTCAATGAAATAGACGACAATATTTTTTCGTCTTTAAACGTAAAATCAACAACATTTTCTTGAAAAATTTTATTAAATTTTATCAAAATTGGCGAAATTTTAGTCAAAAATTCCGAAAAAAGGTGAATGAAATCAACGGAATTTTCTCGAAAGTTTAAACCTCGATATCTCCCTGTCAAAAACGAAAATCAAAAAAATCTTTTTAAATCCCTATTCTACGCCGGACAAGCTTTCTAATAATACCAGTCTCAACTCTCTACGATGAATATATCGATCGGCCAAAATTGACTGAACAAAAAAAACCCATTTGAGTATATAGTTTCTCCCCCCTCAAGAGGGGTCGGAACAAAAACGCAAGACTAATACTCAAGAATTAGGACAAATACGTTTGGGACTACTTGGATGCACACTATTTTCAGAAGTCATTTTTTTGAATGAGGTAAGTCACGCAATTGACCAAAAAGTAGAACAAATGACGACGCACACAAATTTTAACTGTAAAGCAGTAGAAATCACTGAAATTGAAAAAGTCAATTCCAAGAAGTCAGGTAGCAAGAATCATCAATGGAGACAACGAATTAAAAAAACATAGCAGGACAAGTCCTGACGCACAATTCAAAGAATTTTCATTGACTAAACAGAAAACTAGACCTAGAACGGAATATGAATGGATTGGGAAAACCATTTAGAAAAAAAATCCGATCCAAAAAATCAAAAAAAGTAAAAATTAAAGTGAAATTGCCGCATGTGAACAAAAAACCATTAGCGAGAAAGCGAATTTTTGTTCAAACACCGTTTTCTCACTCTACTTTAAATTTAGAGCGAAAAAATTTCACGCCGCAAAATCACTCGCTTTTTCGCTCCACTTCCTGTTTCGGCGTGACCAAAATCACTACTCCAATTTCACTTCAAAATTCATGAAAATGTGTGAACAGATCTTAAAAAAAGGACAGCGCCCCAATACAATTCAAATTCTTTGAATTGTAAAAAACATAGCAGGACAAATCCTGACGTACAATCCAAATAATTTTCATTGACTACACAAAAAACTAGACCTAGAACGGACTGTGAGTGAATTGGGAAAACCATTTAGTACATTACGACCAAGAGCGTCTGTTCGCAGCTACTTCGACGATTTGCGGGCTATATTTTGACTAAGTCAGCCATCATAATTTCATCAATTTTTTTATGTCATTCTCAGAGAAACAAACAGCTCTTCGCAGAAAAAATCTACGCGTAAAGGGTTTTCAGATGATCCCACTCATCTTTCTGGAATGCAAATTCGGGGGGTCGGGGTTCAAGAATGACCGAACAGAAAAATGCGAGGCTAGCATTACATGACGCCAGAATCCAATTACTGAGAACGGATTCAGTTGAAAATAGATCACTTAAATGGATAAATTCAACATGAGAAGGTTTTCTATAGAATATCGACGTGCAGAAAACGCAATGCCTCATTTTATTGGAAAATCCGCATTTATTAGAAACGGTTTGAAACAATGAATAAAAAATTCTCTTTCAATTTTGAGTTTACGAAAAGTAAACAGCATAAAATGCAAGTCATACCTTAAAACAATCAACCAAAAGGGTTCAAATTTTTATTAATTATTTTTCTTTCAATTATTACCTATCAGGACCCGGAATACCAACATTCAACATCTTCTCAAATCTGTTTAGAGGAGAATCTTACAATAGTACGAACTTGAAATTCCAGTTACCTTCATTTCAAATTCGTACAGGCTGCCCTGTTTTTCGCAGACGAAGAAGACCTCCTGTTGGCTCTCAATATGCACCAGTCGCATGAACACTTGATGTGGTTCGAAGTCCAGGTTGGAGTGTTTGTCTTTGATGGAGAAAGAGGCCACCACCTTCTGAGTAGAGTCCGCAAACAGGGTACTCTTCAAAGTGCTAGGGTAACTCACACTAAAAGAGAAGTCACAAATGTTCAACTTTGACAACGCTTGTAATTTGCATCAGTGTCTCAGATCCTAACTGTGATAGTTGCTATGAACATTAACTACCGTTCAATTTACAGCTTAGGGAAGAAACTCAATTTTAGACAAGTTTCTCAACTTTATACAACACAAGCCGGGCTATTTGATTTAATGTTCTTCTTCAAAATCTGCTAATTAGTAAAATTATGGAGATAAATCTAAGTTGGGTAAGTGAAAATGGGCACAGCACATGCGTTGTAATCAAAAGTTGGCTTCAAGCATTCAACTACTCACGGAGTCTGTTTTCCTATGGTGGAGCTGGAGTCAGCATCTATGACGGCAATGTTCATGTTAGTCGCTGTCACCTCTGTCAACACTCTCAGGCTCAGCTGAAAAAAAACATCGCACGACATCAGTTAAAGCAATACCATTCTCCTTCTACAAGTTTCGACATAACATTCATTCATTGGTAATTTAGATATGGTTAATTGAAAGCTTCGACGCGAGACCCAACTCGAAGTAGACCACTTACATCGTCTATATTGATTTGGGCATCTCAATATAGATTTCACTCTATTACCCATCTAAATTAATAGAGCTGTTCTTAAATTCTCAACTTCAAAAGTGCAATGAAACCTATCCTCCGCAACGTAAATAGGCTCCTAAAACATAATTCATTCAAGCGGCTGGCTAAACACAAACCTTGGCATTTCCAGGGGCAACTCCAACAAGTTTCGGACTGGCAGTTGCAGACGAGGAAGCTACGGAGACAGTCAGAGTGTAGAAGCCAGCTCCCGGTTTCAATTTCAGAAGATCCAAAGTGTACACGGTCCTAAAACACAACAAAAAAGATATCACAATGGGATCTTTTGTGAAAAATTGCATCTTTTTTGAAGAATTCTTGAATAGGATTTAACCAAGCGATTTATTAACCAATCAGAGACGACTAATAACTTTCCACCTATGCGCATACTATGTTAAACTGAACAGAATAAAATACGCCATGCTATGGCAACTAAACAAATTGGAATACAAAGCGAAAAGAATATTCGACTGGCAGGTCGGTGGGCGCGCTTCACCGCGATCCCGATTGCTCATCATACAAAATTTTTAGTACTCATACAAAGTCATATGATTCTTAGTAATCATACTAGGTCGTATATGATTTGCATGAACTCTTGGTAGTCATACAAGGATCATATATGATTTCCTAGAAAAGATAAAGGGATAAAACAAAAAAAAACAATTAAGGAGTAAAAAAAATTATAATTTTCATTTTCTATCGAAGTTGAAAAAAATTTCTTGGAAATCATACAAGGTCATGCATGACACATAAAACATTGACTGGTGCCACAAATTCTCGTATAATGTAGTCAGAGGACATAATAAAATATATCGCATTTGTAATTCACAATTGAATCTTTGTGTGCGCTAAAATAATAACGTTGCAATATGAACCTAATCGCAAAACGAATTTGATATTATATTCAATTTTTTTAAGGTTTCTTGTAAATGAGCATTTATAGGTATTAACTGGCTTCAGCGAATATCAAAACTTCAGCTATCTATTTGGCACTACTCTTTTATTTAGTGCCCAACTTTTCAAATGATAGTGTACGTTAGAGTCCTTTGGCGGATCACAAAGTGATGCCAGGGAATCACATAGGTGATGGCTAACCTAATAAAACTAAAAAAGATAAAAGGTAAAAAACATTCATGAAAAATAGATGTATGATTCTTGGTACTAGGTTCATATACGATTTCTTAGTAATCATACAAGGATCATGTATGATTTCTTAGTAGTCATACAAGGATCGTACCAGGAAATACGTTATGGTTTGTATGATATCATATATGATCCTTGGATGACTAAGAAGTGGCAACCCGGGATTACCGACTCAAGATTTCCAGGTTACATCCCACAGCGCGTGACAGGGATGACCGTGAACAGCGGTCCGCAAATGCGCTCAAACTTATATTCTGCCATTTAAACTGTGCGACAAGTAATATTATGGTAAACTATAGCAGAGAAGGGAAATCTCTATTAGGTACCAAAAAGATCCTCACAATGTAAGAAAATGTAATAACTAGCGTTCCGCTTAGAAAGATTTTACATCCAGAACTCATAATGGGCATATAAATTAACAAAATCTTATGAATGCGAGATCTAATTTTTTCATTCAACTAATATACTAGTTGAATATATAAAACTTGTTGAGCTGTATTTCTTCAAAAACAAAACATAACCGACTAACGTCGGAAGAATTGCTCTCAAACGACGAGCGAGCTGTTGGCTTCGTTAGAAACCAGCGAGGTCTTACGTATGCTAGGTATGGATGACCGGACTGCTGGTCCTCTAAGGGGAGCGGTGACTGGGGGGTGACTGAGGGAGGTAAGGGGTCAAATTCTTAAGATTAAGAACCACTCTTCACACTATAAATTTATGTCTCCTCAAAAGTTTCTGTGAATCGCATACTTAGAAACTAGCACGGCGTAAAGCCCTAAGAGAGTTGCTCAACCAATTAATGCCCCCGGGCTTTACCTGTTCATCCCATTTTTAAGGACAAGTTAAAAGCGTTTAACAAAAAATCGGTCAAGCGAAAAATCGCATAAAAAGACCGCAGCACTAATATAATCGCTATACACATCGTTTGAGAGCAATTAAAAACATTTAAGCCGAAAACAACAACTTGGAGATCGTTGTTTTTTTTCTTTAAAAACCGGATCCAATGAATGCCAGAATAGTTTGGCAAATTTGCTTTGGGAGATTCAACTTTCAACCATTGCTTTTCTGCTAAAATTTAAATCAAAACCGAATGATTTCCCAGAGTCAATAGCAAAGGCGTAGCTTAAAGACATTATTTAATGGGTTACAAGTTAGATATGAGCTTAATTGAGATGCACAACAACTAACTTGTCGGTTGGGAGTTGCTTGAGTGGCTCTTTGTTGACAATGATGACAGCGTCACTGTTCCTCTCCACTTGCTCCGCTGTCACTCCGGTCAGTCCTGCCTTCAGCTCACCTCCCAACAAATTGCTCACTCTCACTCGCACCTTAAACACAAAATGAGCACTTTTTGATTAAAATAATGAAATGCGAATATCGTGACAAACACAACTAGCATCTCTTTCATTCTCTGCGTCAAAAAAATGGTGAAATGATGGACTGTTAAACTAACCGATCTTTTCTCAATTATTACAGGAGGTAGAAATGAACAGCAGCACGAATGTACAGCAACAGGATTGTACAAAATTTTCATATGAGTTTACAATTTATTGAAGCATTGAATTTTGGACCTCCAATATTTGATGTCTTCAGTCAACTGTCACACTTTGCTTCTGATCAGCCCATTTTCGTTCAAAAAATGGCGAAAAATTAGTCTCCTTCCACTTGCCATTGGAACAACTGGGCTTCGAAAACACGCAGACGATACTGTTCTGTAACTAGATAACGGGGTGGCACAACATGCTTAAGATATAATCTAGTTAAAGATCAGTATCGTCTATTACTGATAAAATCAAGTGTACAACCATGATAAGACAAGCTCAGATTTCTTAATATAATTTGATCGATTTGCTTAGATAAACAAACAGCTTATCAATACTGGAATATACCTTCTCCTGTTCCTTGTTTGTAGAGAATGCGAAGTTGTTGTTGTCGAGGGAGACAGAAACAGGGACAAAGTGTGTGTTGTGTGAGAGAGTGGAGGCAGCCAGGACTACAAAGTAGACACTCTTCAGACTCTGGCTCTCTTTCCTAGACATGATATAACTCGCCATCTGCTGCAGCTTGTTCTAAATATACAGCAAACCATCGAGTGAACTTTCTGTAAAATGGACCATTTTTGAGTTTCAATAGCACCACTTGCAAAGTTATAAGTTACGGATTTTTCTTGGATTTGATCTGGCATGGCACAATGTTTTTAATACAAACAAGCTTTTTCTTAACTCGGACACGATCCTCGTAAAGTTGCCAGGAAATAGTATGTCATCCATTGAAAACTACCTAGCTTTTGACTGTCAATTCAGACCCACAGTCAATTCATCCAACACAAGGTGCGTGTGATCACAGTGTGTGCTGTGATCACACCAAAAACGAGAAATTATTCAGAATAAAATAGAACACTGGTTTTGAAAATAACTTCTACGGCTTCATCGTGGTCCCAAAATCACACAACTCAATGCAATTTAGCCAAGATGGCTTGCTTTTCTATTAATGTTTACTAAATGATTACCTGAAGAATAAGAGGCGGTTTGTTCATTTTAGCAGCCAGATTGAAAGCTCCCTCTACAAACAGTGCAGTTACTCCCAGACCCCCCTCCAGCTGCAGGTACTTCTCATTGACCTCATCAGCTTGACCAACAATGTCCTCTACCAACGAAAACAAGTTGCTCAATTCGGGAGACGCAGATCCTGGGGCTTTTGGAGCCAGAATAGAAGCGATATGCACTCCGTACACTTGCGCGGAGAGAGGAGTATCAACATTAGATGTCAGTTGAGTGGAGACGGACTTGATGATGTTCTGAGGGGATCCAACAGATTGCAGAGATGCAAAGTCTGCAGCCGCTTGTACTCCGTAGAATTTGTCCTGCATTTTGGTCTTGTCATCTTCAACAGTTTTCAGAGTATTCTCGAACTCTTTCGCTGAGATCTAAAACGTACACAGATTAAAACACTTAAATTATCAGGTGACCTCACTCAAAATGACTTGAAATTAATGTTATTTTCTGAAAGAATTCGAATTTCTTTAGAGTATCCGTTATTGGAAGTTAATCAAAACCCATATCTTTTCAAATGTTTACGGAATGAAAATTGCAACCTGTACTCACTATTGCAGCATAGCCATTTAAAAACATCAATAAACGATCAGATTGATCGCCAGAACTTAGAAATGGCTTCCGTGACATCTTAAAAATCAATTAAATTTTGTAATAAGCAAATTACTATAGTTATAAAACATTTTAACTGATTCATTAATAGAGTAAGCATGAACATATTTACTCTAAAAATCGAATTGAAAGAAAACTTACCCCGCATGTGAGTGCTTTGTTAATTCCCGCAATGTAGTATGCATTCTGCAACTGACCAGTTGAGGAGGCAACTTTAGATTTGACAAAGTCACAGGCTGCTTTTGCTCCTCCTTTCACAGGAATGGAAAGGGTCTTGAGGGTGCTGGAGGCGTAGAACAGAGAGGATAAGTCCTGCAAGAAAAATAGAAATCGAATTTCTCATCATTCAATTATTTACTATCAGTAAATTCGAATGAACCTATATGCCTACCCTTTATCAATAGTTACTGTTAATTTCTACTTCACACTTCAATATATAGTGCACTTGTTCATTGTCCTATATAAATTAACTGCTTTGACTGCAGTGCATTCAGCCCCTTCCAAGTAAACAAACATCCATAAACCCAATCCACAACATTAAATATTGTTATGACTTCACACCCCCCCCCCCGAAACTTTCATCGTAGATAGACATGAATGGTATCGTTTGAAATTTGAAATCCCCTGCAAAGAAATTTAGAAAGGACATTTCTGAATTGTTTATGATGGGAGATATGACGTTTTTATCGAATATCGGGTTTTCGCTAGTGAATTAGAAATTGAACAAAACCATATTAATTTCTGATTTTAATTCTTTTGTCAAGATAAATATTAATACCTACAAAAGCAGAATCAGATCGTAATTGGAGCTCTGGTTTTTTTTTAATGTAAGATATTTCACAGTAATGACTAGAAATTCAATTTGGATTAGGGACAAAAATCCACCGAGTGCATTGAGTTGGGATTCACCAACTTTAGCTCTATTAGCGCAGGAATTATGCGACGCTTCAGATTGTATAGGCATGCCCCAATTCAAATGGCATGTTCCCCTCCCTGTATACGGGTGAATTTCTTTTATCGCAGAATTTCTCATATCGAGCACTTTTTGAATTTCTTTTTCATTTTTTCTGTCGTCTAATATATCTCTAACAGTTAAATTAGAAGGCGTTCTGAATAAACGACGGTTTCCACCTACAGCTATTGAACCTGATGACCTTCAGAACACCTTAGTGTAAAAAAGTGAATATTTTGATATTTGCCTGCATTTATAATGTATGTTTATCCAAAGCTATCAAATGAAAAGGGGGTAAATGGCAATTAATGATACATAATTCAAAATTTTTGAGGGCTGCAGTAAGAAGGTTTTAGTTTCGATGCAAGCAGCTTATTGAAGCGGCACTTTTCAAACTTTAACAATTACTTATGTCAGGCTGCTTTTAATTACTTTTTCAATTCATGCTATTAATAAAAAACTTGTTTTTTCCAAATGAAGCGCAGTTCTAGTTGTTTCAAACTATTAGTTCACAGCTTTTAATTCGGACGCTACGTAGAAACCTTTTCACAATCTCTGATCTTTGAGCAAATGCGTCTTGCTGATCTTTTCATACTTTATCAATACTTGATGTTATAAAAAGAACGCTATATTTTCAAATTATGCATTGCTTTGAATGAAGAAAGATTTAGTTTACAAATTTTCAGGACACTTATTTTGACACAATTTTTTTTAAAACTCAGTGAGCTTTTGACATTCCGCCGTGCTTCTGGCCGTTTTTCAGGTCATGCTGTTCTTAAAAGAAGCAAGACGGCTCTCGTGCGAGTCTGTGCGTAGCACAGTATGTTCCAACATAACTCTCAAAGTTGCAACAACAACGTTTAAATTCCGTCAGAAACTGTTCGGAGTATCCGAAAGCAAATTATATGCATTGGAAAAATTACTTATACTGTTTGAAACAAAATATTTGTTTTTTTTTCGGCAGCCAAAAACAAAAACTCCTTAGCACATTCTGGAAAAATAAGAGTAATATAATTTGAAAGACACAGACACAGACAAACCATACAAGCACAATCGCACAATATACACATGACACACACGAAGATAAGCACACTAATAAAAACCCCCAACACCAAAAAATAACATTTAAAAATTTCCTTTTGGCAACTGGTCTTTATTCAAAATTCGTCAAGTACAATTAAGTCTTCTTCGTTTTTTTAATAAATAAATAGGCGTGGACTAGTTGAAGCACTTGTGCCGGAAATTGTAATTTTGGCAGCAAATTAAACTCCTTGAATTTTTTGAAAAAAGTTTGACAATTTTTGATGTCACAAGAAAAGGAAAATAGTATTTTTCTAAAACCTATTAATGTGCTATCAGATTCAGCCAGATTCAAAAAAAGGAATTTTCATTTTGGACAAAACTTAAGCCTCAATTTTGCCTCAATTTATTCAATTTTTATAAGATTGCAAAATTTTTTGCACTCTGACTCTATTCGTGTCTAACATTCAGGATCTCTACCAAAAATGTAAGGAACTAAATCTCTCTATTTTCCCTCTTACACACAATACACACATCACACACGACACACATGCACCAACATAGATAACCCCACACAAGTGCACGCACGAACACACAAAAGAAAAAATAAAATCATCTTAATTTTCTTTCGGGCAACTAACCTTTATCCGTGGTTCTCATCGTTCATTTATGTCTTGCTTGTTTTCTCTGGAGAATTAGGTAAGAACTTGTTGAGGCGATTGTATTGGCAACTGTAAAATTGACAGTAAAAAGAAATCTTTAAGTTTTTCCAAAACTTCAATCATTTTGGATGTATCATGAGCAAAAAGGGCCAGTTTTTTCAAACTCTCGAAGATGTTTTACCAACTAGATTTATTAAACACATTTATTTTTTTAAAATATTAAAACCGCAAACGTTTAGTAAAATTTAAGTAATTTCTAGTTTTTAAAGGCTGATACTTTTTGAACTCAGCCTCTACCTGTGTCTAACATTCAAAGGAAATAACTCTCTTTAACTAATTGTCTTTTTTCTCGTTCTCCTAAACGCACATACCACACATTACATTTTTATACACTCACAAGCATACTAACTAACACAAGCGCGCGCACACACAAACAAATAAATACACCGATACAAAATCGCTTTTTTCCTTCTGGCAACTGATCGTTACCTAGGGTTCGCGTAGTACATTTATGTCTTGTTTGACTCATCTGAAAAACTACGCGCGGATTTTTGAAGCAATGAGTCGGTAATTGTAAAACTGACACTAAAAGTTGAACTGAAATTGTTTCCCAAACTTGTCATATTTTTGTGTTTCAGGAGCGTAATGGTCTATTTCGTTTTTTCAACATCTCACAGGCGTTTTACCAGCCAGATTTTAAAAGCACAATTTTGGACACAAGAACCGTTTTTTGCAGAAACTACAATTTTTTTTTTCAAATTATAAGATTTCTGGCAGTTTTTGCACTCTGCCTCAATTTGTGTCTCACATGTAGAGAACGTTAAAGGCTGTCCATCTTATTTAGTACTAAAGCAGAACATTATAGATAATTTTCAAAATTCGGCTGTTTCACTCTTAGTATTTTTAAAGAAAGCTTTGTTTTGTGAACGGAAGAAACGATTTTTTCATCTATTAAAAACACTCTTCGTTTCTTATATGATCATCACAATCAATAAACTATTGAATTTTATAATTTACGAACATCCTCGAAGTCTGGAAAAGATAAATTCGATGAGCAATTTCAAAATACAGAAACGAAACAACCAAAATAATTTCCTAATTTTCAAAATAAGGTTCTGAACATCTGTGATCTGTTTTCCAACCTGACGAGCCATAAACTTCCAAAATATTCTGTATTTCATTATACTATAGAAGGTTAGTTTAGATGATCTCTTACATCAAGGAATAAAAACAGGGAAAAATCAGAAAAGAAAGTCATCTTTACTTTTCAATAAAGAATTTGGTTGATTTGATATTCATTCGAAGAAATCGGCTTTTTACGTCTACTGTTATGAAAATATAGAAAAAGCTATTTCTGATGAAAATAGAATTGTTTTTAGAGACTAAAATTTATAAAATACAATTTTCTGTTTATAGTTTACACTTACAAAGTTGATTTTTTGGCTAATTTGAGATCCAATTTGCCTGAAGTCTTTTATTTTCCAAAAAACTGTTCGATACTTTGGTTGCAACAGAGAAACATTGGTTTTTACAGCGGTTTTAAGTAAGTAGAAAACTGAGAGACTGAAAATACAGTTTTAAAGAAAATTTTAAGAAAAAAAAATGACTTTTTCGACTTTTCTGGTCAAATAGCTAAAATCGTTATTTTTAGGCTTGAAATTGTAAAATATTACTCGTGTCAGTCAAAATTCCCTTTAAACTAGCTAACTTTCCTACAAATTTCATCAATTGATTTTTTTTTAAATTTCAACGCGATTTGTCACCACTACCCCCATCCCGCGAGCGGTTTCGTCCTTTTCGATTTTTCCTTCGAAAGTGTTCCCCCTTTTTCAAGTTTCCGATAAACTTTTATAAAAATGGAAACAAGATCCCGAGGAATACAAAATGGTGTTTCTTTTTTTCTCTCCGATGCGTAAACAAAGAGTGAAAATTTGACTGAAGAAAAAAGTCAACCTCGCATAAAATAAAATTTGACTGAAGAAGAAAAAGCCAGCCTCGCATATATATAAAATTTGACTGAAGAAAAAAAACCAGCCTCGAATATTATATATATATATATATATATATATATATATATTAAAATTTGACTGAAGAAAAAAGCCAGCCTCGCATATATATTCCCCCATTTCTGAAAAAATGTCGGAACAATTATGGGTTTCAAAATCATTTTTACGTTGAAGTGCTTGAGAGGTTCGCTCTGACGACTGACAACACTGCAGAAGAGTAGACAGACTTTATACTTTTGTACTCATCTTTTCCGTTAGTTTACTTTAGTGAATTTCATACAACATTAGAAAGCTGATATGAGGAGAATTCTAACTACATGCAGTTTCTGTTGCTTCACAGTGCCAAACAGTAGCTACATATTTCAATGGCTTTGTCAACTCGGATTTTCAAAAATATTTGGTAATTTTCTTAGTTTTTCTGCATGCTTACTTCGTCATTTCTTGGCATTGATGCAAGTCGGCACGTGTTCGCTAAAGATGTACACTTTGTTTTATTTCCTTGAAAGTTAAGGAAGGCGATATTTAACCACTGATTTCCTTAACTGGGGATTGGGACTAGCTGTGCAAAAGCACAAACGCGATCCTCCTTGTTATAAAAAATGATACTTGATTAATTAGAGAATCAAACACAAATTCTTTACTTGTTGAGCTGGATTCGCGAGTGCACTTTGGGCGAGGGCTTCAACTCTCTGGAGATCGTCCTTCTTGAAACTGTCAGTGATTGGGGCAGTCTGAGACAAGGCAGAACCAACCAGAACAGCTAATAAAGTGGAGAGCGTGCAAATAAGCACACGCACGTTCATCATCATCAACATTCAACTGAAAGACAGGTAGACTTTTGACACTAAGATCTCACACCTCATAGGAAACTTATTGTTCCGACTCCTCTTGAAGAGGGGGGGAGGAGGAACTGTATACTCAAATGTTTTTTTTGTTCAGTCAATTTGGTTGACATTTATGCCAAAAATGCGGATGAGCGGGGTCGCACATTACCGATCCTCCTTGTTTAAATTTAAAATGTATTCAACGTCGTAATAATTACTCTGATAACGTAGGCGGCAGCGAGGGGGTTTAACTGACAGCCAAATTTTCATATAGGCTAATTAGCCAATTTGAAAAAATCTAAGAATCATAACTAATTATCTTTTGAAAAGACAGTATCAGCACCCACAAATTTAACAAAAAGTTTCAGCAACTAAACGGATTTGGAAGACTTCTTATGATGAAATTATACTTTATCATCCAAAAAATATGGAAAATTGAGTACAATTAAGCATTACATACTACTTTTTGTAGTTAAGTGCAGATAATCCGCGCCCGCAATGGAGTTTAGCTAATTCAATTTTAATGAGAGCTGCATAGAGCAGGCATTAAATCAACTTCAGCGTGAAGACGTGATCGACAAAAACTTCATCTGAGAAAAATTTACAAAAATATTACACATTATAGGCAAAAAAAGTCTTTTGTGAAGGACGGGGGAGGGTTGGAAGAGGGGAGGGTTGGGGATTTGGATATGGTGGTAGAGGATGGACGCGGAGTGGTGGTCGTGGTGGCGAAGAGGGGGTGATTGGGGGTTAATAATTAAAATTTATGACCCTCGTTTTTATGATGCCAATGCGGCGGCCACTAGCGAGAACTGAAGGTCGAAAAATCGACTGACTACTTAATGTGACGCTCGACGAGCTGTCATTCTAAACCAGACAATAGGTATCGAAAATAAACATCAATTAGCCTAAAATATTTCCTACTCAGCTCACTTGCTACAAATAAATACCAATGGCCAAAAACATGAAATTAAATTTGAAGCCAACGGGGGCTACATGGCACTGCACTTCCTGTTCATTTTGTAAAGGAGCCGGGAAGATAAAAATCTGATATTCACAGTTTAGCAGGATCAAAACCCAACAGTCATATTGGACGATATGTAAAAGCATACAGCAACAATGAATACAACTAAGTTCAATAATGATCTGAGTGCTTGGTTAACAATTAAACTGGGGTAAAAAGAGCAAATTTGAGATGTGAAAAGAAACCAATCAAAATAAGCGGCAAACAAAAATTTGGAGAGGAAAACAACTTCCACTGCATAAATAATATTCACGGAACGATATTAGAAGCAATTCAGCACAAGTTTAATTCTGTACAGATCGCTCAAAGTTCACATAGATTGAACAAACATGTGGTTATAAACAAATACGTGTTTCATTTTCATCACTTGTTTTCTAATAGCGTTATACATTCACGTATAGCCAAGCCAGCCGCTCACAGCATGAAGTTTTTAGCCAGCAACTATAAAACAGCAGATATTAATATTAGTCATAAGTTACTGGTTGCGTTCTCTTTAGTACTCTGTCGATATATGTCAGACGTTCTACTTATAAACTCTCGCAGTAGTAAAAAAAATAATGGAACGATACTCCTTACTAATAACCACGCAGTACAGATTAGACAGACCAACTGTCAAAGAAATTCTTCTGAATCCACTTCAAATACACAAATACACATGAAGCTGTTGCAGCGTACGCCGATCTGATTTTTCAAACTATTTGAAACCAAGCATGAAAAACCAGAACTGGATAAATCCAGAACGGACCGAAGTTTCAAAAAAGCGGATCTTTTCCAAAAAAAAATTTAATGCTTTTCTGAAAAGGGCATTTATTTTCACAATAACGTTCCTGTTATAATAGATCAACAACCATGAATGCAAGTTTTAAAGAAAATTTTAGTAGTATACCCCTTTAGAAAGCTCGTAATTACTAAAAATGCAATAAGAACAAGTTTTTGGTTGATGTTTACATTATATGCAGTGACTTATTGCTATATACATTATTTTCAAACCTCCGCTCTAATAGTATTTTCTAAATGCCTATTCACACGTATGCATACGTAATAACTCAAAAGAATACATAATGTTTTAAAATATACAAATGGGGTGTGCCTAATTTACTGGAGGGTTGGGCGCTAGCGGAAAAGATCCAAAAAAACAAAAAAGGAATTTTTCCCTCAGAAACAGTGATAACCGATTGTTCGACCCACAGTTTAACGATACCCACAGGGAGGTAGACAAGATAAGGAAAAGGAAAAACC
Source organism: Convolutriloba macropyga (assembly GCF_964194025.1). Taxonomy (NCBI): domain Eukaryota; kingdom Metazoa; phylum Xenacoelomorpha; order Acoela; family Convolutidae; genus Convolutriloba; species Convolutriloba macropyga. The sequence continues at coordinate 55,207,495 of NC_134470.1, read as the reverse complement.
CAACAGCTATTTCCCAGAGTATTCGCAGTAAAAGAATTGTATCTTTTAGCATAAAATCTTGAATATGAGTTGAACATCAAATGCTTCGCTAAATGCCAAGCTATCATTATACCAACTAGAGGCAATTGTTGATATTTCTTCAAAACTACAATATTTTAATTTTTTTTCTATTTTGGTCCTCCGAAACTGTGATAACAAACTTTTGGGCAGTCAAAAAGAAACTATATAGCTATGCAGACAAGATTCTCAAGACAAATTCTCAAAATTAAGTTTGAATAAAAATGAGAAAAACGAAAATGTTAGGACTAAATTTCAAAACATTTTTCAATTGTTTTCCTCGAGATTAGTTTATTTCCACTTTCTAAGGCTGAACAAAACAGTTAATATAAATATAAAACAACAAATTCTTTGAGATTTATTAACTGCGAAAAAGATTGTAATTTTGAAACATTCGGATTAAAAAATGTGTTTAGGAAAAGGCACAAAAACTGAATAAACATAACCAACTAAAAACGGGCGAATTGCTCTTAAACAGCCGGCGAGCGGTTGGTGTCGGTAGTAGCCAGCTGGGGTTTAGGCATGCAAGCATTAGCCAGGGGTTTTGAGCGAAGTGGGGGTAAGGGGGTGTCAAGTGATGGGGGTAGGGTTGTGGGATAGCTGGACGAGGGGGTCAAAATCGCCAGGATGGAGCAGGGTGAACGTGGGGTGACTGAGGAGTTTCAAACTTAAGAACCGCCCTTCACACCCTGAAATTTCCTCAAGTAGTTTTTACTATTAACTGCAAACATTACATCGAAAAAATGCGTGCCATTAGAATCCCAATAAGACCTGCCATTAAAATGATTCAGAGGGAAGACAACAAAAGAACAACCAAACGGGTGACCCAAAAAATACACCAATGTTTTTTGCAGCAAAATATTGCATTCAGAAAAATGCAATCAAGCAACATTAGAACTAGTTTATCACAATTAATCGAATTCGGGAACAATTACGCGCAAAAACAGAAGTCACAAATGACAGGTGGAAAATAATTCTCCCTCTAAAGCCAAACGTTGGTGTCTTTTCCAATAATCCCCCTTATGGTATATTACCATCCTTGGTGGGCTTTACGTTTTCTGACAATTAAGCGTGGGGGGGAGGGACGTTATAATGGGAAAGACCTCAACCAAAACACCCATTTCTCATTCCAATTAAAAACAGAGTGGAAACCTTTACTTTTGAAGCTACTCGTTTTTCTTACATCTGCCTTTTCAGTGTGACTGAAATAAGCACAATTTGACTTCTCATGGTTAAGCAAAGTCGAAGAGCAACAAGACGTGTAAAAAAGGCTTAAAAAACACGATTGGAAGAATTCCGCAAACGACTCGTAGTAAGAAATCTGAGAATGTCACCTGACATCTACAGTTTCATCAATTACTGTCAAAACTCGTCATAGAAGAAAGAACTCATCGCAATTCTCACACCAGATTGAAGGGACAAAATTATGGAACTTCAAAAATCATTCAAATTGGTTTAATTGGTGAAATATGTCATTGCTACCGGAACATTGCTGAAAAAAAGTATAGTATTTGCAAGAAATTAATTACAATTCTCGTTTGCCTAGTGTACATTTGCCTGATGGATTCTTTTGGATGTCCAGGAGAGTAATCATAGAAAACTATCATGAAAAACCTGTTCCGCGCGAAATTTAAAATTCTAGTCCAATATGATGTGCCAGGTACTTGCGGCCGAATCTAATACACCAACAAATCAGAGTCAAGTAAGTAATGGCATTGAAGCAAAATAAATAAAAGATACACTGGTATTGTAAAAAAAATTCTCAAGTTTCCAAGAAAAACAAACAGAAACCTTCACTCTTAACGAAAAAACTATCCCATTGGCACTCCATGCTAGAATGTCAAACAGATAGTGGGAATACGTTATAAAGGGAAAGACCCCAATTAAGACAACCATTTCTCATTCCAATTAAAAACTGCCTGAAAGCCTTTACTTCTGAAACTACTCGTTTTTCTTACATTTGGTTCTTCAGTGTGACTAAAATAAGCACAATTAGTGTCAAAAGGGCTTAGAAAACACGATTGTAAGAATTCCGCAAACGACGCGAAGTAGGAAGCTGACAATGTCACCTGACATCTACAGTTTCATCAATTACTGCCAGAACTCATTATAAAAGACAGATCATAACACATCGCAATTCTCACAACAAATTGCCTGGACAAAATTATGGAACTTCAAAAATCATTGAAGTTTAATTTGTGAAATATGTCATTGCTAAAATAAAATTGCTGAAGAAAACTTAAGTACGTATGTGCAAAGAAATGACTTACAATTTTTGTTTGCCAATAGTTCTTTTGCCTAGTGAATTCTTTTGGATGTCCAGGAGAATAATAATCAAAAACTATCAAGGAAAAAACCTGTTCAACACGGAATGCAAATTTCTAGTCCAATCTGGTGTGCCAGGTACATTCGTCGGAATCCAATACAATAACAAATCAGAGCCAAGTAAGTAATGGCAATGAAGCAATGTATATAAAAGATACATTCGTATTTAAAAAAATTCTGAAGTTTTCAAGAAAAACGAACAAAAACCTCCACTTCTAACGAAAACAAACCATTCCCATGACACTCCATGCTAGAATGTGAAACAGATATTAATACAGAAAACGACCTAGAAAAATTCGCAGAGTAATAAAAACTTTGAATATTTGCAAACAATAAAAATCTTCACCATCTCAATTATAACTATTTTCATTTAGCATCAACCAGTCAATGGTCTCAACCAGACACTGCACAAAAAACATAGACCAAAAAAAAACACAAATCTTACCTTCATTATCTTCGAAAAGTTACCTTAAAGTCTGGTCCATCTCATAACATAACAACTTAGTTTCATTTGCAACTATCCTTAACTTTACAGCATGGGCAGAAGCAAAAACGGTTCTACTAAACAGTTTTTGAAAAACAGACAAGGAGGCTCAGTAATGTGCGTTTGCACATAAATTTCCGACCCCGCTAATCCGCATTTTTGGCATAAATGTCTAACAAATGAGGAACAGATAGAAAACCCTAAAATTAAGGTATTTTTCAAAAAAATTAGTATGAAGATAAAACTAACTCGGTAGAGTAAAAAAACGAATTAGTTTGATGAGATCAGCCATTATTAAGAAAGCAAGTAAAAAACAAAATCTAACAACAATAACAACAAACCTTAATATCATCCAAAACTTTAAAAAACTTATTAGCAAGGTCAAAATATTCGTCAAATGAAACTAAAACTAAACAAAACAACTTGTACTCCATCAGAAAAGATATGCGACTACTCCTTAATAGGGCCCGGTAACAATTAGACAAAAAAGAGTAAAAAAGCAGCAAAGTTTAAAAAAAGAGCTTAAACTTTTAAAAACAATTAGTTTCAAAGTAACCAAAACCGTTGGATAGCATTTGAAAACGTCAAACAAGATCAAATACACCTTTATAGGAGGGCATGAAGACTTGACGTCATTCAATTTTTTATGCAGTTACAAAAAGAACACCGAGACAACAAACAAAAATTCAATTAAAACTTGCGAGAAAACGCTGTCGAAGCCGTAAAGGCATATTTTCCCCGACAAAATAGGTTGAATTGAGCTTTCCTCGAAAACCAATAATGTGGCGTGCCGGCTCTTTTTAATGAGAATAGGTAATAAATAGACAAAAAACAAAGGTTAAAATTATGTAATACCTTTGTATTTTTCGAAAACAATTACTTTTCAAAGCATAAAAACCATTAGCTACAAAATGAAATATTTAAATAGGTAGCTTATTCGAACCCATTTAAAATGAAGTGCTTGGGACCCGTAATTATTCAGAATATGTCTTACGTCTACAAAAAGAGCATCAAATTTAGACAAAAAATCAAAACCTAATTTCCTTTGCGAAAAACCTGTGTCGAAGCCAGTAAATACGACATCTTGAAAAACATTAGATTTTGTACACTTGCACCTTCCCTCGACGACAATAATGTCATATGTGACCTTTAATAAACGAGACTAGGTAACAAATAAACAAAAGTTAAATATTTTTTATTTTTGAAAGCAATTGATTTCAAAGCCATAAAAGCCATTAGCTAAATACTCAAATCAGAATATAGGCTCATTTATTCCTCCAACAAAAGCCAATGAGACCTGTCAAAAACTTGGAAAGACAAAGTAAGAACTACCGTTAAAGACAAATGTAAAAAAATCAATTAAATTCTTCGAGAAAGGGGTGTTGAAGCCGTTCAAAACCATAATCCATACATTAAAAATTTATCATATGTTCAGTTGTGCCCAATTTTGAACGCCATTAAGATTATATGTGAACTTTCAAAAATGTGATAATGTGATAAAACGAAAAAAAAACGCGAAAAATGGGCCAATGCCTGAAATTAAAAAAATGTGAAATCTAGTATTATCGAAGCCAGAAAACCATAACTTAACGCGCAAAAAGATTAAATTTTAACTCAGTAGAAAGAAGAGGACGAAAGAGCATTCTTTCTTTGCTGACACTAAGTTGCAAGTTGACCAAATTCAGAGAAAAACTGGCAAATTTCTAGAAGCCATTGTTTATTTAAAATTAAAACATTTTTAGAAGTCAAAACGACCAAAATCTTTCGAATAAAGAAAGAAACTAGATACACTAATTTGGAACTAATTATGAAGCCAATTGAACCTATCAACACAGCTTTAAGAATAGTTCTTTCTTTAATTAACAGAAGAAAGCTCAAACTTTTTTTCAAAAAAGACCGACTGATTACAATTCGAATTAATTTTGGATTGTAACAGTCCAAGATTGGACCAAAACCAGCCTTGCTATTGCTGTTCATCCATTAAGAACACTCGAATTGTTTCGAATGTTTGTTAGTTAAATGGTCAAAAAATGCTGCGTTTTTGATAGTCATAGAGTAAAGTTACCAAAATACGGCAAAATTTAAATTCCAGAATACTCTCAATGGAAGTGGAAGTAAAACTAGCTCCCTTCGTAGTTTACAAAGATATTGCTACTTGTTTTTGGGTTTGTACTTCCGGCAAATTTACTCAAAGTGGACTAAAGAAGCTTAATTCGGGTAATTTTTGATGAAAAAGGGTGAAATTTGAAATATTTAGCCAAAATTTTAGCCAAAAAATAGTCAACAATACAATACTTTTTTGTCTTTGAAAATAAAATCAACAGGAATATTGTTAACAATTTTTACATATTTTAGCAAAATTGACGCAATTTTAAACAAAAATTGAGAATAATGTGAATAAAAACAACGCAAATCGGTCTCATTCACAAAAATTTAAAGCACGATAACTCGATCTAGATAACAAAATTCAAAAAAATCTTTTTAATTCCATATTTTACGCTGGACGAGCTTTTTAATGATACCACTCACAATTCTGTACGATGATTATATCGATCGGTCAAAATTGTCTGAACAAAAAAAAAACCCATTTGAGTATATTGTTCCTCCCCCCTCAGAAAGGGGTTAGAACAACAATGTTTATCCCATAAATGATAATAAGCAAAGGAAACTCACTATTGTCCAATAGCACATAATGTTCTGACCTGGCTCATTCATCCACATTCTTGGCTTAACTGTCTGCCAAATGAAATAAAGCTACTACTCTCGAAAAAAATAGTTAAAATAAGCTATACAAAAAAACCAGTTGAGTATATAGTTCCTCCCCCGTTCAAGAGGAGTCGGAACAAAAAACAGAATGCTAAGAACATTTTGCCACAAAACTGTCTTCAGCAACTAAACACGACAAAATTTGCATCACCTGGCTTGAATTGAACTTCTAGAAGTATTTTATCCGTCATACGAAATGAACACAACGAAAACAAAATCTGCAGAAATACTCAATTTCTTCTCAATTGGTTGGTAATTTTATGAAGCTATTGTTGCCAAAAAGTCAGTCCCAAAACATATCAGAAGGCAACACGCTTGTCACTCACCCCATTTGGAAATACATTTGGAAATACAACCAAGGTAAGGCCAATTATAGCTCCACTCAGCTATTAACAAGTTACGTGCAAATTAGTTATGCAATTATGCTGTTGATGCTTCAAGTAGGCGCCCACCTATGTGGACAGACAAGTTTTCAGAGGAAACGAAATTGATCTCTGCTGAAAATCGTCTGTCAGTTTTCAACGCATATGCTAATTGTAATCGCTAACTTCAGCTCCCCGAATTTCAAAACTAGACCTGATCACGATAAATTATAGGGAATACATTACATTTAAACAAATTATAAGACAGCAAATAATAAAAGCTAAAGGAGATAGCATCATTATTTTCATCATTATCCGTCCATTCAATGCCAAAACAAAGAGGGTGCAAAATAACTAAACCTCATTTACAACATAAGTAATTCTGTCAAATAAATCCACCGATTGACCCACGGGTTTATCATTTCACATCAACAGAATGGCCAAAGAGCGATTGGAAAACACACATTAAGGTTAAATCCGATATGTCAGTCTCTCAATCAAACCAACGGAATATTAAAGTGGACTTGAAACCTATCACCAAAAATCCACACTTTTATAAACAAATTTTATTAACACGTTTTATGTCGATAGCTTGAAGAGCTCTGATCCAAAAGAAAAGCAAATTTTTGACCCTATTTTGCTAATTTTGAGCCAGCTCTACAATTCAACTTTACCCGTTTGCGAGGAGCCCCGATTTCTGGAACTATCAGAACTCTTTCCTGAGTTTCTATTGCCACTTGACATTGATTGGCTTAAAATTTGTCTGATTTCTGAGTCGTACTCTTTCCACTCGGGAACAATACGCATCGCTCTGTCTAACTTGGGCTCTTTGGTTAGAGGGTTATTACAAAGATCTATCGTCTTAGCCCTTGATAGAGATTCGTCTGAGCACCAAGTTTCGCACCAGAGCCACTCAATAGGCAACGATTTGATTCGCACTTGGTGAATCATATTGTTCGGCAAGTCCTGATCTAAGTTAGCTAAGCTGTTCGGATCTTGACTCAGACCTTGATACTGTCCGCGTAATCTGTCACCTGCGGCGATCTTTCTAAACTTCTGCAGATCGATGACGTACAAGGCGCTGATGTGGTACTTCCTGCCCGCCAGATGTCCGGCCCAGTATCCTGACTTCCAAAAACGGAAGCCCTCCATTTCTTTCTTATCGTCACAGAAAGGAGTGTAACCATAAGGTGCTCCATCCAGATCCATATCTCGCAGCTCAGTTAGATCGGCACGTACAACCTGGTCAGCGTCAACAAATATGATTTTCTTGATATTGAGAGGAAATAGGACATCGAGGAACAAAATTTTATATCCCCAAATCATTCGCTGCTTTTCAGTCTGCTGGTTCAGCCATCGTGGCCATTTATACTCAACGAGTTCGTACTCAAAATCGTAGTGTTGTTTCATTGCGTCAACCGTATCTTTGAATGATGGTGAGAGGTAGTTCTTTAAGAACCAGAACTTGACTGGAGCTTTAGTGTTCTTAAGAACACTGACCATCATGACACGCATAAACCTTTCATAAAGGTGACCAGACGCGACTGAGAAAATGTTAAGGACCTCAGCCTCTCTGTCATTTGTACAATCCTCTCCTTCCGGGCACGACGCTTTTGCACTTTCAGAGCCAGCGCTACCATTGTCACCAAATAATGACGACTTGACTGTATCCCAAATTCCTCCTGTCTTTTGTGGTTTATCCGATTCTACTTGTCCAAGGACGTCTTTGTCCTGCATTCCCGGTTTTTTGCTCACAAAAATATGGATAAACTTGTTAGTGAAACTGCGCATCGATACAATCACATCTTCAGAACCGGCAGGCGTGCTGGTACCCTTAGTCGTTGCAATGTCATAGATCTCTTTTGAAGGTCCATCACGAAGTTCCAGGAACCAAGATCCCGGGTTCGCCTTAAGTTGGAAATATCCAAGATTTGCCATCACAATGGTGTCATACAATTGCGGTTCGCGACTGGTACCGAGAGTAAACTGTAAACCTCTCGGAGGCTGCCCACTTTGCTTCTCATAACAATGCCCCTCTAGCAAAATGTGAGCAAGCTCATAGTTCACATGTACAGTCTCAACGTCAAGGTCTTTCAAAAGTATATTGTCCAAATCATACGGCGTTCTGACAGCTTCAACCAACCAGCTTTCAGGAGTCTGTAAGTTCATGGTTAGCAACGTAGCTTTAGGCAGCCCAGTAAATTTGGCTTCTAACTTGGAATTAGATATAAATCCATTTTGGTCAAATTCTAGAGATGTTGGTAAAACGTAACGATAGAAACTGTTTAAAGGCATTTCTGACCATTTTCGAACGCAGTTCATAACGACAGAAATTTCAACATTAACAACTTTGTAAATCTGCTCCAAAATTGTTGAAACTTTTTGTGCAGCTCGGCTAAGTGGGTCTACAGCAACGTGTATTTGATGATGAGGTTCATCTGGCTTTCTCGCTGGCACATGAATTACACCAAGCCGGTCGCGGAAGATTCCTTTTGGCATCTCAACACGTTCACTGTCAGCTGCGTTTTTCAATAACGTTGACGTAATTTTCATTGTGAGATCACTCAACTCATTTCCGACTAAGTTTAACTTAGTCATCAATTTCAAGGCTTTTGTGATCTCTTTTGATGATAAAACATGAATGTATTTGTCAACCAAACCGAAGTCATCGTAGCCAAATTCTTCGTTGCCTTTGAACGGCCCAATGACTTTACCGTTTGCAATTAGCATTTGATCAGTTGCTTCAGCCTTCAGTACTTCCTTGGAGAACTCTGAATGAATTGCATAAATTTCGTTCAACTTCTTTTTGTCTTCAAAAGCCGCATGGAAGGCTTTCGAATCCATTCCAGTAATTTCCAAGTCTTTCAAACTTCTGGCGCCAGATTTTAGTTCCTCTACGAACTCTTCTTTGACCAATTTAGTTATGAACAGTTTCGCATCTTGGTTATTTTGTGATAACAAAGTTGCCAAAATTGCATCACTTATTAGGGAGTCCTTGCCTTTATGATTGAAGAGGAACCCTATACGCATGGAGTCCGACTTTTTAAGGTACTTCAGCGCTTGGTACGCCAAGGCACGTCCTTTGGGTTCTTCAAGACTGGCAGCAACCCACAACGTCACACCCTTGTCAAACTCTGGGTTCTTCTTAGCAATGTAGAGGATCTGTGTGCTAATGAATTCGGTCATCTGGGCGTGATTCATGGACGGAAACGGAGTATTCTCCCTATACCTTGCATACTCAAGGTACCTCGACAAGTCTTTGTTCAAAACTCTTTCATTTAACCTCGGCATCACGTGACTTTGCTCCATGGCAAAATCGAGCAGATCTGTGTCGTCATCAACATCGCCTTCCCATACCACTTTCTGCCAGAAGAATGTTCCAGAATAAATATCACTGATGATTAATTCGTCCAAGTTGTCAACGTGCGAAACTTTGATTGGCTTACCATTGTACAAAACTACAGGCAAATCGCCCAGACCCGATTTTGCGTAATATTCGCTTCCGAATACACTGTATTTATCGTAAGCTTCATCCGCAATTATTGCCTCAAAATTTAGATAGTTGGAAAACTTTTCCTCGAATTTTTGCTTCAACAGGTCTTCATTGATTGTTTCTCCGGCTTGAATAGCAGCGTAGACAGATTTAAGAAAGACCAAAGAGTCTTTTGGTACATTTTCATAGAAAAAGTAACCAACAATTCTGTTAAGTAACACATTCATTTCGTCGTTTTCGTCTCGTATAAACACAAATCCAATTCTGGACGGTACTGAATTCGTCAACAAATACTGTGCAGTGACAACGTACGGCTTCGATGCAACATCCGCCGGATTTATGATGAACACTGTGTGGTGGATATTTCTGCCCAACCGTCGAAGAGAACCCGGGAAGGTCGGTTGCAACAGGTACTGCATAGACTTGGGCCATTTTTTATACCTGTCATCACGTTCTATATCGTTGACATAGTTAATCGCATCATTTCTGATGTCAACAGCATATTCGTCCTCGCCCTGAACGCCAATGTTCAAGTTCAACAAATGCCGAATATACTCAAAAGGCAGACCAAAATTGAACAAAGACGTTATCAACTTCGATTCCGAGTAAAGAACGTCAACTAATGAAAATGGGTCCAGGGTTTCGATGTCAATTTGCAAACCATTTAACAACATGAAACCCGAACCTTCATTGACGACATTTTCTAGAACTCTCTGCAAGCTTGTCACGTCGTCTCTAAGTGCCCTTGAGACTTTGATTTTTGAGAACTCGTTCGCATAAATTGGAAAATTTTGAGAATAATCTTTCAATGCGGACAACGCTTCGTAAGGATCTTCGTTTTCTTTCAACTTCTGCACAGTTTGATAACTCAGATCCGATAACTCCCATACTTTCAGAGGCTTCAAACCTTCTGCTTCCTGGATCAAATGGAACTGGAATTGGTTCAAATTCTCTTTCAAATCAGGGTTGGCTTTCTTCAGTTTGTTGAAGTCAAAACCTTTTATAACCGCGTGATCTTCTAACGCTTCTAATTGCGAACTCTCGTCTGAATCTTTACTGCTGTCTATTGCTTTGTATTCTGTCGATTTGATGGCAAGTTCAACACCAAATCCTGATAAATGAACTAACTGCTTCGAGGAATATCTCTCAAAAAATCGCAAATAGTATTTTATTTCTCCATCATTTGATAACTTTTTCAAAATTTCATGAAAGTCTTTAAAAGATGGTGTCCCTAAATTTGCGTAGAGAATCACATTCAAAGGTGTTTCCTCCTCCGAGAGTTTAGAGGTAAAAACGTGATCAAAGTCGAAAACAGGCGTTGATACAGATTGTAAACTTTTCATCTCTTTCACTAGTTGCTGCACAGATTTATAATCACAAGTAACTTTCTCTTTTATAACTGCAAATGCTTCACATTTTTCCGACTCGAGGTAATTTTTGCTCATTTGTTGATACATGGCAATTGCGGGCGAATCAAATCTAACAGATAAAGAGAACTTTAACGATTCTTTCACCCTCTCGTCTAAGAACTGCGTGTTTTCCACAATCCAGTTATACGTATCTTGATCCGTGAAATTGGCAAAGTCTTTGGCTACTGTTGACTGGACAAAGTGCCAGAAAGAGTCACGCTGACTGCGATCTCTGGACAGGAATTGTGCTGTTTCTAAAAGAAGAGGAGTTTCACTCCATCGTGACGTCATAGAAACCGTCACTGGTGTTGCGAGGGCTAAGTCGACGAACTGGGCTAATGCTACTATAAGTATGGATAGAATCCATGATAGCACCTTTTTGTTCACGTGTGAGCATGAACCACTACTGACTAGGAAATCACGCATGATTTTCCTGAAAATAATTTACATTCAATGCTCAATTTTTAAATCTTTTGAAATTCCTCGAGCAAAATAGAAAGTGGATTTATGCCTTCGCACTAAAACGTCAACAGACCCTTTAGACAGTATAACAACTCCAATCGGAGTGATACTGTATCCCAAAAACTTAATCATGACCTCAAGTTTAGCGGAAACAACTGGAAAGCTCATGTAAGAGCAACCATAGAACAGACAGTACTCAAAATAGACAAATCAAAGTATGAAGTAAAAACAAAGGGGGCAGTCCAGGGGTAGGTAGGTAGGTTATGGTTGGAGCGGATGGTGTTAGATTGGGAAGGGGGTCACACAACGTCTAAAAATACCTTGAAAAACAACAGCGTTCACATAAAAAGAGTGAATATTAACGAAAATAAAACGTTGCAAATCGCGGGTCAAAATTTGATAACAAAGAGGGTATCCATTTCAAGTTGTGAACAAAACCGTTCTAGCTGTAAAAGAACAGACGGAAGACTGTAGGAACGAAACCATGGTTCGTGCTATTCAAAGTACTTGGAACCAGCACACACATATAAAAACTAATACTCCTTTTGGGAAAGGAGTATTGCGGAAACTAATACTCTATTACAGAAAAAAATCGTTTTGGGAAACTAATTCTCTATTACAGAAATAACTACAATTGAATTCATACAAAAAGCCGAATCTTAAAATATGAATTCAGCCATGAAAACAATGGGTTCCGCTCCGATGACCTATAATTAGACCAATACGTTGTCATCTGATTTTAAAGGTACGTAAGTGATTATTACACTTGAATTTTTTTCGGTTTTTATGTCAAACAATAACCGCGGTTAAACTTTTTTTATTTTGAGATACTTTAAACTAAAAACGCACTGAAAACTGCCAAACTACCAGCATGTCTGTGAATCATCGGATAGATCTCTTTACCAATTTCTGAAAACTTTTTATATATATTTATTTATATATATATATATATATATATATATATATATATATATATATATATATATATATCAGATGTGCAAAATTTTAGACAATGCCCACATGCTGGAAGACAAGATAATAAAAAAATTATATTGACAAAAAAACACAAATTGCTACCAAAAATTTATTGAAATCTTTAATAATAAATGACTTCAAAACCAAATTTCTTTGATACCCACCCAAAAAAAATATCTTTGATACCAACCCAAAAAATTGTTATTTCCTCTCAAAAAGATACTACCGCTTACGGTGACCATGTAATGTTTGAGCGTCTTTTCGAAAAAGCTTTACCTTGGGGGGAATTGACTTCTAAACGATTTGGTGGAAAATTAAGAAAGGCGGGAACAATCGGGATAATCAGGCAGCTGTCATTCGTTTTTATCCATTACCCTAAAAACAACTATAAAAAATTTGGTCTTCCCCGCTTTGAAAATGAGCAGAACTGGAAAAAATTCGATCGCGAAAAAACGACATCAAGTCGACAATAAGTACTTATCTTAACTTCATTGCGCAGCCCCTATAAACTCAATCTGAAGACTGCAACAACTAACGAAAGGTTCGTGGTAATCAAAACTGGCCGTATATTTCAAAAAGCTAGCAACCCATTTAAAAACTTAAGACACAGAATCTTGAAATATAACCCGGCGAAGGAGGGTGGACGGTGCGGGTGAGTGAAAGGGGAGGGGGAACCAGTAAGCGGCTGGCTTTGGTAGTAGCCATAGGTTTAATATACTGAACTTTTCAATTTTTTTTTAATTTTGTACATCCAAAACGGACAAAATTCTATAGCTATGCAGACCGGATTCTCAAGACAAATTCTCACAATTAGGTTTGAATACAAATTAGAAAAACAAATATTCTAGGATTAAATTTCGAAACTTTCTTCATTTGTTTTCCTCGGGAGCAGTTCATGTCCATTTCTGAAAAGAAAAAGTTATTTTAAACACGCAGATATAACCATAAAACACTCTTTTAAAATTACCAACTATGAAAAAAATGTGTTTAAAAAATATTTTGAGCTTTACGGAAAAAAATATGTGTAGGAAACAGAACTAAAATTTATAAACGTACCCAACTTAGGTCGGGCGAATCGCTCTTAAACGAACGGCAAGCGGTTGGTTTCGGCAGTAGACAGCTGGGGCTTAGGGATGCTAGCATTAGGAGGGGCCGTAGGCAAAGTGGGAGGTCGTGTTGTGGGGTATGGGGGATGCCTGAACGAGGGGGTCTCCAAATCGCCTGAATAGCGGTGGGATCCGACTAGAAGGGTCAAACTCTTTAGATCACAATCAGCCCTTCAGAGCAAGAATCTATTTCGCCCCAAAGCAGTTCCGGCGAAGCGCATAATTAAAGACTGGCAAGGCCCTGAGAGCAGCTCAGCTGCTTAATGCCCTCCGGGCTTAACCTGTTTCTCCCGTTTCTGAGGAAGAGAAGTTAAAGTGTCAGACTAAAACTCGGTCAAGCGAAAAATCGCAAAACGATTGCAGGATTACTATTAATATAATTACTACAAACTTCGTTTGCGAACAATTTAATACATAGGGGCCTCTATATAACGGCAAATAGCTCACTTCATTGACTTTGAGTTGAACCAACCTTATGTACTCAATTTAACTTCAGTTGCTACAATTAAAAACCCTTTTTAGTAAAATTCAGATGTGATAAAAAAAGATTCCTCGGCCTTAAGTTCCGCTTTAACAATGAAACACAGTCACCTTTGATTTGTAAAAACCAAAAAAAAACACCAAACACTTTGAAATGTAAATAAAGAGGAGGGTAAGAGAAAACTGCGTATCACAGATGTTGAGTAATACAACATGAAATGAACAAAACAACGGAAGGTACTGACAAAATGATTATATGAGCGTATATCAGATGTGAGCGTCAAACCGTAAAGATGCAGCCTATATCAGTTCGATCCAAAATTATAAAAAACAGCAGCTGACCTTATATTTCAATTCTAAAAAAATTAAAAGCACTTCGGGGCTTACGGAATTAGATGAATGCTCAGATTAAAGATCAGAACTAGATACATAACGGACTACAGTCGTGCGAATTGCTCTCAAATGACAGGCGAGCAGTTGATTTTGGTAGTATAAAGATGGGGCTTATGGATGCTAGCAATAAAAGTGTGCGTGTGTGTGGGTCTTAAGCGTTTTGGAGGATGGTCCAAATCGCCAGGTGGAGGAAGGTGTACAGAGGGAGTCTCGGTGATGTAGTCATTTTTGATAATTGAGAACAGTGTGTTTTCACTTGTTCACTGTGCTTGATAATCGTCTGCTTTCTCATCAAATTGTCATTACGAGTGTCCCTGAGCAGTGTTTGCCGATGCTTTTGTTTTCATTGTAGTTAATTCGAAAATTAGCTAACAACCTTAGTTCTTTTTGAATATATTTATTTCAAAATATTGCTTCATTGAGGGTCCTATTCATTTCAAAATTCAGTCGGCTAAAGATAGTTCAAAATATTTTTTAAAATACTGTCTGGAAAAATTTTTTAGTCTTCGTAAGAATTTGCAGAAATAAGAATTCTATTTCTGCAAAATTTAATTTTCTTGGCTTTTGATTGTTTGTTTTAACCAAACCTAATACTTTTTCAGGACACATTTTTTTTGTTTCCTTGAATCACCAGCAAAGAGAACTTCAGACGTAAAGAGTACTTCAGACAGACTATACGCAAAGCGTATAATCGCTGTGAAATTTAGAGCCCTGTTTTATATTGTGGCCCCTACCTTGTAATCAAACACTGCGTGCCCTCGTTTTCTTATAAATTTTGGTTTTTTTTTTATTTTTCCGTGCTCACTTTTCTCCAAATTTTTGAAATTCACTGTTAAAAATTTGAGCCTTCAGACATATGGCGCCTAAAACAAAATTTTCCAAGTAAAATCGACATGAAATGTTGCTGTTTTTTGTATTTTTGATTATTGACTAACAATTTAATCCATTGCGCCGTTTTTTTGTACTGTAGGCGCATCACTTTCTCAGCCTGCTATTAATTTTCTGCGACTTTTGTTTTTAGGCTCAGTCTTAATTTTACCGCTTTTTGAACAATTTGCGCAGAATCTTTTGTATTTTCTAGGCTAATTTTACCCGTCGTTCATTTCCATTTTACCCTGCTCAGTCTTCATTTTAGGAGCAGCTGGTTAGCAATAGATTGAGGAAGTTAGGAATCAGGAATAGCAACGAGGTAAAACTATAAAAAAGTATTAGATGCGCGTTGCCCCACCTTTATTAGTTAATTAGTTTACTGCAAATTGTTATTGATATGTGTCCCTCGATCCCTTCATTAAGACGTTGGATTAATGCTATGAATCAATTGCGTTCAAAATAACTCACTTTTAATAGTTTTCTATTCATTGCTTGTCTTGATCAAAATCGGGATTCTGGAAACCAATCGCGGCTATTTTCCGGAAATCTGCTGTGTATGTTTTGTATTTAGTTGCGCTGAAACCGAATTTGTAGCACTTATATTAGTCAGGCGGTATTTTTCATGCGATTTTTTGCGTGACTGCGGACGCAGCTCTATTAGAGCCTTACACTTTACTAGTCTAAGTATCCGATTCACTAACTTTTGAGAAGACGGTAGTTCATGAAAAGGCGGATTTAAATCATAAGAGTTTGACCGCCCTTAGTCGAACCCCAAAGCACATTTTCATACTCAACTTATATGGCCCATTCCAAATTGTTTAACAACCAAAACTATTACATTAGAAGCCCAAAATAAACTTTATTGATTGAACTTCTATAATTTCCGGGAACTTGCAATTTAAATAAAGATACATGCGGCCACAATTCCACATCATCGCATCAGTAAAAAGACAGTAAACTCCATCGCGAAAACGAAAAAAAAGTATTAAGTAACGATTCTTAAAGAGTTTCAAAACACAATTCTCAGAGCGAATGCTTAATTTTTTGCTCAGAAAAAAAACGACGTAAATTTCAGAATGGGCCGGCTGATTGCCCAATAATAGCCGTAAATAGACTACTGAGTAAAATCAACGCCTAAGGTAAAACGAGTGAGAGGTCAAATCTATCGCATCCTGATTCTTCCTGCGGCGGGGGATAACTAAAAGCACCAGGGAGACTTCAAATGGCGTCATCAGAGGTATAAAAAATTACACAAATTTCGGCTCACTTTTCATCTGACTTGTAGTAAAGAACTGCCGCCATATGAGTTCAGCTGCTGACTTCTGTGATGAGAAATTTAGATCACGCGAAATAAAAATTTTAAGGGCGTAAAAGTCGCTAAGTCGAAACAGTCAAGCAAAAATTTTGCAAACATAGCTGGCAGATTGCCAGAAAACAGCCGCAATAGCTTCATAGATCTGCAGTCTAAAAAAAAGTAAAAAAGACAGACCAAAAAAATCGTCTTTTCATTGAAGGCTGATGTTAAGCAAAATCTGTATAAGTTTTTGTTGCCTCTATTAGCTGCTCTCTAACAACCTTCATTTAGAGTGACACACACCGATTTGACTTTATCTCTTTGAATTAAAGTAAATAAAAGTCAATTTTAAAGTGAGGAAGTCATTTTTGAGAGCGAGGTAAGTCAAGTGTGACCAAAAATTTAATCACGCAAATGAACAAAAAACTGGGCCCACTAAGAGCGAAAAAGGACGTCACGCACGCACTTCAGTTGAAATTGCATGAACGAATGAACAAAAAGCAGAAATGAAGTGGTTGTGACATCATATGGTCGCAACAAAAATCGCGACGACGAAATAAAGAAACATAGCCGGAAGAATTCCAGAAGCGACTCGAAGCGTCAGAACTTCACAAACAACCGTAATCTAAAAATTGGTGAAGTTTAAACCACTATCACAAAGAGAAACAAAGTACAGCAGAGTTTTATATTATCGAAAACGTTTGGTAACGTTAAAGCCCGAAAAAATTAGAATGGTCGAAATACTGATCGGCTCAAACAACTGACTGGGCTATCAGTTGCCCTCAAATAATTCAAGATTCTAGTCTCATAAAGATCGAGAAAGCAAACGGCAGATAAATCTTAGAAACTAAGTTTAATTTTTTAAAAGAATGCTCAATTTAAGAATCAGAAAACCACTACAATTAGATTTCTAATCGCTGCAATTAGGACAAAAACCAAGCATCTTCCGTGTTGTATATACAAAATCATTTCACATTAACTCAAAAATGAAATTAATCATAGAAAAGACACAAGCAACAGAATAATATTCAAAGGCAAAAAATCGTTCAAAAACAGTACCAAGGCAGCAAGAAAATTGCAATAAAATAGTATTAAATAAAACTTTGGAAAAGGTTGTCTAGCAAACTCTCAGTACAGTCTTATTTTGAATGAAATCAATTGCAAACTAGAAAGACAAAAATCAAGAGACTGTAATCAGTCAACTTTTTAACAACTAAAAAATCAATATAACAAATATAAATGTAGAAGCCAGGATAAAACTAGAACCACACAATCTAGAATGTGAAGAATATGGACACAATGTAACAAACACCGTAACAAAAAGACATTCTTGATTTTTGAAAGTTAAACGAATACATTTCCTTGTTCAGCATTCGCGACATAGAAAAGACAACGAGTCATCCGGGACAATGATCCATCCTCCTGAACAGAAAAAAGAAAGCATAAATTTTGCAAAAAAATGGTCAAAAAATTTGAGACTGCATTTCTGAAAAAAAATTTTAACTGTTTTTCAAAAATTTAACGCCAAAAAAATGATTGATTTATTATTGAAACAAATTAAAGTCCCTCAAGTTGCACAAAAACACCATTTCTAGTAATTAAAACCAAAATACTAAAAAAACTGGAAAAAAATTGAAAACTACCAAAATCGGATTAGCATATGTATAATTTTATTAACCGAAAGTACATCGAAGTAGAAAGAGGCGTTGAGTATATAAATTATCAGATGGAAGTTGCCATATTAACTAATTGTTTGACAAAAAACGGCTGAAAGATCCGAAAATGAAGAAATTAATAGAAAAAAGATATATGTGCCAATTTTGAACTTCAAACGCATTTTCAGGCTATGCAAAACACTCTTGTATCAATTTCCGAGGTTTACACTTCAATATAGCATAGAATGAAAATTATTTCTACAAAAAACCAAATAAGAAAAAAACTGGTCCACTTAGACGAAAAACGGCTAATAACGGTTATTTTTATGTGCTATTCAGTCAAAAACTACTTTTCAAAGTCAAAAAGTCATTTACTAAACACAGCGCATGATCAAAAAACTTCTCTCGCTCAGAAAAAATTAGTTCACACGGCAATTTTACTCATTTTCGCTTTTAGTTCAAAACAGCGTCTGAACGCATAGTACTTCCGGTAAAAAAAACCTTAAGAAAACCAATACTCCTCTTAGAGTCGTAAAAAAACCAAGAGAAGGCCAATAATAGTCCCCAGCTATCGCTGTCCGGCTATTAAAAAAGACCAGAACGTTGAGAGGAATTGCTTCAAAGTCCGTACGAAAGCAATTAAAAATAGTCAAAAAATCAAAGTTTAAACGCGTCGTTCCGTAAAAAGACAGAACCCCCATTGCAGTATAAATAAGATAATTGGCCTGCTTTAGGTTCTAGTACCACTAAGCTTTAAGGGGGGCTACGCCGTGGGAAAACATTTTAAAATGTCTTTCAAGCAAAAGATCCCTATATTATTGAAAAATTTTCCCTTTTTTTGGTTTTTAATTAAATATATTAATTGTCCGAATGAGGTATGTGATATATGATCAAAAAACATTACACCCTAGGCTTAAATCCCAAATTAAAGAAAACAGATGACGCCAAGCACACGAAGTCAGAAACTCTGAGTGTCAACATGGGGACATAAGTTGCAGCTAATAAATCTATTGACTAAACCCAACAGGTGCTTGCTGTAGATGTTTCGACAAAAGTGGGATACATAATCAATTCAAATTTGTTCAAATGTACAATATCTAAATCTACAATTTCTACATGGGACAATAATCAATATGCCTTGGAAAGGGTATCGTGTTCCTAATATTAGCCGATCCAGTTAGCCAAAGGAGATACCTTTCAAACCCTATTCCGTATCCTCCATGGGGTATGCTGCCAAACCTCCTCAGGTCCAGGTACCAATCCAAGGCATTCACTGATGACGCCTCTTTCCTCGCCAGACTCTTTAACAAGTTCAAGTCCAAGAAAGTTAGTTAGGAATTGGTGTCTTTCCCATTATAGTATGTTTACCATGATGGGGGCTATAGGTAAATTAACATGAGCTCTTGTGGGGTCGCAAAAATTCTCACGCAAACAAGTTATTTATTTGGTGTCTATGATGCTCGTCTCTTCTTGAAAATTATTTCAAAAATGTGTTATAGAAAATAGAATTCATTATTTTAAGACCAGAAAAAGACTATTCCGTTAAAAATTCCATGTCCACACCTGTTTTAATGACGCTGTAGTCAAGAAGTACCCAGTATTACCCAAATTCATCGTTCTGGGAGATATACAAAGGTCAGGTTATAATGGGACGGAAAATTCTTACCTCCTTCATTTTGTGCTCCAACTTCTCAATACGATTTTCACGCACACTCCCTCCGACAAGCTCACTCACTCGTGGAACTAACAAGTCAAAACTAGCGCAGGTATTACTGCCACTAGATTCATTTTCCCGAACATAAAACGCCTTTTGTTGCTTCGGATAATTGTAAACAAAAACTGGCAAGTTGAACTTCTCTGTCAAGAATAATTCATGCTCACGTAATAGTTCGCTTTTCATTGTTAATCGTGATCCTTTTTCTGAAGGGCCGATGAACTCGTTATTTAAAATTCCGATCGCTTCAGCAAAAGACAGTCGCACGAAATCCGATTCTAAAATGTACCTCCAATGCTTCGAACTTAAAGGGACGTCTTCCATATTAGCTTTGCTCCACAAAAATTGCAACTCTTTCAGCTTATCATTTAGTAGAGAATCGATAGAAAACTTCAAACAATGTTCGACATTATCCATTAACACATGGACAGAGTCTATGTAAGCTAGTTCGGCCTCTACCATATAAAATTCAGATAGATGTCGTATAGTTCTAGAATGTTCTGCTCTGAATGCTGGACCTAATGTGTAGACATTGTGTAGACCACTGATAAGCGATTCGAGGTGCAGTTGGCCACTAACTGTCAGCTGAGTTGGGATAGCGAAAAAGTGGTTCCGCTTGCCCTTGTGCTCTTTGTCACTTTCTGATTTAGCTACTACACAGGACTGACTCCTGTTACGCCAGATTTCACAATTCAGCATTCGACATGATTTGATAACCAGAAAACAAATTAAGGGTAGCCTAGCCTCACTTGTAACAAAGTATACACTTTTGTTAAAGATGCGAAAGTTCGAATTGAATTTGTTTTGGTTTACAGGCAATCAAAAAATCCTTAATTATCACAAACTTAGAGGAAGAGCAAATCTAAATGAATGAGAAATAAATGCCAATCCCAAATGAATGCCAAAAAAAATGAGTTGCTCAAACTGTTTTAGAGACCCCAGGGTACGATATCATCGGTCACTAAAACTTCGAGGCAGACAGCTTAGTTGGGGAGATTGAAGTTGGACATAAAGAATAAAAGTTATCGAGCATGAACACTCAGACTAAAACGAACTTGGAAAACATTTCCTATCTATTAATAGAATGAACTAAATTTTGACTGGACAAAAAAAGTAAATAAACAGTACAAATAAGAAATGCATCGCACGAATTCTTATTCATTCTAGAATTTATTCTTGAAAAAATCAGCGCTATTCATCATCCTCAGAACGTCCCATCATAGCAGAATACCAGACGCTTGTGAAACTAAACACTTCGAAAATATACTGAAAAAGGAAACAAAAACCGCACTGGATACCTAAACGTTGGGAGGAACCCTCCTAGACGCTACCAATATTTAGAGGTTAGCATATGGCGACAGAGACTGAAATCGTCATTAGGCAAAACCAAAGAAAGGGAGAAAATTATTACCACAGTTGAAGCTTCACAATAAAATATCTCGGAAATCACAAATCCATGCTTATTCCTCTAGGAAAATTATCACAAAAACAGGCAAATTGTGAATGCCCTGCTGCAACTTAACGCCGTCAAAATTGTTCCCCGATCTCCAAAACTTAAATCCTTGAAGCTGATACAGATAAGCTTATAGAAGCTCAAGCTGAAAACACTGCAGTAAGAACCTGAAACAAACAAATAATCCAGTCTCTCCAGATTATTAAATTGAAAGCTTACGAAAATTCGGATATATAGGGAGAAAATTATTATCACAGTTGAAGCTTCACAATAAAAAATCTCGGGAAATCACAAATCGATGCTTATTCTTCTAGGAAAATTATCACAAAATCAGGCAAATTGTGAATGCTATGCTGCAACTTATCGACGTCAAAATTGCTCGCCGATCTCCATGAGGTAGGGAATATTCATTATCAAACATAATTACTCAAAAATACCAAAACTTAAACTCCTTGAAGCTGATACATATAAGTGTATAGAAGCTCAAGCTGAAAGCACAGCAGTAAGAACCTCTAACAAACAAATAATCCAGTCTCGCCAGATTTGTAAATTGAAAGCTCACGAAAATTCGGATATAGGGAGAAAATAACTACCACAGTTGAAGCTTCACAATAAAAATCTCGGAAATCACAAATCGGTGCTTATTCTTCTAGGAAAATTTTCACAAAAACAGGCAAATTGTTAATGCCCTGCTGCAACTTATCGACGTCAAAATTTTTCGCCGATCTCCAAGAGGTAGGGAATATTCATTATCAAACATAATTACTCAAAAATACCAAAACTTAAACTCCTTGAAGCTGATACATATAAGCTTATAGAAGCTCAAGCTGAAACACAGCAGTAAGAACCTCAAACAAACAAATAATTCAGTCTCACCAATTTTGTAAATTGAAAGCTTACGAACAAGGCTCACGAGAGAACTGTTCCTTCTACTCATAAAACACTCAAATAGCAATGGCAGCCCCTCGCCAACCCAACGTATCACTCAAACGTGTCGCGGGGCTACCGAACGAAGGCCTCTTGAGAGCCAGCATAGCAGCTGCCAGGATTACGGCGGACTATCAACAGCCAGCCAGATACTTACACTTCCACCTGGACGGAAATACACTGAACTAATACCTACGTTTACGAAAACAAACGGAACATCCTGGATGACGCTTTAGAGCATCTACGCAACCAAAACTAGGGCCCTCACCAACGCCGTAACTTTGAGCTAGACATACAGAGCAGAAATTTTGATTCCGTTGAACAACCACATGAATTCCTACCTGACTTACAGCGGCTTGCAAACTTTGCCGCCATCGATGACGCTGGTGACGGAAGTGACCGCAATGATGAGAGGACAAGAAAAATCTGAACAATATATACAGGGAATGCCCTTCAAATACAAAAAGGAATTTCTCAGAGAACTGGACAATGTCGGAGTAAATGAACTACGCTCAATAATCAAAAGAAGACTCAGAATATATCAACTGAACCCTTCAAACACAAGAAGGAATTTCTCAGAGAACTGGACAATGTCGGAGTAAATGAACTACGCTCAATAATCAAAAGAAGACTCAGAATATATCAACTGAACCCCGAGCGAGAGTGACAACAGCATTCTACTCACTAACACTCTAATAAATCTCGGTCGAGAATATAATGGCAGCAGGCATAGCCTCAATCTAGGCATCAGCTTCACAAAAAACGCAACCAAATGGTAGAATAACCACCAGAACAAATTTAATAAACACTTCTCAACCTACAATAGAAACAACATACATATAGACCAACCTATTAAAGCCGAAGCTTTTCAGGCTACTAAAAGCGTCCCTTCTATTGAGGAAGAGCTACAAAGGCAACAGTGATATTCAGCGACCAAAGTCAACAATATAACCAGCTAGAACGTTTTCGCACTCCAATGCGCACCTTTTGCAGGATATATGCAAGCAACTACAACACGGCACGTGGTTGATATCGGAGGCAACCACCTCATCTCAACGCCACAACTCCATTCAAACAGCAGCCAAAAACAACCTGCATCATTTTCTACAAAACATTTACTGCACACCTAGCTTTAACGAAAACATTTTTCTAATTCCCTTCAATTAGGCAATCACAATGAGAGAAATAACCAAAATTGGATCAATTAGCAGCGCTACGTCACAAAACGAAAGAGCAGAAACCTGAACCCCCCTTATCAAGAAACTTCACAGAAACAAACTAATTGGAAAAAGCACCCTTGCCGGCAAATTCAGGACAAAGACAATAGCTGTTACCATGTGACGACATTCACGAAATAGTTACTTTGCAAAACATTTACGTGTAAAAGAAAGCGCAAAACTTGATGGAGCTTACCATTAAAAGAAATAATTTTTGAATGCAAGTATAAAGGAAAATAAAACAGTAACAAAACAATGGAGAAATTGTAAGTCAAAATTACTATGAAGCGCATCGAAAAAGGCAGAAAGAGTTGAAGAGATAAATGGAACATGAAAAAAAGAACTTCTAGCCAATCAGAACGCAGCAATTAGATGAACCGCATAAAATCAAAAATTGTTTAACAGTCGGCAGCATTCTCACTATTCCTTCTCTTATTATTCTATGGATAATTTATATTTAAATTTCAATCAATGACAAACAAAATTTTTATTGAGTAAAAACTTTTACTACCTGTAATGGCTAAAACGCTATCATCGACAGTAAAAAAAGTTTCCTTTTAATTAAAGAAAGACCCCTATTTCAAATTAATACACAAAAAATCATCATAACTACGCAGTCACGCTTAACACTCCCAGTCACAATTGAATATTCCTCGCAAGTCTGAGCAGCAAGCAATCTAAGACCGTATCAATACAAACATCAAATACACGAAAATCCAAACATTTTTTAAACAGTTTTGGTTTTTTACCAACCAGCCGCAATTGGCAGTAGAAGTTATATGAATAACACTTATTCAAACCCTGCTGAACAAAGCACAATTCGCGACCTTGCCCAAAATTCATTTGGATAAAAATTTTTTTGTCCAAATGTTTTACACCAGAATTTCTATGCCTAAACCACTACGAAGAAAAGATCCCCTAATGTGAAGATACTCCGACAAAATTTACAATTTTTATGTTAATTTGGATTAACTTCAATCTGTTCCTGGTTTTTTCATCAGTTTTAAGATTTTACCTGATATTACAATAATTTTTGGGTATAGACATATGAGAACAGCCATCATAGAGCAATTTTTGAAAAAGATACCCCAAATTATTCCGTAGTTCAATCATTTTTGAAAACTAGTGGAAAATTTTTTGAATGGAGAACTCAAATCTAAATAGACAATCCACAACACCCTATCAACCACAGCAAAAACTCCTTTTATTAATTGGGACGCCTTTCACGTTGACAATAACGGAGGCTATCGACCCACAATTGTACTCTTCCCCATGTACCCTTACCTATTTCACGGTCGCCAAGCAACGCTGGTAACCCTTATTATCCGAAACCACAGCACCATTTCTCTTTTCGTCGAAATTGTAGACCCCGGTTATATCTTGAAAACGGTGACCTTCAGTCCCAATTTTGTTGATGACCACCTGATCCTAAACTGCCTCAAAAATCCCACCAACGACACCCTCGAACAAGCATGCCAACTCCGCAAACAGTATCCCCTAAAGCCATGACTTTGCTTTCCCTAACAGACCTAATTTCACTATAACTTCGCCAACAATAATGCATTTTGATGTTAACCTTCCATAGATTGACCACGCCTTTTATTGGGGTCCGTTCTTTAAAACTATTTACCCACCCAAAATTTAAAGGAAACCTTTATTTCCGCAAAAATGTAATCGACATCAAGCCCTTTTCACGGGCCAAACTCCATTTAATCCCTTTTTACTTTCACATTTAGCCCAATTTTATTAAAGAAGACAGAATAAGGGCCCTGGGGCATCAACTACAGCACAATCAACAAAAATTTAGGCGAGAAAAACTTTTGAAAGTGTAAATTTAATGAAAAAATCATTACTCAAAAAAATGACATCAAATTCTCATTGTTGACACTTGCTTCAAAAAACTTGACCATAGCTATAAAACAGCACCTGATCACGTGGGGCAACCATTTAACCTTCACAAACTTAAGCAAAGCTAGATTAACAAAAGACAACTTAATGCACTCTAAAGTAGTGCAGGATCCTTTGGCGGCAGAAATGTACACAAACTGCTCTCTGTGTCCACAGTAAGGCCACCATTGTTTTAAGATTTTACCTGATATTACAATAATTTTTGGGTATAGACATATGAGAACAGCCATCATAGAGCAATTTTTGAAAAAGATACCCCAAATTATTCCGTAGTTCAATCATTTTTGAAAACTAGTGGAAAATTTTTTGAATGGAGAACTCAAATCTAAATAGACAATCCACAACACCCTATCAACCACAGCAAAAACTCCTTTTATTAATTGGGACGACTATCACGTTGACCATAACGGAGGCTATCGACCCACAATTGTACTCTTCCCCATGTACCCTTACCTATTTCACGGTCGCCAAGCAACGCTGGTAACCCTTATTATCCGAAACCACAGCACAATTTCTCTTTTCGTCGAAATTGTAGACCCCGGTTATATCTTGAAAACAGTGACCTTCAGTCCCAATTTTGTTGATTACCACCTGATCCTAAACTGCCTCAAAAATCCCACCAACGACACCCTCGAACAAGCATTCCAACTCCGCAAACAGTATCCCCTAAAACCATGACTTTGCTTTCCCTAACAAACCTAAATTCACTATAACTTCGCCAACAATAATGCATTTTGATGTTAACCTTCCATAGATTGACCACGCCTTTTATTGGGGTCCGTTCTTTAAAACTATTTACTCACCCAAAAATTAAAGACAACCTTTATTTCCGCAAAAAGGTACTCGACATCAAGCCCTTTTCACGGGCCAAACTCCATTTAATCCCTTTTTACTTTCACATTTAGCCCAATTTTATTAAACAAGACAGAATAAGGGCCCTGGGGCATCAACTACAGCACAATCAACAAAAATTTAGGCGAGAAAAACTTTTGAAAGTGTAAATTTAATGAAAAAAATCATTACTCAAAAAAATGACATCAAATTCTCATTGTTGACACTTGCTTCAAAAAACTTGACCATAGCTATAAAACAGCTCCTGATCACGTGGGGCAACCATTTAACCTTCACAAACTTAAGCAAAGCTTGATTAACAAAAGTCAACTTAACGCACTCTAAAGTAGTGCAGGATCCTTTGGCGGCAGAAATGTACACAAACTGCACTCTGTGTCCACAGTAAGGCCACCATTGTTGGGTATCGATTACGTTTACCTCCCCTTATTTTCTCACGATTATAATGCTTCAATGATATCTCAGTTTTAACCAAAAACTGTGCATGTTCTGTAATATCTCTGGAGCCACCGAGGTCTTTCTCTTTTAGTGCCCAAACTAAAGCAGCCTTTTCCCATAATCTTCAAAAGTTTTTTCGAAACACCTTAACGGACCCCTAACCTAAGAGGTGTAAATGTTCGCCAAGCACCTTTCTCAATTTTCGAATCAGGCGCCCCCAACCAGTAACTATGGATAAGCCTGAAGACATTGCTAAAACTGCTTGAGCACAGAGCGACGGTTGACAAAGAACACTGAATTTAATTGTTAAATAAAACCAAAGGTCATCACCTAACTCACTAACTATGGGACCACGCTTTATTAACTCCATAAAAAACCGAGGTGTTCCTATTACATTACCAAAAGAAATAGACGTCTTGTAGATTCCGAAAATTAGGAGCATAGATGGCAGGTTGCCAGAAAATAGCCGCAATAGATAGCTTTATATAGCTGAGTCTCAAAGAAATGGAAAGCAAACAGCTTTTAAGAAAATGTTTAGCTTACGGCTGATTTTATTAGCGCCCCTTATATACCCTTCAGTTAGAGTGACACACACTCATTTGACCTTATCTCTTTGAACTAAAGTGATGAAAAATCAATTTCAGACTGAGTAAGTCATTTTTGAGAGCAAGGTAAGTCAAGTGTGACCAAAAATTTAATCGCGCGAATGAACAAAAACACTCTCTCTCTCTCTCTCTCTCTCTCTCTCTCTCTCTCTCTGAGGGGTGAAACATGAAGTCACGCACGGAATTCAACTCAAGTTGCATGAACGAATGAACAAAAAGCAGATTTGAAGTGGTGATTGTGACGTAATATGGTCGTAAAAAAAACCTGTTTAAAACAAAGGATTGAAAAAAACAAAGGAAAAAAATATTGAAAAAAAAACAAAGGAAAGGCCAGTATTAGCCTCAGATATCGCTTTTCTATCTATTAAAAAGCGTTTCTTCCACTATAGTCTTTGACACACTGTTGTTCCCACCCATTTCTATATGTGATCGTTTCCACCAGGGAGCAAATTGAATTGTTACACCTCTCCTAGTACAGTTTGAATTGGAGGGAACCTCTGTAATTAAAATCTGTTCAACAATAAACGTTCAGCATACTGAGCCATATAAACACTCATAGGCTGATACTTGAGTATTCATACGTCAACTGTTGCGATATTTCGGCAAACTATGCATGAATATTTCAACTTGCTTTACATCAGCAAGCGACTCCTTTACAGAACGCTTCGGTTAACCGAACAATCTCTTCATTGCGAAACTCTACGGACATCTTGCGCCAACCGTTTTTGCCTACTAAAAACCCCCTCTCCTCTTCAACTAAATTGGTACTTAATTTAGGCCAACTATTTATACCGAAATTCTATCCATGAAACTTCCTTCCAACCTATTTCTATCAAGCTATCCTGTTTTAGATACTCCTCCTAAAACTTGCTTATATCACCCAAAAGGTCATTCATATGCCGCGTACGCCTGAACGAAGCTATTTCTGAGCAATTTTTAAATAAATTATTAAAACTATTAATAAATCGAACCTCTCGGGATGTGCCAAGACAATGTTGAATGTTTTGATTTACATCATCTGAAATTAATGTAATGGAACTACAAACTGGAAAATAAAACGATATGAATAAAACTAACAATAATCCTTTTAAAACAGTGAAAAACATAAAACTCAAGTTTGAACCCCCCACCAAAATCCTTGCCCAAATTCTATACATCTCATGACCGATAGTCAAACTGAGTTGATTGAAAATTCGATCGAAATCGAAATCTGAGTAATATTCTCACTATTCACTCAAACAACCTCAAATATGCTAATCGCACCTTACTTCATTCATCTCAGCAATTGAATAAGGAAAAAAATCAGGGAAACACATCAATTACACTCTTAGCAAATCTGACAAATTTAAATTAACTCAGCATACTAATATCACAAATATCATTTAAAACGAAACAAAACTTGAAACAAAACTAAAACACATCACGTGATGGGTTTTCCAACCCATGCTAAACGCTTTTCTGGATAGCGCATTATCGAGCATGAACACTCACACTAAAATAATGTGATAGCCAGATTTGGTAAAGTGATAGCCGAGAGGTAAAGTGTGTGATTCACACGCCAATGATTGAGAGTTCAATCCCCTTCATCTGTGAAGCTGTCTGTGTGAAAATGAGCTCTTGCTTAACCATAGCTTCAGTTGACCAGAGCCTGACCAATGTTGGCTGCAATGATGATCCCACGTGTAAGTTTCAGACGCAAAAAAAGTGGCTATAGTCACCAAAAAAGAGCCATGTTGCTCATGAAAAGATCAGTATGAAATGTGGGAATAATAAGAAAAAGGGCAGCTGAGAACAGGCTACTGTCGGCCCAATGTTGTTCCGCTGCGATTACGCAGGAAACCATAATTATTATTAATCATTAATAAAACTAGGCAAATTTTTCCTCTATTAATAGAATGAACACAAATCTGATTGCACAAAAAGGTAAACAAACAATAATAATAAATTCGTCTCTAAGAAAATATTATTTATCGTCGAATTAATTCTTGAAAAAATCAGCACCATTGATCATCCTCAGAACTTGTGAAAATTTTCCCACCTTAGCAGAATACCGTACGCTTGCGAACCTAAACACAAAAAAAAAAATCTGAAAAGGAAATGTTAAGAGGAACCCTGCTAGATGCTAGCAATATTTAGAGATTTACTAAGAAAGTTTTTTTGTTGCCTTGAACTTCGTGTCCAAATGTAGGACACTAAGTTTAGAGCAAAAAACTTAGACTTCGTTCGAAATCTAACTTTTGGCACTTAAATCAAACCACTGAATAATCGGCTGCTCCTATATTTTTTTAAGAATATTTCTTTCATTAATCCTTCAATTTCAACCGAAATTCAATTTTCGCACCCTTTGGTTTTCTAATTACGTTAGAACTAAATCTTAGTCCCCTCGGGCCCCGTGCCCCGCAATCGGGCGCAAGCCCCTCGTGTCCGGGCACTAAGACCCTCGGGTGACAGATTTTGTTCTACATATACTAATAGAACTACTTTCGATACCTCATTGATTAGTACCGGGCTTCGTTTCAACTCGGCTTCACCTCCTCTCAACTCTGCGCTGTATACTAATCAATTCGTACATGCGAAGTAGTTCAATGACAATTACTTAAGTTTTGAAAATACCCTCCTTCTTCTAAGATTACTACATTGGCTTATTAAATTTTGAATGGCATAGATTCGCTTTATTTATTGTAACTTTGCGAACATAGGACCAGTTATTTTTTCCCAAATCAACCAGATTATTTACCAGACCTCACATTTTGTTGGGCAACAAAATAATTCGACTTAAACGAAAGCTATTTGAAAAGACAGAAGAACGATCACAATAAGAACTTACATATCCCGACTATCCCATGTCTTGCTATTTATCATCATTTGATTTCAGCCAACAGGATTGCAATGGACCAAATCGCAACGCTCAAGTCATAGTCGTCGTTTTCATTTTAGCGATCATCTTTGTGCAATTGATTGAAATCATTTTCAAGGGCGTTGAATCAAAAGAAAATGAAGAGAACAGAAAGAGAAACTCAAGTGCTGCTGCTAAACACCAAAACATTCATGCGCGAAGACGACAGCTACAAACCTATCAGGACTAAGTGTAAAGCAATTAAGAAGAACAAAAAAATGACGCAAAGCTGTTTCCCAGGAATTATTTCATTCCCCTAGCCGTAAAAATGGTGATAGTAACAACGTCTGGTCTTCTGCCCACCCCCCCCCCCCGTTTCTATGTCCCCGTCTACACATTGTATTTTCACATGATACTATATAGCACTCTATTTTTTTTTACTTTTGGGGGGGGGGGGTAACTCCACCTCTAAGGCATACGAAACAGTTTGTTTACAACTTGAAAATTAAAAACAAAGCCTTTAACAAGGAAGCAAACAAAGACAAAACCAAACGCTTTCGCACCCTTTGGTTCTCTAATTACGTTAGAACGAATTCTTGATCCCACAAAATCGTGGCGAAGATTTCAAGATAACTCCATTGAAAAAGCACCATTACAAAATATTAGCTCAAACACCTTTTCAAAATTGGAGGAATATATATGCAAGCCAGGTTTTTTTTCCTCAGTGAAGTTTTCGCTTAATTGATAACATCAAACAAAATTAGCGAAAATAAAATACAGTTTGTAGCTCAAAGTCTAGTTTTGAATTCCTAACAAAATTTCCAAATTTTCGAAAAATTGAAGAAAAAAAGATCAACCGTAGATTGATGGCGTTTGGGAAAAGAAAGGGCGCCATTTTCTAAATTTCCGATTCTTTAATATGTGTAAGTCCGATTTTGATTGAAAGGCACAATTTCGTTAATTGGAAACTTGAAAAAAATGGAAAATCCAAAAACAGCAGGCAAATTGCCGGAAAAAAGTGCAATAGCTTCATAGACCTGGAACCTCAAAAATGTAATGAAAAATAAGGCTGAACTATAGAAATTCTAATTTTTCTTTTTAATTGCTAATATGTCACATTTTGACTTAAGAAGATTGTTTAGCTAATGTATTCTTTCTAATAGCTGCTCCCAAAACTACCAGTTAGAGTTACACAATCAGCTGACTTTCCAAAAAGTAAGCAAAAGTCTCTTTGAGTGAGGAGTCATTTTTGAGAGTCAAGTAAGTCATGTTTGACCAGAATTAATTGCGCAAAATCGCTGAAAAAATTACGTCACGCACGCAATTTAGTCCAAATTATGCGACTATTATTATAGTCCAGATTTGCAGTTAGGTGAGCGCGACGTAACTTCGTTGTATTAAAACTCTTGACAAAATTTTCAGAAAACTAAAAGAAGCCACTAAATACATCAATATTTTTCGAAAATAAAACACCTACTTCTTGGTTGGCTTATATAACGCATCGATAACTAACTTTGAATGATGTTCGCTAGATCAGCAGACGGTGATTTAGTGAACAAAGCGCAGAAATAAATCGCATGTATTTCAATAAAGAACGGATTTCGGATCTTTTCCGTTTGTGCCCCCCCCCCCAGTTTATTGGGTGCATATTAATTGCACCCCCGCAGACGCACGTGCAATATTTTTACATAATGATTTACTATTTAATGGCACGTGCTCTGTAACTGGGGGGCGCATAAATTACTGGGGGGGGGGCGCAAAAAACGGAAAAGATCCCGATTTCTTTTGGAAAAAAACAACTGGCGACTTCAGTCGTAAGTATGTCTTCTCCCGTATATTAGGTATTAAACCTTTTTAATAACTAACGATTTCTCAGAATAAAACATAGCTGGCAGATTGCCAGAAAATAGCCACAATAGATTCGTAGATCGGCAGTCTAAAAAAACAGTAAAAAAGACAGATAAAAAAAATTGTCTTTTGATTGAAAGCTTATCTGTTATATTTTGATTAAAAATCTGTATAAGTTATTGCTGCCTCTATTAGCTGATCTCAAATAACCTTCATTTAGAGTGACACACACCCATTTGACCTTATCTCTTGGAAATAAAGTAAATAAAAGTCAATTTCAAAGTGAGGAAGTCATTTTTGAGAGTGAGGTAAGTCAAGTGTGACCAAAGATTTAATCACGCGAATGAACAAAAAACTCGCTTCACTAAGAGCGAAAAATGACGTCACGCATGCAATTCAGTTGAAATTGCATGAACGAATGAACAAAAAGTGGCTGTGACGTCATATGGTCGTAACAAAAATCATGACGAAATAAAAAAAAAACCTAGAGAAGGCCAATAATAGCCCCAGCTGTCGCTGTGCGGCTATTAAAAAAACGAAAACATTGATTTTTTGGATTTCTAGAGTTCGCTTCAACAAAAGAGAAGCAAATGTACATGAAATAAAATAATTTCGGAGAGAATAATTAATTGTTTTTTAAAAAGATGAAGGAAACCTTCGTGAACTCTACTATTATCTTCTTCAATTATGAAATTAATCTTCAACTGTTGATTTCTAGTGTATGACAAATTAATATTTTAAAAAAAGAAGTATTCATGGATAATTCATTCATGAGTATTTATTCATAAAATAATTTTAGCACCGCTTACATTTCTGATACTGTTTGTCCGTTCTACCATTTGACTTTTCCTCCTCGAAAAAGGCATAAATAGGAAAAACCCAGTCAGCATTAAGTCGCCGAACTGTTTTCTTATAGCCTTACTAGTTTCGACACCCACAACGATCAGATCCCTTATCTAGGCTTATGCTAGCTCCCTAAAACCCAGCTAGCTACTGACGAAATCAACCGCTCGCCATTAGATTGAGAGCAATTCACTCGATGTTATTATGTTTGCTTTTGGAAAAATAAATTAGGGCATTTGCTCAACAAGACTTCTGCGATTTCCTGGTGTTTTGAAATATGATATCTGTCACTAATCTTATACCAAGACCATCGGAAAAGTGAAAAAAAATTACAAACATCGGGTTGTTTCTGAAAAAACGAATAATTTTTTTCGTGATGCAATCCTGCCATTGTTTGCTTTGGCCCCTATAACTTCTCTTATTTGTCGATAAATGAGGGAGGATGAAAACGAGATGATTTCAATTTATACTGGGCTTCGAATAACTTAGTTAAATCTCAGAAGCTGCTGCCAACTATTCATTGAATATTGAAACTTTCCAGCCTTGTTTCCAGCCTTTCAAAACTTGCTTTGTATTAATATCTAACAATTATTGTTTTTGGGCTTAAGCTTAAGTTGTTGGATAATTTGATAAAACGTACAGGTCCTTACAAGCGGTAGTTGCAAATGAAAATTCATACACATCAAAATTCAAGCGGTAGTGGCAAATGAAAAAACAAGGCACATAAAGCAAAAAGATGGAAAATCCATTTTTGAAAATAACTCAACTATATTCAATTTTTCACTAAAAATTGGCAGAAAGTTTAAACTTTGTTTTAAAACGCTCTTTAAAGACTAACTGCCACGCTCAAATTTCTTTGGTACGTATTTGGGGATTGGCACATTATGCGAGGCATTTGAAAGTTCAAATAGAACCCAGTTATTTATTCGCTGAAAGATAAAAACGGTTATGGTAATGTTCCTTTCTTTCTTACATCTCGAATTTTTGGTCTTGATGGTGTGCTTAGATTGGATAGTTGACAAAACGAAGAATTAACTTACCGTTTCATCATTTACTTTTTCAACAATTTGCACAAAATAGGTGTTTTTAATAAAAAAAAAACTTTGGTAACCCTCGTTAAAGTAAGCATTAATAATGCAGCAAATAATGCTCTAGTTTGATTTTAACGAATAATCTAGATTCGTTCAATTTAAATTTACGAAGATTTTGAGCAACTTTCTGTCTTTGATGCAGATTGACTGTTTTCACTTGAAACATCACGTTCAAGTATTTTATGGGTCATTTAACGGAAGTCTTCTAATTTTCAGCTCCTGTAGTGATTGAAGACTTTGAATTTAAAAAGGTATTACTGAAGCACCAGTTTCTGTTTTTTTTTTAAATTAAAAAAATTAAAATTAAAAAAAAATAACATTAAAATAAATATGCATTTGATCAAGTTCATCATGTTGATTTTGTATTAATTTTTTTTCATATTAAATAATCGCAGAGTACTCAGAAAAGCTGCAAAACGAAACAGTTTCTAATAGTTTTAGGATCAGTCAAAGATGCATTGACAAATGCAATCGAGTCGCCTAAAATCGCTTCGCTTAATTTCGGGCGGATCTGAAACATATTTCCGATTTCTTCGAAATAAAGGCAATGATTACAAAAACCATCAGAAATAGGGAAAACCAGACAATCACAGGCACAGGACAGTTGGCGCCTGTATATCGGTGCACCAGTAGATAAATTTTGCACCAACAGAGAAAATCGTATTCAATCAACCATTACCTAGCGTTCGTGCTTACTAACGGTTTAAACACGCGACACGTTTTTTTTTCTACCTCGGCACAATTTTGGCTAATCAACCATTTTTATGTGTGCATCCCTGTCAAAAAATCATGAGGCTCTAGAAAGCCCTTGGCACACTTTTCATTTAAGCTACTTAAACAAGACTTAGTAAATTTAATGTGAAATTTGGTCAGCTTTGAAATCAATTACACACTGTTCGACACATGTTCCATCTTCTCTTCTGCATCACAAGCTCCAGTGACATTAAAACACTCCCCTGCACCCTCACAGTCATTCGATGTAATAATCGGCGTAGTCACTTTCACAAACCCATTTTTCCTGTAGAAGTCGTGAAAAGAAAACTCTGCCGCATCTCTTAGACGCATCATATTTTGAAAGTACTGCGTTCTCGACTGTAAATGAGGATACTTTCGAATGGAATCTAATGCCATTTTATGAGTATTGACGAGAGGGTATAAAGAATTATTTCGTTCAGCAATCTTGTCCATTTTATGTGAGATGATTTCAACAGCTTGACCTTTTGCTGGACTGAGCACTAATTCGCCTTCAATTTGTAAGATGTCTCCACTCGCAATTTTTGATGCTAACTCTGATGAAGAGGGAACAACAACCTTCAAAACAATCATTTTTTATAAGATCTTAAAGAAACACATTCGATGTTGCTAGGACTTAGAGCCAAATGTGTGCAGAACCGAATGAGAAGTAATTGATCAAAACGATCAGATTGGTTCAAATTAAGGTATAAACAATGTAAAAAATGGCAAAATAAATCAGTTGCCGATTCGTAATCTATAAAGTCGGTTAACTATAAAGTCGGTTATCTATATCTATAAAGTTAGCCAATGAAAAGCTGCATCTTGATAGATAGATTTTAAAAAAAAGACATCACCTGAATACTTTCCGTGGAGCTTCCATCGTGCAGAACTATAAAGTAGTTATCCTTCAAGTGTCTCACGCGTTGAACGCTCCCACTGACTCTCAGCCTTTTCCCAATGAAGGCTGGGCTGTTAACAAGAATTGTTTTGACTGCTAAGTTTTTCATAATATCTGAAAGAAGATTGTTATAACGAGCGGACGCCTATTGTCAAGCGAACCTAGGACGGGCGACTAAATATTTCTTCTATTTAAGGAGTAATTACTGACATGGTTGAAACTAACGCGGAAAAAGGACAAGTTCACCCCTCCTATGGTATCCCAAACATTATACCTTTCATTGGAGGAAAAATTCGAAACAGTAGCTACGTATTTTGAGAATAACATCAAGAGCTTTCAGCACCATTCATCGGTCATTCATTAACTACTCAAAACTTCGATAGTTTGGTACTATTTTCACATTTAAATGAAAAACGGAGCAACGAAAATCGTGGTAATGAGTTATTTGAGTTATTTTTCAGTATTGTCGCCTCTACGATGTTGCAAAGAGCAGATTTAACAAAAAGTTTTATTGCAGAGCAAAATTGGCTTTCTACAGTTTTCTAAAAACAACTAAAATAAAGATCATACTTAGGAAAATACCAGATCATTCCAGAACGTATCCGGACCTAACGACAACTCAATTTCAGTAATGGGCAAGTCTAATTACAAGTCTCATTTCATTACTGATTCAGAGCTATGATCATGTCACGTTTTACACTTGGCATAATCAGACATAACCAGACAGTCACAAGATCTGAAATATGCATCAAATTAAGTCCATTTTCGTAAATTCGGGCTAAAAACGGACAATAACTACATGAAATGACAGTGGAATTGGATCTGGGCATGGTCCTGGAGGTACCGACGCACATAGCAGCGGTGGCCAGGCGTCAAGTAAAAACAGCGGGGGTGGACATAAAACCTCGCAATCGTGACACGTTACAAAAAATCTAAAAATTCGAATTTTTTACTGAAAAATTTCGAAAAGCTGGTTTTTACTTTCCGAGTGTTATCCAAGTATGGGCTAAGAACTGCCAGTGTATTTAGACTTGCCCAATACTGGGAAACGAAACGAGTTAAGACTTGGATTTAGACTTGCCTAGTACTGATATTGACTTGGAGTTCGGTAAGGAAGGAATGACATCCGGTGGACACATCGAGGGGGAGAGGGGCTGAGGGAAGGTCTAAACCGCCAAAAACTGCCCATACACCATAATTTTATGCTTCTCAGCAGCTTTGGTGACAGACACTTCGAGACTAGTAAAGCTCTAAGAGAGGTGCTCAGCGAATTAATGACCTCCGGGTTTCACCTGTTTATCCCGTTTTTGCAGCCAACTGGGGTCCAGGGATACTAGCATTAGGGAGTGGGGTGGCTGGATTGGATTTTTAAGGGGGTATCGCCAGTTGAAGGAGGGTGGACGGGAGGAATGGTGCGGGAATGCTGAGTGGGGGTGAAGGGGTGAGTGGCGGGAGGAAACTCAGGGGGTCGAACTCCTTAAATCAAGACCTTCACACCACGAATTTATGTCTCCTCGAAACAGTTTCGGTTAATCGCATACTAAGAGACCAGCGAGGCTTGAGGCTCTAGCTCTAAGAGCTGCTCAACCACTTAATGCCCTCCGTAATTTACCTGTTTAGCCTGTTTTTGAAGACAAAAATTCCGGATCTATTCTGTTTTGCCCCCCCCCCCCCCCCCCCCAGCTAAGCGGGCTTATATCTTTTACACCCCCAGGCGCACGTGCTTTTTAACATAGTAACATGCAATAAAAAGACATAAGAAGGGATCTAAAATTCAAATGCGCAGGGTAGGCAAAAAACGCGTATTTCCCATTAGAGCCCCCCCCCCCCCCCCACCAAATCACAGCACTCCTATGGTTAATTACCATGATTGCGGGGCTATAGGTTATATGAATAAAAAGCTGGGAGGGAGGGGGGCTAAAATTCGACACGAGAAAACGGCACACAAAAATCGGATCTTTTCCGTTTGTGCCCCCCCCCCCCAGTACATTGTACACCCCCCATTACAGAGCACGTGCTATTCCATATTAAATTATAATGTAAAAGTCTTGCACGTGCTTCTGGGGCGTGCAAATAACATGTACCCACTTAGCTGGGGGGGGGGGGGGGGGGGGGACAAACGGAAAAGATTTTAAAAAACACGGACTAAACAACAGCAAGACTAATATATTTGCTACAAATTTTGTTTAAGTTTAATGAAGATTGAGATCAAGAAATGCCGCAAATGCTCTAACGCTGAAAATGCTGAAAATCACCAATACTTGAGCATAAATTGTAACAAACTTAATTTAGGTTTCTAAAAAATTGGCAAAATCGAGCGGATTGGGTACATTTTCTCACACATAGTTAAATTGGAAGAAAAAAGCAAGGTATGCTCCGGGCAGTACATTACAGTCAGAGACAAAAGCACAATTGACTGTAGAAAATTCAATAAGTTTAACGAAAGAAATGATATGCATGAGTTATATTGATAATCATAAAAGAAACAGGAGAAACATGAAAAACGACAGATCTGATGCTAATTTTCAACCCTGCCGTGCACTCCGTTGAGCTTTCCCATGATAACTTTCCTATGAGCTTTCGTATTATTTGTCCTAACAGTTTAGATGGTGGCTAAAACTTACAGCCTGAAAACGAAGTTAAAACGCCTGCCAATATGTTTCCCTAGTAACAATGGCAAAAAACATGCGCATTAGAAATAAGTAATGGAATTCAATAATGATTTCGCAAGAAAAGTTGAAAAGGCAAAAAAGTTGAACGAAACAAAAATTGATTGAAAAATTAAACACATAGCCAAGCATGAACTAAAAGACAACAATTCCAAGAACAGAGACCTCAAACTCTAGTTTATTTGATTAAAAGAGAATTAATAGACGTTTAGGAAGCAATTATCGATTTACAAAAGGACAGATAACTTAATAGCTTAGAGCTTCGGTTGTGTCAGATTCAATGCAAAAATGCCTGTCGCAAGCTCATTACACTAAGCCCTAGACGCAGTTATAATCGTTGAAAAAATAACTAACGTGATATGGGTTGAGAGATTAGCAAATGAAGCTTTTCAAAAAATGGCTTCAAACATTACACTCGTTCAGCAAAAATATTCTCTGCAAACAAGACAGTTCCTCTTGTGAATCTAATTTGCGACAAACTGACAAATATGACAAGTCGGAGAACAACTAAATTTTGTTTCTAAACAAGGCGGCTCGGTAATGTGCGATCGCACATAAGGTTCCGACCCCGCTCATCCACCATTTTGGCATAATTGACTACCAAATGAGGAACAGATAGAAAAACACAAAAAATTCAAGTATTTATCAAAAAAACTGGTGTATGAACGAAAAGATAGCCTCCAAAGCAAATAACTCAGTGGAGTAAAAAATGATGCATTAGATTGATGAGATATGCCGATACTAAGAAAGCGAGCGAAGGCGAACGGCTAAATCAAACAACAACAACAACAAACATTAATTACATCAAAAAATTTATGTCCGTTTTTTAAAAACAAAACTTAATGACAAAGTCAAAATAGCGTCATATAGAACTAAAATCAAACAAAATAACTTGTAATTCACCAGTAAAAAAAACGGTTAATCACCAGTTCATAATAAAGCTTGGTAACAATTAGACAGAAAAGAACAGAAACTTTAAAGTTAGCTAATTAGGTCGCTGAGTTTTTTTAAAAAAAAAAAACAATTAATTTCAAAGTAATGAAAAACATTAGGAATCAACTAAAAACTCCCATAGGTTTACAATTACCAATGCTTTTCTGGAAGGAAATTAAGAACTCTTGATATTCAATTTTTTATGCAGTTACAAAAAGAACAACAAATAGACAACAAACTAAACAAACTAAAAATCAATTAAAACTTGCCAGAAAATGCTTTGGAAGCCGTAAAGCCATACTTTGGCCCCCAAAATATGTTCGATTGCACCTTCGTTGAACACCAATAATGTATTATGTGGCCACTCATTAATGAAAATAAGCAACAATTAGACAAAAAATTTAAAAAAAGCAAAATTATGTAATACTTGTTTTTTTTTCGAAAAAAATTTATTTCCGAAGACATAAAAGCCATTAATTACAAAATGAAAAAGTTGAATAAGTTCGTCCATTCTTCCAAATAAAGCCCTTGAGACCTGAAATTATCCAGATTATGTCTTACGTCTACAAAAAGAACGTCAAATATGACAAAAATCAAAAACTCATTTACTTTTTTTTGTGAAACACCCGTGTGGAAGCCAGTAAAGTCACAACGAATTCTCTTAAAACATTAGATTTTGTGACACCAATCCCTTTTGACACCATCTCTTGAAATGTATTATGTGACCTCTCATCAATGAAACTAGGTAACAATTAGACCAAAAAGAAAAAATGCAAGACTGTAAAATTTGTTTTTATCGAAAAAAAATTATTTCCAAGGACATGAAAACCATTAATTACAAAATGAAAATTTTGAATTGGTTCGTTTATTCTTCCAAAGGAAGCCATCGAGACCTGCAATTATCCAGAACATGTCTTACGTCTACAAAAAAAAAGTCAAATAAGAAAAAAAAATAAAAATCAAATTACTTTCTTTTGTGAAAGACCCGTGTCGAAGCCTGTAAATTCATAACGAATTCTTTTAAAACATTAAATTTTTTGACACCAATCTCTTTTGACACCTTGACACCTTCCCTTGACAAAAATAATGTCATCTTTAACCTTTAATTAACGAGACCAGGTAACAAACGGACAATAAAGGAACAAAATTGCGAAGTTGAAATGTTTTTTTTTAAATTTGGAAAACAATTGTTTTCAAAGTCATGAAAGCCATTATGTATCTTCTAATATCAGAACATCGGCTCATCTACTCTTCCAGGAAAAGCCAATCAAACCGGGTAATTGTACAGGAAATTAAATACGACTAAAAAGACAAAGTAAAAACGATAATTAAA
Organism: Convolutriloba macropyga; assembly: GCF_964194025.1. Classification (NCBI taxonomy): domain Eukaryota; kingdom Metazoa; phylum Xenacoelomorpha; order Acoela; family Convolutidae; genus Convolutriloba; species Convolutriloba macropyga. The sequence continues at coordinate 55,167,067 of NC_134470.1, read as the reverse complement.
GACAAAATTAAAAAATTCAATTAAATCCTTCGAGAAAGTATTGTATAAGCGGTAGAGAACCACAATCTATATCTGTAAGGATTTAATTATTATCAATTTTGCATTATTTTGAACGCGATAAATGTGATATATGAACTGACAATAACGTGATAATTTGACAAAATTAGAAAACATGAAAAATGGTCAAATACCTAAAATTAAAAAAAAATTGTGAAATCTAGTAGTATCAAAGCCAGAACACCATAACTTAAGGGGTAGAACCGCAATAAAGACTAAATTTGAATTCAGCAGAAAGAAGGAACATTCTTTGATTGCTGACACTGAGCTACAAGTTGACCAAAGTAAGAGAAAAATGGAGGCCAAGTTCAATAAGCCATTCTTTATTTAAAAATCAAATATTTTAAAAGTCAAAACAACCATAAGCTTTCAAGCAATCAACTAAATAAATTATTTTCGAGCTAATTAGGAAGCTAATAGGATCTATCACTAGTGAGCTTTGATTTGAAATGTTCTGCTATTTAATTAATATAAAAAAGATCGAATTTTTTAATAGAAAACCGACTGATGACAATCCGAATTATTTTTGGATTGTAACGGTCCAATATTGGTACAGAACTAGTCCTGCTAATGCTGATTCTCCATTAGGAATATTTAAAGTTTCGAATGTCCTTGATATAGATATTTTGTTTGTTAAAAAATCAAAAGCAAATGCTGCGTTTTTGATAGTCAACCAATAAAGTTAGCAAAAAACGGCAAAGTTTTATTTACAGAGCACTCTTAACGGAAGTTGAAGTGGAAATAGCCCCTTTTTCAGTCTACAAAGATTGTGTTAGTGGTGTTTGGGTGTGCACTTCCTGCAAATTTAATCAGAGTGAACTAAAGAAACCTATTTCGTGCTACTTTTGATGAAAAAGTCTGAATTTTGTGAAATTTTTAGCCGGAATTTGTGACAAAAAAATTTCAATGAAAATAGCCGAAAATGTATTTTGTCTTTAACCGTAAAATCAACAACATTTTCATGAAAAATTTTATTAAATTTTTTCAAAATTTGCGAAATTTTGGTCAAAAATTCCGAAAAAAATCAACGAATTCACTCTATTTTCTCGAAACTTTAAAGCTCGATATCTCCGTTAAAAACGAAAATCAAAAAAATCTTTATAATTCCATATTCTACGGCGGACAAGCTTTCTAATGATACCAGTCTCAACTCTCTACGATGAATATATCGATCGGCCAAAATTGACTGAACAAAAAAAACCCAGTGAGTATATAGTTCCTCCCCCCCCCCCCTCAAGAGGGGTCGGAACAACAAGCACCTATCAAAACTGCTAGAATCATTAGGTATATGACAAAAGTATGAAACAGAAGCAACAATATGTTAAACGAGAGAACTAGAGATCTTTAAGTACTGAGACTTAAAATACAATGCAAAAAATTGAAGCAGCCTGGAATTTGGAAAATTTATTTTTTAGAATCTTGTGAGAACTTATTTTCTGAACATAGATTGACAAGTGACAAGTGCTATTATCAAAAAGACAACGGCCATTTCGTCAATCGGACAAAGCAAGAGTAAACTGGAGAACAGATCCAGACAGAAGAAAGTATATAGAAATACTTCGAAAACGAATTTTGTCTATGTAATTGAAAGCTTCAACTATGTAACTGAACCTATGGATAAAGGAAATTTTGTATCATTACAAAGCAGATAGCACCTGCCACATTTTTTGATAACCACACTTATCGCCAACAGTAACTAAATAGTGACAAACTTTACTAAAAAGTATCTTCACCAAAACAAACGGCGTCAAAGTCAACTTATTAAATCTCAAATTATCAAAACCTCTCTAAATGATACTTTATAATAGCAGCTAAAAATCTCAGAGAAAAAAGGAAACCTTGAAATTAGTTGTCAAAAAATTGCGAAAACCTATTCTCTCGTTCACTTCCGAAGTATTAGTTCAAGACCTAAACCTGCTCGTTCTCCGATACATGTACTGCAACAATTTTGACTTCTAATTTCGAAATGATCAAAACATGTGAGAATATCTCGGGAAAAAGGACGACGCTCAAATCAATATATGAATTGTAAAAATAGATTTATAATAGCCGACTGAGTAGATGACACTACTTATAACAATTGAAACTGGTAGTTCTCAGCACTGGTTGACGAAATATAAACTTGCACAAAAAACGGAATCAACGTTGACCTTTAAAAAATTTCAAAAATGTTTTTTTGTAGTGATTCTTTTCGGGTCTCAAGGTTGAGAAGAGAAGTACGTGATGCGCAATTAGTTCAATTAGTTGAGTTATATCATTTAAGAAAAGGTAAGTGATATTTTCGTTTTGCTTCACAAGAACTCGAGAAATAATCAAAACCAGCTGAAAAAGTTGTTATATAATTTGAAAAGCGATCACATTGGCCAAAAGTGACCGAAATCTTGTCTCAATTTTTTTTCCGAAAAAATCAAACCCTTATTATCTTTGAATTTTATATAGTGACTTTTCTAGAATGATAACATACGTTTTGTTCTGAGAGACCCTCAGACAAAACACCAATTATGAAATGATCGAACTAAGAACACTTTTTAGAAAATTATACTTAAGTTCAGAATTGAATCGACGTGACACGCTGCTGAAGCTTGCTTTTTTATCGCCCTTCTTGATATATTTTAATTATAGACACAGACAGCGTTAGGAAGGAGACATAATAATTGGTCTGGGATACCGTTGGAAAAGCCGTTACTTGCCTTTCATCATCCAAAAAAAAACAAATTTCTATCAAATTTCGCTAGAATTTAGACCAAATGAAAATAATCGACACTTACATGCTGCCATAATTTGATTAAAATTTTTCCATACAATAACTTTTTGAAAATTTCTTTGTAGTGAAAATCTTTACGCAGGGAGTTCTAATTTCATACCACATATGTTAGTCTCGGATGCCTTCAAAGAAGTAAAAAAAAATCGCAACAAAAAATGTGGCTCGCAAAAAGTTCTCATTTTTTTTAAAAATCTGGAATCAAAACTGCTAAATTATTCTTCACAGAAATGGAACCAAAATCAACAGAACTACATAACAGAACTAAGAACAAATTTACAGATTACTACACTAAAGCTAATTCAAATCAACTGAACTAAAACTATCAATTGCTTAATTATCGAGAAACAGAATGAGGTTACACAAATTGAGCAGGATTTCTGAACTCATTAGAATAAATTTGGCCTTTTCTAGAATTTAACACTGCAATCACGTTCCTCCAGTTCTTGAATTGTGTTCCACACTTTGTTGGAAGAGCATTCTCGGTGGATGTTCTCATTAACTCGGAAGAAGCCTAGTTCCGATGAAATCAGTTCTGAACTTGTGACCAGGTCGAGGAATCGACCATCGTCCTTTACTTCAACTACGAGTATTCGGAGATTGACTAGAGACTTAGTTATGCTTCTCATCAAGTCATCTAAACTTTTCCGAAGCTTTCTCTTCAGCTTAGACGACATTAAATCGGCATCTAGATGCATCTCAATTATCACATTTTCAAGAGGCCAAACAAATTTTTCAGAGTTCGCTTCAAGACATTTGGCCAGGTAAATCAACTGAGTTTCTGCTTGCTCATTTGACATCCATTTTAGACTCAGGCTCTTCAAATTTTTGAGTCCTTTGACGAAATCGTAGTTGGAAACCGGGAACTCAATGAGTCGAAGGAACTCAAGGCTCTCGAAATCCCATTTTAGCGAAGAATCCGATGTCAAGGTCACTTTGGGATGTTTTAGGACATTGGATCCGGTCACAGCTAAAGTTTCCAAGTTCGGACAGCTGGCCAGAAGTCTGTTCACACATGTGACAGTGTCCAAGCGGACTGATAGTTGGGCTACGCCTTTCATCTTTGATAGCTCATCACGTGAGAAAAACTCGTCGTACCATGATGACAATTTGATTTTCTTTATACTTGTCAATTGCGAAAATATTTCCACTTTCCGATCGGACCCGTAGAATGTCGAGAAATGTTCGCCGTTGATCTCAACGCATTGCAATTCTGGACAAAATCGCGCAAGAGAATCAGCGAAGCTGTCGTCAATTTTAAGTTTCTCCGAGTGAAACTTTATCAGGTGGAACCACAGAGGTTCTTCAAGGTTAGTCAATTCTTCATTAGTCAAAGTACATTTGAAGTTAAGCATGAACGTGCCATCAGCGTTTCTCAGCGCAACTTTCAGCATTTTAAGTTCTGGAAACGATTTGACGACATGAGTCAAATTCAGCACCTGGTTGGTTCCTAGATTTCCGAGATCTCGCGGGATATTCCCAGCGTCAATTTCTATATTTACTGTTTTGATTGATGAGACGTCCCAGATCCACAGCTCTTTCAACTTTTCAAAAGGGGTCAAGGAAAAGTTCAGATCGATTATTTCGGATAGCACATATTTCAAAGACAAAGCCGAAGGTCTCCAAAGAGGATTCTGCTCAATACTATCCAGAAATTTCTGAACAATCTCCCAGTTTACGGGAATTTCGTCATAGTCCGCAGGATTTGCATTGATGACCAAAGGAATGTTCCAACGCATTATCATCTGAGGTACGCGTTCCTGAGAAACGATACCAGTTTGCGAAAAAGATAAGACATCTTTAGTTGAAGAATAATTGAACACGCTTTCGAGCAAGTGCGCCGCTAAGTCTTGAATTGGAGCGATCATTTTTACTTTCCAATTGTTAAATTTCTGCACCAAAAACTTCAGAAAAAGTATTCTTCGAAAGACCAGAAGAAATAAGACCAGTTTGGAGAGTAAAGTAACATTAATAATAATTGTTATAACACCATTAGAGTGAACTGAATAGAGTAAAATTCAAACAACGTGACTTTGCTGGTTTTTGGCCAAAACTACAAGTCAGGCTACAGAAAGCCATTTTACGAACATCGGATCAAAAAACGACCAGCGTAAATTTTAAACAAGTTTTCGCACTGCACTATAACTGAGCAAAATCGACTCGTGAAGTTGTTCACGTTTTACTTTCTCGTGTAGTCGACGACAAATAACAAACGAACATTTCATCTGTTGCTTCTAAAACAAAAAAGGCAAAAAATGGATTTTTCTGGTGAATGAAAACGTGCTGAACATACAATATAAAATTAATCACGGTCCATGTATGCATTATATCTGGACTATTATTATAGACAAATTTGGGTCTCATTTACCACAAAAATTCAATTTCATCTGTTGATTAGAAAATAAAAGCAACAAGTTATGCATACCTGTGCTGAATAAAAACGTGCTTCTTAAACAAAGACTAGATAAGCTTTATTTGAGTCCAGATTTGAGGGGATATTTGATCAGAAAGAGCATTTTTGGAATGAACCGAATTAAAAATTTAAACGCCTAAGTGTACATAACGTTCGAAATAGGAATATTAACTGTATGCTGTGAACCGAATTTATCAAAACAAATAAAGCAAGTTGAATCAAATATATTCATGCCAGTTTTTGGAGTAAAATTAAATCTAACTCTGTGGCTGGATATGAGCTGTTACGGTTAACCGTTTGAAATCGTAAAAATGCCCCGAACAAAAATTAGGTTTTCACATTTAAGGGTGAAATTGTCTGCTGACGTTTCAAAGCCAGCTGGTACAACTAAATCTAAGCAATAAAACAATAAAATACAGATTAAAAAAGTTACACCTTAATGACGATTAGATCTCCTTTTTGGAGCCTATTGCACATCTGATATTATTCGGTAGTTAGAATTGATCAAATTATAGACGGTTTAAATGTTGACATAATTATCTGTCAATAGATCTATATTAATATATAACCTAACAAATGCTGAAAGTTAGATGCTAACCTGCTCAGCATTAGGTAGGAGCTATCTATTTCTTGGCCTGTCTGCTGGGAGTTTGTCGAACATTCCTTCCTTTGCTACACTCGATACAAAACCATCTGCCTTTGGGCGCATCTGTCAACCCAACACACCTACAAAACGAACGAGACATTTATGGACAAATAATCATAAGGTCTCTAGCAGCAGCAAAATTCTACAATCTGCTCAAACTTGAAAGCATCTTTTTTTCTATGAGATGTAAATTAAATTGTTTTAGCAGAATTTATCTAAAATGAATCGATTTAATTATGCCTTTGTGATTAATTAGTTCGCTCTTTCACTAGACGAAAGGTTAAAAAAATCGGTCAATAGAAGAGAACAATTGTATAAACATAACCGACAAACGACGGATAAATTGCTCTAAAACGACAGCGAGTGTTGATTTTTAGGTTCTACTTCTTTTCACCCCTATTCATTTAACTCCGATTTATTCACCCCTCTATCATTTAACCCCTCTATAATTTCACCCCTCTATCAATTCATCCAGCCAATTAGCAGTCGACAGTAAAGGCATGTTTTGTCATACTTAAGTGGATAAAATAATCCCACGTTCGGTTGTGATAGTTTTATATCAAGTCTCACGGGCCGCTGAGGCATTGCCATGGCCCGCGAAGCATGGCCAAATGATTATAATGCGAATTTAATAATCCTTATTTTATAGAAAGATTAAAATCGGGGTGAAATGATAGAGGAGCTAAAAGATAGAGGGGTTGAATGATACAGGGGTGAATAAATCGGGGTTAAATGAATAGGGGTGAAAAAGTGGGATACCGATTTTGGTAGCATCTAGCTTCTAGCTTAAGCTTCGGGGGGGGGGAAGAGAGTGGCAAAAAACGCTAAAAGGGCATAAAAGGTAAAAGGCGTTTTCAAACCACCTTAATTTCCCTTTAAATCGCGAAAATTTAACAGTGAGTAGGGGGCTTCTGGGAGGGGGGGGGGGGGCTTGAGAGTTCAAACTCCAAAAACCAACCTTCAAAGCATGACCTGTTGTCTAGGGGTGTACGAGAACTGCTCAGCAGCCTTTAACAGTATATCTCGTTTCTCAAGCCGGAAAATTTAGTGGTCAGGCAAAAAACGTATTACAAACATAACCGACTAAACGTCGGAAGAATTGCTCTCGTACAACTAGTGGGAGCTCTAATCAATTGCAGCCTGCTTCCGTCGAGGGGAGAGCTTAAATGGGACTAAGAAGCTCAATAGTGTGCTTTAAATAACCACATTAGAGTTTAATATATACTATTAAGATTTAAAGTGAAAAATGGCACCAGTTTCGGCGCACTTTTCATTTGACCTTTGGTTTTAACTTGCCGCCAATTGAGCTCAGCTGCTTGATATTGTGATTGAAAGGGAATTTTAGATCAAGCAAAACGCAAAAAGTCAAGGGCTTAAAATTCACTCGAAAAGTCAAAACGGTCAGGTGAAAATTTTGCATAAAAAAGACACACACGTTTATAATAATTGCTTCTCTACGCGAGCAATTAAAAAACAGTAGAGCAAAAAATCTCACAAAAAGACGAGCAGGTGTGGAGAGAAATTTAAGAAGGATTAATAGACAAATAAGCGTCAATAAGACTCTTCTAGCGTGGTACAAGCATAAACGCCCAAAATTACTATTCTTCACCAAGTAACATTGATGTTAAGCGATCTATCTGATTCCTTGTTTTATTTATAGCGATTCTATGTTGGAACATTTTGTTCATAAGAACGACCACGATTTTAGTAAGAATTTTTTCGCCTCACCTGAAGTGGAACCACTCAATCTTACAGTGTCGATTATCACATGCAACCATGTCGCTATTGAAGGGTTCCTTGCACACACAATAGCTCTTTGTCAACTGCTTTGAAGGCGATTTGACACTACCATTTCCTCCGTTACTTTGCGAATTTGAATTACAACTGCTAGTATTGCCCGCCTGTCCAGGAACTTTGGAAGAACTCGTCTCTGCACTTGATTCTTTGTCCGAATCATCATTTGACCTCTGTTCGCTCGAACCCTTATCTGCATCTTCAGGTTTAACGTCAGGTTCCGGTTTACTACTTTCGACGACCTGCATTGGTTCTTCAGAACAAACCTCGGCTCCGACGGTCTCGTCCGAATCAGCTAAACCCTTCGATAAATCCACGTCGATTTCAGCCTCTTGCTTAATTCCTGAGTTTGTCTTTTTGTTGTTAGATGCATCAACGTTTGCTTTACATTTAGCAATTGGTGGCTTTTTCTTAGATTTGGAACCTGAATTGTTTTGTAATTTCAGAACTTCGTCTGCAATACCAGATTGCAATGACTGCTTCGACACTTTGACTCTTGATTTGGAATTTTTCAGCTTCTTGATTTTGTTCTTAACTGCGCGCGACTGAGAAATTGACCTTGAGCTGTCTTTAGGCTTCGCAACCGCTCGATGACTTGATTTAGATTTCGTTTCATAAATGACATTTGGATTAACCTGAAGCCTTTGGTTGCCAATCGTACTATCAATTGATGGCTTGAGTGTTGTGGAGGCTACCGCCGTTTCAACAGATGCAAAATGACCACTGCTTTTTGCTCTATCTTGTAACGTTTTAACATTGGTCAAAATTTGCTGCATTTCAGAGGATTTTTCTCTAGCTATTTGAAGCATTCTCTTCGCGATTGCTACTTTTTCGTCTAAATTCTGGTGCAAATTTTGAAGTGCACTTTCATACGATTCTTCGTCATCTGTATCTGAGTTGGAATGATCGCCGCCATGTTTACATTGATCACGTGACTGTGACGACGTAAGCGTACGAATGAACTCTTGTGACCCCGCATCCAAACTGAGACATGCAGAGATTTTTGGCTGTAACTGATAATTTAGGTTCTGCATACAGTCTGTGAACTGATTAGTGTCAGAGGCAATCTGGGCCATTTCCGCAGTAGTAAATGCGCGTGTTGTTTGATCTGGTGGTCTACTAAGCATCGCGAATATCAACAAAAACTGAAATTAAATTTTACACAACTCAAATTGTCTATTATGACCATGCGAGAAAATTAGCCTTCGCAAATCATGGATGTTATCAAAATTTAGGAACTCAAATAGTTAAACCAGGCAGCTCGTGTGAGTGTGCGATTTGAAAAAAACAGCGGGACAAGTCCTGAAACACAATCCAAAGACGAATAAAAAATTTAGAATAACTATCTGACCATCAGATGAATTCAAATGCCAGCCAAAAAGTCTCAAAAGTTTAGAGAAACTAATATAATCAAACAAACTAAACATAAATATAATCATTGCTAAAACTTTTTGAACCTTTTAACCCGAAGGTCAAAATTGATCCAAAAAAAAACACATTAAACCACGCACCAGCTTAGAAAGGGGTTTATTGGCCACTGAAGATAGAAAATCTCGAGAAATACAAATAGTTTTTCAAAAAAATGCAAATGGCACAATTTATTGAAAAATTCTAAATTTTACGATATTAGAATATACGAAACTATTTTTTGGCCTGTTGAACAAGTCTAGTAAACCATCTGCCCCTTAAATATCGATAAACTCTGAAAATGACAAAAAATTCCAAAAAATTTTAATCTCAAATTTTCTTGAAATCTTGCTAAAATTGGTGACGTTAATTTCTTCAGAACCCCTACCTTTTCTCCAGAACCTATCCAGTAACCAAATCCAGTAATCGAAAACTTTATCAAAAATTGCTAGATTCTTGGTATTTTAAGGTTGAAAACCAATTCCAATGCCACCAGAAACTAAGCAAAAACCTATTAATAAACCCTAGAGGAGGCTACGTAGCCCCTGAGTCTGACCAAACTCTAAAAATAACAAAATTTCAAAAACTGCAAATCTTATCAAAAATTTGTGATACTAACATTCTGAAAACCATTCCATTGGAACTAAAAAATATCCAGTAACCCAATTTAAAGCCCTAAAAACGATTCATTGGATCGTAGTGATCGAAAAACTCAAAGAAAAATTTCAAAAAAATGCAAAATTACTTCAACTTTTTGGAATTCATCTTGCATTACCAAAATATATACCTCAAACAGTTATGAAGAGCATTTCTAGCTCGCAAAAGGTTGCTGGGAGCTTAAGAAAATATCAATTGAAGTCCTTTTTCAGAAAAATCTCAACAAATCTCTTTAACGAAAGACAAAACAGCACAATTTTGTGGTCATAAACTTCAAAAGTGACATTTTAACTTAAATTTAGACGTTCCCAGCAACTTCAGTACATTAATCACCTTAAAGACTAGTTAAGTCAGCTGAGGGCCTCTATTGCAACTTAATGCGCGACGCGCTTTACCTGTTTATTCCGTTTCGAAAGGTAAAAGTCAGAAAAATGCGTGAATACATGTTTAAAAAAGAAGGCAGACCAATACAATCCAAAAACTTTGGATTGTAAATAACCTGATGTTGAGCCATTGCTGCGTATCAAGAAATAAGGTGCAAAAAGCAAGCTAATAAAAAGAAATTCATTAGAACCAATGAACCATTCAGAACAATTATCAGATTTTAATTAATCGTAACCAAAAACTTTGATCAAACTGGAAAAATGTTGGCCCTGAATAAAACACGATAACTTTCTATTAATTTTTACTTTCTTACTCAATCTGTCATCATATACTTTCTGCATTGATATGTTGCATAAAGGATCTCATTCGACTTTTTTTAAGCATTATTTGTTCGCCAGTGTTGCGTTCAACTGATTCATTGCCTGTTTTCCGATGTTCTAGAACGTTTATGTATTTTCTTCGAGCTTTAGATAACCTTTTGCTTCAAATTGCCTTTTGCTACAAGCTACCATGCCGCATGCAAATTGAGCGAACTATAACGCAACATAAAGAAGACGCAATAAATGGAAGCATTAAACCCCTAGGATCACAACAAGTGAAAAATCATCATAGCAGCCCTCAAAAATAATCAGCTTCTTATAAAAAATATAAAAAACGATTGCTTTCTCCGACAAAAATCCGAATGGGAAACTGACAAAAAAACTGCAAATTGAATCATCTTTAACAAATTACGAACAAAAAAAGTGATTGCTCAAAAATTGAATTTGAAATCAAAAATAACAGTAATTGAAGCCAAAAACAAATCTTTTTGTCCGAGAAATAACGGCTTTCCCCTCGCCATAGTTAACTTAAATACTTCAAGTCTAAAAACGTCTAACATCATCCAAGGTCCTAAATTAATAAAAAAAAACGAAATACAACAAAAAGACTGAAACCTAAAATTTCAATAAATAAAATAACGAAAATTACAGAGATAATAAACATTAAAGGAAACAAAAAAGTACCAAAAACAAGACTCAGGACGTAACAGACCAAGAGTTGAAAGATAGGAAAACCGCAAATTGATAATTTTGAAAAAAAAAGAAAACTCGAAAAGAATAAAAGCAAGTTAATTTTGTTTGTCAACCTCAAATGGAAAAAAACTACCAAATATAAACAGTTTCATAAAAAGAAAACCTCATACCAAAAAAGAGGAATCGAAGGCATGATTCATAAATTTAAAAACTTAACATAACCGACTAACGTCGGGCTAATTGCTCTCAAACGACCGGCGAGCGGTTGGCTTCGTCAGTAGCAAGCCACGTTTTAGCGAGGCCAGCTTTAGATTAATTGAAGGGGCGTAAGGGGCTGCACCCCAGCGTGGGTGCAAAAGTGGATTGGGGGACTGATGTGGGGGCAGTGGGCGGGTGGGATCAAATCCAGTAAAAATTCAAAAACATGAAAAAATTGCAATATTTTAAAAAATTGCTTAAATTTGTGATATTTAAACTTTAAGAACATTCCAGTATATCTACAAACCATGCAGTAACATATTATCAAACTCTAGAGGAAGTTGCGTGGCTCTTGAGGCTAGAGAAACCTAAAAAATGACAAAAAATTGCAAAAAAACTCAAAAAAAATAGCAAGTTCTAAAAAAAAATTGGTAAAACTTGTGAAAATTAATCCGCGACCAACAAAAATTTGCCAGTAACTTATTATCAAACCCCTGAGGCACAGAAAACCTGAATAATGACTATGTCAAAAAATTTAAAAAAAATGGCAAAAATGTCAAAAAAAAAAACTAAAATTGGTGATGTTAAAATCTTGCAAGATATTCCATTACATCTTGAAATTATACAGTAATCTATTTTCAAACCCTACAAGAGGTTCCTTGGCTCTTGAGGTGAAAAAACCTAAAAAACAACGAAAATTTTATTAAAAATCGTTGTTTTATTAAAAACAAGTTTTATTGTTGTCAGCAGGTTTTATTAAAAAATTGCTAAAATTTGTGAAATTAAAAAGTTGAGAAACTATTCCATGGCCAATAAAAATTTGTCAGTAACTTATTACCAAACCCCTTAGGATGTTTTCTGGTTCCTGGGTCCGGAGAGACCTGAATAAGGAAAAAAATCGATGTCAAAAAATTTGAAAAAATGCACGTTTTGTCAAAAAAAATGCAAAAATTCGTGATGTTAAAAAGTTCAAACCATTCCGTTACCACTAAAAACTAAGCAGTAACCTATTATTAAAACCTAGAGGAGGTTATCTGAAACCTAATGCGAATAAACATTAAAAGTCAAAAATTTTGGGTGGAGGGGTGCATCGAGGGCTGATGGGGGCAACAGTGGGGTGGGGGGTAATAGCGGTGGTGGAGGTGGGGGCAATAGTTGGGGGTCAATATTGGGGGTCTCTTCAACCTCTAAGAACCGCCCTTCACACCATAAGTATAAAGTCTCCAAAACAGTTTGAGCTGAAACAGAGCTGAAAAGCTCTAAGAACACTTAATGCCCACTGAGCGCTACCTGTTTATCCCTTTTTTATGACGGAAATTCAAAAGCGTGAGACGAAAAGTCGGTCAAACGAAAAATCGCATTAATAAAAAAAAGACCGACAGGACTAATATAATTGCTACAAACTTCGTTTGAGAGCAATCTAACATAGATCACATTTTAACAATATACATTGATCAACGTCCTTATCAATCTTGGGTATTTCCGGTAAAAAAAACATAGCTGACAGACCCCGTAATTGACTCGAAGTAAAAACTTGTCTCGAGCGCCAAAGAACTATTCACTAAACTGTATAAGCCATTTACTTTCTCAAACCATTCAATTTCAAGGAAAAGGAGAACCTTTTTATTAAAAAAAGAGCACAGCCAAGTCTTTCAACAATCTAATATTTTTAATACCCAACACACCATACGATAAGTCAATATTCTGTTCCTTAAGGAACTTGCCACCAGGTGTAAAAGAACAAAAAACAATGAGCGAACAAGAAAGGAAGAAACAAATACTCAAAATCCTTATCAATTTTAACAATATTCTGTAAAAGATGCAACGTCTTATCATTTGTAGAACTTCTGATAATGCATCTGTTGGAGCTAAGACTGCTCGCTTGACATATAACACATATAAAAATTAAAACGAAGACCAACAACTTGAAACCGCTTCAAACAAAACCATTTGAATTTCAAAGTGTTTCCTCTTAACAAAGATATTACTAAAATATCTTACGAAACCAATTCAAAGCGAAACCAAAACAAAATCACCACTGGGTCTTCTTTCTGCTCTTCAAGTTTGTTCTAAAACAAGTGAAAATCGAAGTTTCTCTTCGAGTGGCATTGACTTCTACATCCTGTTTAAAAACAACTTGACCGATTAAAAACTAAATCACCATAAAATCTCTAGAGTCGTAAATAGAAAACAAGAAAAAGCCAATAACTGTTCCACTCAGCTATCCCCAAAGCAGCTTTTAAACATAAAACGACATGTCGTTCAAATTGCTCTCGAATGACAAATTGCTCTCGGAGCAATTTAATTCAGAGAGCGCTGTATTCTAGATAATTGGTGCAGAAAAATTCCAACCAGTGAGGGGTTTAAACCCACGACTTCCCCCTTGCTGGACAAAATCATTACTCACTTAGCTATGAGGGCGTTGTAATGTCCCATCTTACACTGTTGCTTTAGACAAATTCAGAATATGAGCAATTCAGATCACTCAAAAATTGAGAAGTCGAGCATGCAGTGAAACTTTTGCATAAAAAGACACGTTTAAGATAATTACTTCAAATTTCGTTCCTGGTCAATGAAAAATAAACAGTGCAATGAACTGATCTAACTCCGTTAATATGTAAAACATAGCTGTCAGATTGTAAGCAATAGCTGACAGAAAATAGCCGCAATCCCTTGGTGGATCTGCAGTATCAAAAAGTAATAAAACCAGACCAAAAAATTCTTGGTTTAATTGAATGCTGAGAAGTTCGATTAAAAAGAAATTTTGCTTAAAAATCTGTATAACTTGTTGCTGTTTATATTAGCTGCTCTTAAGTAACCTTTAATTGGAGTAACATACACACACATGACCTTATTTCCCGGAATTAAAGAAAAGTCAATTTTAGAGTGATGAAGTCATTATTGAGAGTGAGGTAAGACAGGTGTGACGAAAAATTTAATCATGCAATTGAGCCAAAACTTGACTAAGAGTGAAAAATGACGTCACCCACGCAATTCGGTTGATATTGCATAACAAAAATCTTGACAAAAAAACATAGCAGTAAACGTCCAAGACAAAAATTCAAATTATTAAACATAGCCGGCAGATTGCCGGAAAGTTGCCGCAATAGACGCTTGTGGCCTTCTATGAAATATAACAACTAAAGAAATAAGATAGACAGACCGACCACCAGTCCTTTAATAGACCACTAGACTTTTTGGGTTAGATTCGGACTGTCAATTTTACGACACATTCGGTCTAAGGAAAAAACCATAAAAAGAGCTTTTTTAAAATTGATATTCGAAATAAAAAACTCAGGACTAAAACTCAAGATTTAGGGCATATAAGTTTGGCACTAATTACATGCACACTATTGATCTTTAACTAGTAAATGCTCATAAAATTTAAAGTTCCATAAGTGAGTTCTGATGTCATTTTTTTATTCAGGTAAGTCCCGCAATTCACCTAACAGCAGAAATGACGTCAAGCACACAAAATTTAACTGCAAAGCAGTAGAATTCACTGAAGTCAATGAAAAAGTCATTTCCAAGAAGTCAGCTGGTAAGAACCATCGATGGAGACAACGAATTAAAAAACACAGCAGGACAAGTCCTGACGTACAATTCAAAGCATTCTCATTGACCAAACAAAAAACTAGACCTCAAATGAACTATTAATGGATTGGGAAACCATTTAGAAAAAAATTCGATCCAAAAAAAATCGAAGAAACTGTAAAAATCGAAGTGAAATTGCCGCATGTGAACAAAAAACCACTAGCGAGAAAGCGAATTTTTGTTCAAACACCGTTTTCTCACTCTACTTTAAAATTAGAGCGAAAAAAATTCATGCCGCAAAACCACTCGCTTTTTCGCTCCACTTCCTCTTTCGGCGTGACCAAAATCACTACTCCAATTTGACTTCAAAAAATCATGAAAATGTGTGAACAGATCTTAAAAAAAAAGCAGGACAAATCCTGACGCACAATTCAAAGAATTTTCATTGACTACAAAAAAGACTAGAACTAGAACGGGCCATGAATGAATTGGATAAACTATTTCTAAAAAAAATCAAATCAAAAAAATTAAAAAAAGAAACAGAAAATCAATGTCAAAATGCCACACGTGCACAAAAAACCACTAGTGAGCAATGAAAATTTGATTCAAACAAAAAACTAGGCGTAGAATGAACTATGAATGGACTGGAAAAACCATTTAGAAAAAAACCTATTCCGAAAATTGAAAAAAAAACCATAAAAATCGAAGTGAAATTGCCGCATGTGAACAAAAAAAACCAGTAGTGAGAAAGCGAATTTTTGTTCAAACACCGTTTTCTCACTGTACTTTAAAATTAGAGCGAATCATTTTCACGCCGCAAAACCACTCGCTTTTTCGCTCCATTTCCAGTTTCAACGTGACCAAAATCACGACTCCAATTATCTTCAAATATTATGAAAATGTGTGAACAGATCTTTTTAAAAAAAGACAGCGCCTCAATACATTTCAGATTCTTTGAATTTTAAAAAGCAACGATGTCCCCAATAATAGCCGCTATCGCATCGCGGCTATTAAAAAACTGCTTTTCAAATATTTAGTGCTTCAAGAATGCCTAAAAATACAACAATTTTTGAAAAAATTGTTTGTATGTGTCCTTAGAATGAGTTCATTAAACAACAACCTTGAGGAACTCAATCACAAACCTTTCAATAACAAATGCTATCTCAGAGAAAGAACACGTTAGCTAAATTTTGGAGCCAGTTAATTGGCTCAAATTACACCGCACCAGAGTGTCTTTCGAGATTAGGTGGAAGGACCACAACAAAAACACTTGAGACCAGAAACTCAATTTTTATTTCTCGAACAGCAGGTGCATAAACCCTTAAAAACAATTGCCATGAACTCGAACGACTAATTAGGTTCACCAATTACATATTAGCACCCGAAGATATCTGTCATTAATCAGACAAAGTGATAAAACAGTATAAGTACAAGAAGAAATTAAAAAACTCAATAATTCAGTAAAATCTCTAGAACGCGAAAAGCGTATAAGTAAATAAAAACTAAAACCATTAGTTAATCGACTAATTTAAGCATCCTTGGCGACCGATAAAAATTTTTATTAGGGAGACTAAGAGAAGACAACAAATTGAGCTATAAAAACACATATAACCTCAAAAATGCGATAAAATGTCTTGCATCCTTGGCGACCGATGAAAATTTTTATTAGGGAGACTAAGAGAAGACAACAAATTGAGCTATAAAGACACGTATAACCTAGAAAATTCGATAAAATTTCTTGAAATGAAAAGAATGAAAGTCAAAGTCATTGAAAGAATTAACTTTCAAATAAAACAATTAAATCGGTTAAAAAAATCCTATTACTGACATATAAGACCTGTCCTTGATGGTATTAAATGATAAGACAACAAATAGAACAGAGCCTCTCAAAACTTAAAAAAAATCATGAAAATATTTTGAGTACAAGTAGTGGCAAAGTCTTGAAAACAAGTGTCATAAACTCAAACACTTAATTAGTTACATATATGCCTCATTAACGATCAATGATACTGTCATTAATGATACAAGGCGATAAAACAACGGATATTAAAAGAAGGGGGAAAAATTTTCAATAATATTTAACAAAAAAATTGTGTCAAAATAAAAAAAGAGCATTAGCTGCCCGTCGATGAGTTCAATCAATTGCTAATAGGCTCAATTAGAAAACATATATATCATATCAAAAGCATTGAAGAGAATATTCATCAGTCAAACTGCCGCACGCAAAAAAATTGCTTTCAAAAAAACCTAGAATTTTTTTTTTGAAAAACTAACTTCTCACTCCACTTTAAAGTACTGGGAAAATTTACTATTTCAAAGTGATTAAAATTGCCACTCTCAATTTGACTTCTCACTGACGAGAAAACAAAGCGTCAACATATGTTAAAAAATGACAGCACATCAGTACAACCCAAATACTTAGGATTGTAGAAAACCAAGAGACGGCCAATAATAGCCCCAGCTATCGGTTCGCGTCTATTGAAAAAATTTGACTTAAGCTGAAGTGTTTAAAAGAAATGAATTGTGCGGTTCTACTTCTTATAATCCCGATTCATTCCCCACCTCCAACCTAACTCCCCACCCCCCCCCCCCTTCCATCATCACATCACCTATATATCCTTTAATTCCTCAAACCTTTCACCTCGAAACCATTTCCCATGTCATCCTAATTTTTAAATTGCTACGAAAAAGTATAATTCATTGTTTTGAGAAAACTACATTAGAGCAAGGATTAAACATTACAACCTAATGAGCTTAACTTGAACTTCACGAAGCCTGCATGAAATAAACATCAATAATACAGCATCAGTCAAACCAATCAAAAAATTTGAAGACAAAAAATAAACTGAGCATATCAATTGCAACAATGGTTAAGAGGGAAAATGGTACATAAATTTTAGCAAACTTATATTCTCGTCAAATCGAACACGTAAGGATACTTAGCTCAATCACATATTTCATCATAATTATTAAATGGATCACAATTCACATACAATTAGGTCAGATACCCTCAAATTCAGCCTTTCCAAAATTTTAGTTTCATTCCTGATCAATTAAAATAAACATCCAGATAATTGTACACGCAAGGCTATTTATCATAACTAGCATGATATGTCATAACTAGTTAACTAACTATTTGGATGACCCTGCCGCGTCTTTCTTTTCTTTCTCTTCCGCGTCTCGCTTTGCTTCATATTCTTTAATCAACTTTTCAACTTCAGATTTGGGTAAAACTTTTGACACCAAATTGCTCTTGTCATCTTTGGTCAACTGTGCAAGTTCTATTTTGTCAGGGGTGAGTTCAGCCAAGTCAAGTGTCTTGCTGAATATCTTAACTGCCAACTGTTTCGCATCTGCTAATGACATCTCTCCAATCTTGTAGTCCTGGTTTAGAATTGAGATAGCACTAAAATAAACGTATCATGAATCCCTTCACGAGAAAATGTGATCACTTGAAATTTGCAGAATGAACGTATTAACATGTTCAGAGTACTTTGTAATATTATTTCTGTTGGATTTTCGGTTGAAAACAGTTGCCTATTGCAATTGAATCTAGGAGCAGAAAACGGAACGTTTCTATCATGTCCACAGCACCATATAAATGTTTTGTTCGAAATAACACACGATAACTCTAACTTGAACAAGTATATTCTTTAAAGATATTTATATCAAACAAATCAAGGAAGTTTTCAGTTTAGATCTATTTGTTATCACCAATTTTTTCAAAAGCAGCTCGGAACTTTTCAAGCCTACCGTAAGTCTTAACATATCAGAAATATTCGCTGCATGAATCAAAATCTCTTTTCAGTCTAATAAAAACCCCATAAAATAAAACAGTTGCTTCTGGAGCATCCTTCTCTTGCCATTATAGATAGCTTAGTGTGGCGAGAACCAATGAACCCCCCCCCCCCCCTTTATAATAGTAGTTATATCATAGTACAGGGCCCCATACCGGAAACTCGCCGATCATCAATACAAAAGCATCAAACCTCTGTGAATTGTTGCCTATGCAGGTGGCTTTCCATCCTCCGTAATTACCACTAGGGTCACTTTGGTACAACTGGTAGCCGTAGTGTTTATCCCATCCCATGTACAGAATGGACACTCCAAAGGGCCTCTTCCCTCCAAATTGGGTGAAGGCCTGCTTCACATCACACATGGGTTTGATCAGCTGTTCCACTGGAACTGGCTCTTGGAACTGCACTTCATATCTAAAAAGTTACCTCAGAAATTGAGAACTGTCTCCTTCCCAAAACAAACGCCTCAAAAAATAGAAAAGAAAGAACGGAGTATCATTTCATTCGAAAAAAATCCACTGAATTTTTAATTTATTTTTTGTTATTTTCAAGCTCACGGCATTACAATCGCAAATTTCGATGACATGTAAAAAAATCAGCCAAAATTAGCCGCTCAATTCCTGGCAAATTCGATGTTCTAATAAAAATCTAATTTTGATGTTCTTAAAACATCTAAAAGAAAATAGAATTAACAGACATTTTTCAACCTCGCATTACTATGCTTCTGCAAACTAACCGTTGCGCAATAAGCCGTAACTCAGTAAGCAGAACATTTGCATCAGACGTGAGACCAGCGAATGAACAGATTAAGTGATCACTGATTTTGTATATCTTTTCACTGCTGAACAGATTGTCTAACAGTGGATTCGTATTTCTGTTTTCACAACCCAGAATTACCCCATCATTGGCTAGAATACCCAGACAGGTGCCGGAGTGGTTGACTGTCTCGATTGCATACTCCACCTGGTATAATCTTCCCTCTGGTGAAAAAATAGTCGTACGTGAGTCGTATCGCCTGGCCATTATTTTTCAAAAAGGCACACTCAATCTGAAAAATAATCGTTTTCTTATACTGTCGAACGGCTTCCCAGCAACAAAAAGATCCCCGCACACCCGAAACTCTCAGCGCTAGAGCTCTTTTCAAAGTACACACAACTGAGAACTTCACTAACGCTTATTTTATTTTTTAATCGGTCTCCTCAACAACTTCGAAAAATTTAACTATTAAATTAGAAAAAGAGCAAACTTTCATTCGTCGAAATGATCAGAAATACTACGATCTTTTTGATGAAAATTCAACACAACTTTCTTCCTGAACAAAAATCATTTATTAAACGATGGTAGGATGTGGATTTCTGGAAAAACGGTTTTGCAAAAAATCGCGCTACCGCAAAAAAATTCCGCAACTGTACCAATGTACATGGACAAAGATGACAAATTTGAGAACATAGCTGGCAGATTGTCAGAAAATAGCCGCAATAGCTTCGTAGATCCGCAGTCTCCAAAAAACAGTAAAAGAGGCAGACCGAAAAAATTCGCCTTCTCATTGAAGGCTGATATGTTATATTTTGATTAAAAATCTGTATAAAATTTTGCTTCCTCTATTAGCTGCTCTCAAATAACCTTCATTTAGAGTGACACACACCCATTTGACAGTATCTCTTTGAATTAAAGTAAATAAAAGTCAATTTCAAAGTGAGGAAGTCATTTTTGAGAGTGAGGTAAGTCAAGTGTGACCAAAAATTTAAACACGCGAATGAAAAAAACTCGCTCCACTAAGAGCGAAAATTGACGTCACAAACGCACTTCAGTTGAAATTGCATGAACGAATGAACAAAAAGCAGATTTGAAGTCGTTGTGACGTCATATGGCCGTAACGAAAATCGCGACGACGAAAAAAACCAAGAGAAGGCCGATAATAGCCCCAGCTATCACTGTGCCGCTATTAAAAAAGAATAGCTAACGAAAGCCTTCGAAGAATAGTCCATATTGAATGAATCCATTCGCTACAAGTGAACGTTGCAAATTGTTCCCATAGAAAAAGGAGTACGCCAGACATGTCTGCGTACTTTCACATGACCTAGTCTCGTTTCACAATAAAATTGTATTGAGGTCGGTCTCTGAAAACTTAACTGGTCTTTCTGTACGCTGTGTTCCTAGTAATTTCAACAAGTGACTAAGGTAACCTCTTAAATTCCAATAAAAAATGTAACCGTGTTAACAGAAAACAGTTAGGAACGTAAGGAATAAGCTTAAATAATCGGATGGAAGCAAGGTGCAACCTAAAGATAACATTAACTGAACAATGAATATTCTTTTCGTGCTGAAAAAAAGGAGAAAACTCAAAATAACGAAACAAGTACAAAAATAGAAATCTTGAAAAATTGGAAGAAAAAGATTAATTTTGCCGTCTCGAGAAAGCTGTTAGGAAAATAACGCATGTAAAACAAATTCTGTTCTCATTTAAACCTTATATTTAAACGTACTTTTCTCGTTATTTATCAAAACATTTCAAAAATAAAACTACTCTTTCCTCACCACTTTTTGCCTTTAATTCAGCAGAAGAGGTTCACCTCTAAGAACCGCCCTTCACACCATAAGTATCAGTCTCCAAAACAGTTTCTGTGAATCGCATACTTTGAGACTAATGAGCTGAGAGGCTCCAAGAGCACTTAATGCCCACTGGACGCAACCTGTTTATTACGTTTTTGAGGACAAAAAGTAAAATCGGTCAGACGAAAAATCGGTCAAGCAAGAAATCGCATAAAAAGACCAACAGAACTAATATGATTACTACAAACTTCGTTTGAGAGCAATTAAGAAATTAAGGACCATTCCACGCATACAACAATCAACAGATACAATTTTTTTCAACTGACAAAAAATCTGTTCTTGTAAATACGTTTAAAAAGGAACAAGAAAAAACTGAAGTTGAGACAAAGGGACAACAAGCAGAGCTACTGTATTTGGAGCTGCTTTCGAGGAACTTCAATTATGTGGTGAAAATAACAAATTCAACAGATTATGTTTAAGCAATTATTTTTCCAAAGTCCAAGGATCTGAAATTAAAATCGTTTTCTTAGTAACTCATTACCTGCTCATAACACGAGAGAAATTGCAACAACAAACACAAAACTTTGTTTCTAAAAATGCCTGCAAAAAATTATTTAATTGATATTTTTCAGCAACACAACCAAGATTACAGCTTCTGTAAAAAAACAATTGACGTCCGAATATTGTGCAAATTTACAATGAACCAAAGATCTTCAAAAACTGGACCAAAACATTCCGAAATTTCAATTATGTACAATTTTCTGGTCCAAAAAATAATTCGAAACTAATCAAATTCAAATCAATCGTTCGAAAAACCTCAGAAAGACGAACCATTCGATACCCCTCGGACTCAAGTTTCATTTAAGACAAGAAAAAGCATATAAGACTCTCCAAAGGTAAGAATGGTAAGATGCTCTAATTGCACTTAAAAGCGCAAGTTTCTTTTCAAAACAAATTTAAACGCCTAACCATCAATTATGCATGCCAAAGAAACACCAATTTGTCTGATGCACTTCAAGTTAAAACTGATAGGTACAAAAGTGTCTTCACAACAGCCGCAATTTACCAGATGTTCAGGTCTACCTCGCTTACATTTTTAACCCCTTCTTTTTTGCTCCCTTTCAAAAACTTATTTGAACTACAAACCACTCTTGCTAATATCTGCTCCTCATCGAATGTGTTCGTCAAGTCAACATTTATTTTTATTCAAGCTTTTAGGCCCTGAACTTCCTGTTGCGACTTTAGCTCCACTGATTAAAAAGCTCATCACAATAACGTCTTTAGAGTCGTAGACTAAATGACTTCGGCGCTCCTCTTCGAGACAATAAAAAACATAACCGACTAAACGTCGGAAGAATTGCTCTTGAACGACTAGTGGGAGCTCTAATCAATTGCAGCCTGCTTCAGTCGGGGGGGGGGGGTAGCCTAAATGGGACTAAGAAGTTCTATAGTGGGCTTCAAATAACCATATTAGAGGTTAACATATACCACTATTAAGATTTAAAGTAAAAAATGACACCAGTTTCGGCGCACTTTTTATTTGACTTTTAGTATTAAATTGCCGCCAATTGAGTTCAGCTGCTTGAAATTGTGATTGAGAGAGAATTTTAGATCACGCGAAATGCAAAAAGTCAAGGGCGTAAAAGTCACTCGAAAAGTCAAAACCGTCAAGCGATAATTTTGCATAAAAAAAAGACACACGTTTACAATAATTGCTATGAACTGCGTTCAAGAGCAATTAAACAGTGTAAAGCGAGACAATAAAAAACTAATCGATGAGAATATTATCAAAAAAACTAGAACCGAAACTGTAACAATTAGAAATGTTAATTATGTTTGTATTAGATATGAATGGCTAACGTCGGGCTAATTGCTCTCAAACGACTGGCAAGTGGTTGGCTTTGTCAGTAGCCAGCTACGAATAAGGAAACCAGCTAAGATTAATTGAGGGGTGTGCAGCGGTGGGGGTGCGATGAGGGGGATCGAGAGTTCGGGGTTACGAGTGGAATGAGGCGGACGAGGGAGAGTGGAGGTGGAGTGGATTGGGGGGGGGGGGGGGGGTTAAACTCCCAGACCGGCCCTTAACACTGAATTTTTGCCTCAACAACAGTTTCCGTGAATAGCCTACTTAGAGACTAGTAAGGCGTAAGGCTCTAAGAGAACAGCTTAGCGACTTAATGCCTTTCGGTCTTCACTGGTTTTTCCCGTTTTGAGGACGAAAAGTCAAAGGGTCAGACGAAAAATCAGTCAAACAAAAAATTGCATAATAAAGACCGGCAGGGCTAATATAAAAGCAACCAACTTCGTTTGAGAGCAATTAATGACCTTCAATTAGAATTTGATGTCTTCAATTGAGTCATCCAAATAAAGTATCCCATCTCTTTGTTGCTTTTAGAGAGGTATTTCATTTGTGAAGAGCCCGTAAATGAACCAGCTCCAACATGAGCAAAAATTGCCATCTACAGTATTGTGCTTAAAAGCCGCATGAAAAACTGAAACATCGAAAGAAGGCTACTAATAGCGCTCCGCTACTTCTGCGACCGACCAAATATTTACCAAAAATAACGTCATGCTTGACTCAAACTACCAACATATGTACAACTTCGATAAATTTTATTTATTTACAATTTAAACCGGGAACATCAGTTAATGACAATTCATATTATCAAATAGCTTACTACAATACAGTTGCCAGCAACCCTCCAAAATGACAGCAGAATATGGATATTTACAATTTAAGCAGAAGACAAATAAGTTTAAATGGTTTAAAGGTCAATTCCACACCAGAAGTTGGAACCATCTCCCAGTCCTGTCCGGGCAGTGGTCGCTCCAAAATGTCACAGAGAAGATAACTCTTCAAACAAAGACCGGTATTTAGTTTGACAGTGCAACTTACGGCGGAACCAAATTGCTCAGACAACTTCAAAACAAACACATTGTTCTGGTCAAACGCACATTGAAAGCTTTCAATTCTCACGGCAGGAGCTGAAATGCTGATAAGAGAGCCTGCAGAGGCCACCAATTGCTCTAACCATTGCCTGTTTTGAATCTGAACATAAAATGGATCGAACTTTAGGTTGAACTGATCAGCTCGCTTTTGAACACCAGCAGTTTGGAAGGTTCCATGGTAAGGCATCAGAGCGTAATTTATGATATGTTGGCCCATATCTGCATTGGCGTCCGGAGATTTTGGAGATCTTAAAAGCGAAAGTGACAAAGTCGATTCCAGAGCTCGGAACCCGTACTTGGCAGGTGTCAGAACAGCACAACCAACACCATATTGCTGCATTGCCGCCCACTTGTGCCCGCAAACTTCAAACTTTGCCGTATCTTGAGACGTGTTCATGGTATTTGTCCGCTCAACATAGCCAATTTGAGATCCGTAATAACAACACGAAGGTCTTAAATTAAAGGGAAATTCTACCTTCAGAAGTTTGTGTGCTTCATGCCAATCAACCTTAAGCTGGAACTCCAAATTTGGCGAAGATTTAGACAAAAACACTCGCATTTCCAGGGATGATTTATCACCGACATCAAAGAAAAATTGCAACGATTGTGGATCAACTTTGTGGCTTTTTGCAATTACACAAACTCCAGTTTCAGCGTGATAATCCATAATATCCCAGGCGTCCCAAAACAAAGGCATGTCAGAATAGATTTTGAATACGTTCAGAGGATTGTTACCGCATAACTCGATTGCTTCATCTTGTCCGCTTAACAACAATGACTTTATGGTACCCGATAGGGTGAAATTCACTTCAATCAGTTCATTCTTCAGGCAAAGGAAAGAACAATTTTCAGATGTCGACGAAACAGATGGTGCAACATTGTAAGAAAGATCAGTCTGTTTAGAACAGGATTCAATTGACCATTGATTAAGATCAACTTTACCTGATAGCAAAGATGTTTCGCTCGATGCTTCTATAAGATCCTTGTCATTTTTCTCATGTTGACACAGAAAGCTAAATTTCAACAAATCTTCAGCTTCGCGGTAATATTGTATTGCATCTTTGGCCACTTCTTCTATACAACTTCCCGGCAAAACGTCATGAAATTGGTTGCAAAGAACTAGTTCCCATGCTTGCTTCAAACAACTTCTCATTCGTGTAAGGTCAAGTTGATTCAAGTCCAAAGACTGAGGATTGTTTGCAGAATATATGCTGAGAACAGCCAGATAGAACTCGGCAGCCCGGAGCAAGTTTTCCATTCGATTATTGAGTCGTTTGATCTCCGAGTGAGTGGTGAATGTCCCTTGGTGAAGTTCAAAATACAACTCGCCAACCCATTTGCACAAATTGGGGCGACAATTTTCCAATCTGCAGCAGCAAATAGGGCGTTTTAACTAAATTCACTTCTTAATGTGAATTTTTATTATTTAATTGACAATGAACTTATATATCCATGTTATGGGCCTTAATGATGAAGAAATAAGCTGATCAAATCGCGCGACAACCGTTAATTTCAGGTTGTTGCCCACTAATTGAAACTACATAAAAATATGAATTTTAACACCGAACAGCCAAACTGGCTAAATTACTATACAGATCGATTTTAATAAAGGCGAGTTGATTTCTCAAGCTAAATTTTTTTTGCTGTGTTACAAAAATATGTTGCTGTGTCTTCAACAAAAAAAGTATGTTGAACGTCGTTCACCACCATTCAATTTCCTTTCCCTTAGTTACTTGCTAATTTAAACCAACCTTTAATCGATTGTGTAATCTTGCAAATGGCCCTGACAGTTGCCGTACGCTATCCGAACAAATTCGATCACATATTAGAAAACAGTGTACATTTTATTTCAATAAATCAACTTTACCTCTGAAAGAATTGAGTAGGCGTACTGGTGATGCAGGAAGGCATAGAAAATTTATGTTCAGTTTGAAGAGCATTCAATCTGATTAGCATCTCATCCGTCGGACCACCACCGCCGTCTCCAAAACCGAACAGCATCATCGCTTCCTAGAAAGTTGAAAGCAGCGTGAGAGCATTGTTGAACAATAAAGTTCAATTTTAAATAACTGAGTAACATCGAACGGATTGCTTTCAAACAAGAGTTTCGCGTCTGACCACATGCCAATCACTCAAAAAATTGCATGGATGAATGGACAAGAGCTGATTTTAAGTGAGCGTGACGCCATACGGTCGTAAAAAGTATTGTTGACAAAATAAAAAAACAGCACCGAAAGAACTCCGGGAGCAATTCGGAGCATAATAACCTCCCGAAAAAAGTGGGAAAAGGCAAACAAACTAACAGAGCAAATAGAATGAGAGCAAACAGAAATACTTTACTACCACTGACTGTCATAAATATTTGCATGATACAGAAAAAAGGCTATTAACACGAATGTGGAGATCTTGAACAAACAAAAGACATCTTAATACTTTCAAAAATTCAAAATTTAAAAATTTAGGTAATACAACAAGTATTTTTCAATATTAAGTCTTCGCGGCACAGCAAACTATTTGAACCATTCCTGTTCAAACAAAATGCTGAAACGTCACTCGAAGATTTAAAAAAATCTTTGTCAAAAACAATACAATTATTAAAATTGGAACTACGAAACAATTCTGCATTCGATTACAATTCAGAGTCATAACCCCTACCTCAAGTAATACAAATTAAATCCCTCGCGTTACACGATTCGAGTCATTCTAATAAACCAAATCAAAATAGAAAAAATTGGACAAAAACAAAATCGAATTGGTGGATGTACAACTTTATAAAAAAGAACAACACTTCACGTCAGACACTGACAAACACAAGTAGTTAATTACAGACCATTATTATAAAAAATGATTTCAAAAAGTCCGATCAAGTATCCAAAAACAGAGAACGTTTAAGAACAAAAAAGTAGAAAAAACTTGAAAAGTAGAAATGTGAGTCAATTTGGCACTTGAAGCGCGTTTCCGGGCTCCGAAAAATGCTGTAATAATCACTATAACCCCACTAATTTTTTCTAGGAAACAAAACTTTGGAAAAAAACGAAGAACAAAACTCAGGAAAATCAAACCAGAACATGTACAATTTTATTCTTTCCAATGAAAAAATTGGATAAAAACAAAACTGAATTGATAGAGGTAAAATTTTACAAAAAGAACAACACCTCACGTCAAACACTGAAGAAACACCTGACGTCGATGAATGCAAGGATTTAATTGCAGACCATTCACATTTATGCTGATTTGAAGAAATCCAATTAAATATCCAAAAAGAGAAATTATTTAAAAGAACAAAAAATACAAAAAAAAGAGCCAAATTGGCCCTTAAAACGCGTTATATGGCTTTAAAAAGCCATACAAAGGGTTTTGTATTACTGTGCCTCCGAGAGAATAAAATAGAATTGCTCTCGAATGATAGGCGAGGTAATTTAATTCAGGGGGCGTAGCCTAGATAAATTTTTCTTTATGGGTGCAAAATAGTTGATCACGCCGGGATGCGAACCATTGACCTCTTGATCTCTGACCAGAATCACTGTTCACTAGGCTATTTGGGCCTTCTTTTAGCTCTGCTGCAATCGATTTTATTTTAACAACAAGCTTTACTTCTGAGTGAGAGCAATAGAGATCACTAAAAAATGAACGAAATCGTGAAAAAGTCACTTGAGATGTCAAAGAATGTTCTAGAAGAAAAACGCAAAACGGTCAAGGGAAAAATTTCCATAAAAAATACCAACACGTTTACAATAATTGCTAAGAACTTCGTTCGATAGCAATTAAAAATGGCGATAGGCACAGTTCTCTAAAAAAAAAACTAATCGAAGTCCAAACGTCATTCATCACTCATGGACAAAAAAGGCGAAGCTCATGGACAAAAAAAGCTTTTCTCGCTCATCAAAAATAAGTTCACAAGGCTACTTTACCCACTTTCGCTATTAGATCAAAACACCGCCTGAACACACTACCAGTACGAAACACAAACCGACTAACATCGGAGCATCTGCTCTCGCATGACTATCGGGGCAACATATTTTAGAGGGTAGATAAGCTACAAAAATTTCTATGGGCGCCACACCTTCCCACAAGTTTGAGGTTCAAACCCCGGATCTCCCGGATAAAAATCCGTGCCATTAACAACAAGATACACGGACCATATTCAGGAATCACTCACAACCGGTTTTATTTTAACCAACAGACTTATTTTCTGAATGAGAGCAATTTCAATCAATCAAAAATTCAAAAAGTCAAGCATGAAAAAGTCACTCGAGAAGTGAGATCAAAAGAATGTTCTAGAATAAAACCGTCAAGCGAAAATTTAGCATATAAAAAGACACTCGTTTACAATAATTGCTTCAAACTTCGTTCGAGAGCAATTAAAAACTCTAGAAAACCAATACTCATCTCTGAGTGGTAAAGACCAAGAGAAGGCCAATAATAGCTTCCCTCGGCTATTGCAGCTTTTAAAAATGACAAATCTGGCCTCTAGAGGTTTCAAAATGATTTACATTTATAGTCTCTAGAATGCGCACACGAAAGCAATGCTTTGCCTGAAAAAAGCCAGCCGTCTTAGAATTTCCCTAATTTTGATTTTGAGGTCGGAACAATTAACTACAATTAAAGACTCGTACAAAGGTATTCTCTCACCTGTGAGCGCCCCTTGTCTTTAAAGTTCTTCTCCGCAAACATCAGTTCACTCGGATTCAATCTGGCACAATAGTTGTCGTTTGGCGGAAAATGTGTCAATAGTTGAGAGCCGTCTATACCTGAAAGAGCATTGAGATTGAAAACTTTTACTTACTGATTCACGCTAAGTTTAAACCTAGGATCATATTTCATTTTCGTATCAACTCCTTGAAAAAGCATAAATAAATGAACTGCATGATAGGTATTTATTAGATATATTTGATATATTCTCATATTTGCAAATGACAGTATCTTTCCCTCTCACAGAGAATACACCAAACGTTTCCAGCTTCTCCTCTAACATGCCATTTTCAAAATTGCAAACTGTAAAATAATGGAAAATTTGCAAAACATACCTTCCCAAATGAAAGAATTGTGTGGGAACGTATTGACCAAATTCCAGCTCAGCTTCTGCGTCAAAAAATACTTTATTCCACTTAAATTTGCAATCTGAGGCAGCAGCGTTGAATAGCCGAAAGTGTCCGGTAGCCAAAACACATCACTGAACATTCCGAACTTCTCTTTGAAATATTTTTGCCCATAGAGGAATTGTTGGCAAAACGAGACACAACTGGGCACATTTCCATCCATTTCAACCCAACACCCTCCGATAGGAACAAATTGCCCTTTTTGAACATATTCTAGAATGTTCTTGAACAAGTCAGGGTAGTCTGTTTCCACCCATTTGAACTGCTGCGCTTGTGAACAAACGAACTTGAAGTTTTTGTGTTTGGACATTAATGCAACCTGATTGGCCCAACTTCGAGCGCACTTGCGTTTTGTTTCATTATACGGCCACAGCCACGCTGTATCAATATGACAATGTCCAAAAGCGTCGATTGTAAGATGTTCAGGCGAATTCCTGGGTTCTGTGTTGAGAGGGAAAAGGTTGTTGATAATTGACAGAGCTTCTTTGATGCTTTCGGCAGTGAAGCCCCTTCTGTGTAGAAAATTCTCACAATGATTGGCTGTGAAAAGCGCATTGCTAGCTAAAAGTGCACCATGTTAAGCATTCCTTTTAAAACAATAATGATTTGGTATTTTTATAGCATTCATGCTGTCGATAGATTTCAAACCCAATCCAACGGAGCAAATATATATTATCCAAAGCATCTTTGCATAAAGCACTTTCCAGTGATACCATTTATATAGTACTTTAGGCCAACGCCTTATCACAGCTCAGAAATGCGTTCCGAGGACGGAATATCTATTGGTTCTAATTTTACTGCTACTGATTTGGGTTAAAACTTTAAGTGACTCTTATCACGATACCAATTTCCACGCTGTAAAAATATCGAACTATCCATCCAGTGCAATTTTAACCATAGCTTCCAAAATAAAAAAAAACTTAGAGCAGAAATTTATATTTAATGAATGTACCCGATATGTTGTCTTTTCCAAGCTCCTTAGCCGCGTCATGAATCATTTGCATCTTGTGGTATAGCTCAAATGCAACTTCATTTCTCAATACAATCTTTGCCTCGGTAACGCGAAAGGTCTTTTCCAAATTGGTAGGCTGAATGCAATGCTCGCCCGCTCCGAACATCCCATTACATGCTAACTCTATATAGTACGTTCCGACCAAGTTCTGATCCGGCAATCGGAAGAAAGTTCTCTCTTCTGAGAATGACTGTAACGGGACTCCATTTTGATCATAGACCATAGCTTCGCAATCACATTTCCATAGCAATCCGGGAACCAAATCCCGATTTCCATTATCCAAAGTTGCTCCAGAGCTCGATTTCAAGGATGGCAAATCGATATCAAGTTTGAACCAATAAGTCGACCAGGTAGGACCAAAACTTGTTGACGTCAGCTCAACACTTTCGAATTTTTCATGCTCGACATTTTTGAACAGAGGTCTTCCAGTTTGGTATTTTAGACATGGCACTTGAGATATGTTTTTAACATCTTTGTACAATTGAGAGGTCAAATTATAATTCACGAAAAAGGCATCAGATAGAAACTTTTCCAGTCGTTCCAAAGTGGTGCGCCAGTTCTTAAACGGGGGCGCAACTATATCTGCCATTATTTTGGCATTCAATCTATACCTGAAAAAAGGACCCGTGATTCTCATTCGAAAGACTATTCCAACCGCTTTTATGAAAATTGAGACTATTGAAGGATTTTGTAGTAAAATTACAAATTTAAACCTTATTACATTGTGTAGTAAAATTACAAATTTAAACCTTATTACATTGTAAGCGTCTGTGTGTGGCGGAGATCGTTGTAAAGCATTCTATTATAAGAAAAGCATACAAATAGTTTAAAGATTTGCTGTACGAAATGTTAGAGGAGCTAACAAATTTGATAATCGAAAGTGAGTTTGCCTCCACCATCACAAAAAAGCTTTTGTTTATTTCATCTCCATGCTTTTTTTTCAAAAAAACACGCAACATTATTGACACTTAAAGTTATTGAGCTCAATCCGAAAGGGAAAAATGATTTTTATCACATTCAATTTCAATCATTATAAAGATAATGTTGAGTGAGTCAAACGCGCTCTTCTCTTAAACCTTGATTCAGCCAAGTAGGTTTCCACTCCTGCTGTATTTGGAACAATGGTCGGCGAAGCTGAGTTCTTTGTCAATTCTCGTCCTCTAACTCGTGTGCGCAGTAGCAAAAATGACGACAAAACAGTGTCAACCAACCATTTCTTGACGGTTCTACAACGTTCCTGGAGCCGCCTTCGATCGTAACGTGACCCTGAAGAGCTCAGCCTGGACGCAAACAACGCCGAGACTAACAGATATGGATAAGATGGCTGACCGAACATGTTCCTACGCATAGTAAACGACAGAAGCGCAGAACAACTATAGAAATTCGCGACGCAGTCTGGTTACTCGAGGATTTCACCCCAAAGAGAAATCTAGAGGATGGGACGAGTCACACGGACTTGCAATTGCCTCGACAAGAAAGCTAGTCTTAAACTTGAGGTAGGGAACGGTTCAGGTAAATTAAACAGTCCCCTGTAAAACTCGTAAGATTACCATACACAATGAAAGGTTAGGCTAAGGTTATATGGGATTCAATGTTAATGCTACTCATTAAATTCTCACAATGCCACTTCAACGTAATATGTAGGTTAATAATCTCTCAGCCCAAATTTGAAGCATTTGTAATGTGAAAAAAGTGATGGAAATGTAAAACCGGAAATGATAATAGCTTTGATATCATGTAATTACACACTAAGAGTGTTTAAAGCACAATGGACTTACATAAACATGAAGATCCGAAAGATCTAGCGGACCCGATTGTTATCAAAACTTTTAGATTTCCAACAATCGCAGAGAAACTATTATTTAACATTTGACAGAAACAGGAGTGTGAGTCAATTCCGAAGAGAGATCAACAACGCTGCGGCTCCGAAATTTCCTTCATCGCCAAGCTTTCAAATTTCCCATGATTCTTCGACCATTTTTGATAAGACATCAAATACAGCTGCTTTTAGCTTAGTCTTCTTTTGTATTTAAGAACATAGAAGATTTGGCCATTAGATGGGCCAAAACTTGTATACAAGCCATTAAAAAAGTTTATCCAAAACCTACGCTGAAAAACGAACATTTTTTTCGATGGCTTCAACTGAGTAGATTTTTTTTTGTTTTTAAGTGTGATATTGTTTGCCCCCTCCACAAAAAACTGATATAGGAATCGTGATAAAATACAAGACAAGCATTCTCGTAAAAATACTGCAGCAGCACTTTACGTGCGGTATTATCCAATCGAATATCTTTCTCCTATTAAACTACTACACCGAATGGAAGCACTCGGAATAATTAAAATCAAAACAAAACTTAGTTGATATACAAAAAAGATTGATTCTGAGTTTTGGTCTAACGCTATCCAAAATGAACAACTTTTTCGATCTCTTCAACTGAATTTAAGAGTAGATTTATTATTGTTTTTAAAAACCAGTGTGAGATTGTTTGTCCCTCCACAAAAAAACTGATATTAGAATCGTAATAAAATACAAAACAAGAATTTTCGTAAAAAAAACTGCAGCAGCACTTTACGTACGGTATTATCCAATCAAATATCTTTCTATTAAACTGCTACACTGAATGGAAGCACCAGTAATTGTGCGACGCGTAAAAGTTTGCAATTAAGACTGAAGAAAACAGTCTTACATAGATTTCGATTTTCTCTGAATTTGTCAAGTTGCTACCTAATAAATAATATATCATGAAAAAAGACCACAAGACTAATATAATTCCTACAAATTTCATTTGAGAGCAATTCAAAACCAATAGAGGGCAGGGGTAGATTAAAATAGACTGCTATTTAAGAGCGCTCGAAAACATTTCGTGCAAATACCAAAAAATTTTTGAGCCTCAAAAAATGCGGAATATGATTCATTTCAATGTGCACGTTGTACTTTATTTCTACACTCACCTTCACGTTTAAATTGCGTTGTATCCAGAGAAAATTAAAAACATGGACGGTAGATTGCCGGAAAAAAGCCACGATAGACGCTCCAGGTCTTCCAACGATTTGAAGCAACTAAAAAAGATAGACAGATTGACCACCAGTCCTTTAATAGACCACTAGACTTTTTGGGTTCGATCCGGTCTGTCATTTTTATGAGAAACATACGCTCTATAAGGAAAAAACCTTAAAGGAGCTTTTTCAAAAATAATATTCGAAACCACAAACTCAAGAATCTATTACACAAGAATTAGGGAAAACAGGTTTGGCAATACTTAGATGCACACTATTGATCTTTAACTAGTAAATTGTCATAAAATTTTAAGTTCATTAAGTGATTTCACAAGTCATTTTTTTAAGTGATGCAAGTTACCAGTAACTTCACCACTCTAAGTGCTTGAAGGAGTACCAAACGCGGCTAAGGGCCTCTAATGAAACTTAAAGCCCGCTGAGCTTCACCTGTTTATCCCGTTTTGAAAGCTCAAAGTCATGAAAAGTCATCAAAGTCATGAAAGTCAGGGGTAAGACGAAAGAAAAATCTGTTAGACGAAGTAAAAAACATAGCAGGACAAGTCCTGAAATACAATTCAAAGAACAAAATGAAAAACTTAGATGTACTTTACTTGACCAGCAGATCAACATAGCAGCCAAAACACAAAAATCATATCAAAAAAACAATAAGAAACTAAATCAAACAAACTAAACAAAAATATACTTATTGCTAAAAATATTGAAGCTTTTACCCCTCAGTAAAAATTTGATCCCTTTAAATATACTTATTTCAAGTATATGTTCACGACCAAATTTAGTTTTTGAAATCGGACCAGTATTATATCTGCATGACCTGAAAAAAATTTATTGGCCCTTGAAACTCGAAAATGACCGAAATATTAAAAAAATTAGGAATCAATAGGAAATTTAAATGAATTGTTGGTGAATATCGTGATATAAATATCTTCAGAATAATTTCTTTCTCGAGAGGCTATACAGTAACCCAATTCCAAGCCGTTAAAATTCATGGGCTCAAAGATCGATAGGCAATACTTTTTAAAAATTTCAAATTTCAAAAAAATAGAAAATCGTTCCGTTAAAATGTTGAAAAGGATTCCGTTCCCCCTTAGCAACTATTTAATAAGGTACTATCAAACCCTGGATGAGGCTACCTGGCTACTGAGGCAAAAAAAAACAAACAAATATTTTGAAAAAAATTATTGCAAAATTTATCAAAAAATTCGAAAGGTTAAAGGTTAAAATGTTGAAAACAAATCTTTTGAAACTAACAATCATGCAGTAATTTTTTATCACACCGTGGAACAGGTTTTCTGGCACTTCAGAATGAACAATTATCAAAAATTGACAAAAACTTCAGAAAATCTTGAATTGCAAATTTTATCAAAAAAATGCTAAAAATCGTGACACTAAAATGTGGAAAACCAATCCACTATTACTAGAAACTATGTAGTGCACTATTACCAAACCTCAAAGGAGATTCCCTGACCCCAGAAGCTGAAAAAAATCAAAAAAGTCAAAATTTTCAAAAACTTGAAAAAAATACAAAAATTAGTATCATTTTGCGTGTTTGTGTTTGTAGTACCCAAACATATAGCTCATAAAATGGTCATAACAAGTAATTTTGTCTCGCAAAATGCCTTCATTAACTGCTTAAAACTTCAACCTAAGACTAATCAAACAAAAATCTCAAAAAACATGAAAAATTGCACCATTTTGAGCCCTAAAAATGACCTTAAATTAAGGTCATCCCAGCAGCTGCAACACTAAGCACTCAAAGGACGATTAAAACATATTTTGGGCCTTTAAAGAAACTTAATGCCCGCTGGGTTTTACCTGTTTATCCCGTTTTGAAAGATCAAAGTCATTGAAAAATTTGTGAACACATCTTAAAAACAGCGCCCCAATACAATTCAAATTCTTTGAATTGTAAAAAATAGGAGCGGTACAATAGCCACCTGGAACTGCAGACGCGGCTATTAAATATACCAACTCAACAATGCAAACTCATACAAGCAAAATTTCTAGCAGTCACTTCCTTTTTACTTTAAAAGGCCGAAAATGTCTTTAGAAACAGGCTACTTGATATCAATTTTAAAATACTAACCAAACCAAATCATTTAGATAACAAAACATTTCGATTGCATCACATTAATGCCCAAAACGTTGTGTTAAAAACGATTGAAACTAAATGACTTCAGTTACCCATGAATGAAAATTACTATGAAATGCACTTAAAATTGGAACGCAAACATAACCGACTATCGTCGCGCGAATTGCTCTCAAACGACCGGCGAGCGTTTGGCTTCTTCAACAGCTAGCCAGGGCTTAATGACCTGAGGGCACTACCTCTGTATCCCGTTTCTGAAGACGAAAGTCAAATGGGTCAGACGAAAAATCGGCCAAGCGAAAAATTGCATAAATGACAAACAGGATTAATATATATGTGCCATAATTGGCTTTTGAGAGCAATTAACAAAGGTTTCCTAAAAAGCGCCTGTTAGATCATTTATGATAAAAAATATTTCAACTATAACTCATTGATAATGAGGATCAGAGATGATGACATTAAGTTTCATAACAGCACCTGAAGTGAGTTATCAACAAAGAGAGAGAGATAAAACGTGAACGAGAAGGAAAGGAACCCTAACCGAAAGAGAGAGAGAAAAAGACACGAATATCTTCCATGATTGGATTCGACACTGCAACTTCTAGTTTTTTAACCTAGTTAATGAATAAATCATATAAAAATAACTGAAAAAGGCAAAATTAAAAAAAAAACTTTTCAACTTCGCAATAAAAAAATTTAAAACCATTTTTTGTCTCGAAGGTACTGTCAAGTTACAAATCTTCGAAACTAGAAAAAATTTGTTGGCCAGTAATGGTCGTTGAACTCAGAAAAGGACAAAAAATATTGAAAAATTTTGGAAAAATTTGCAAACTTTAACAAAATCTTGTTAAAATTCAAGACATTAGTATCTTAAGAACCAATTCATTGTCTCAAGAGACTATCCTGTATCCTTGTTTCAAGCCTGAAATAGTTTCCCAGGCTCATAAAGATCCATACAATTGGAACAAATTTTCCAAAAATTTGAAAAATTTTAATTTCATCCAAACATTCCTATAACTGGAATCATAAAAATGTTGATCACCATCCCATTATCTCTAGAAACTATGATGCAGCATATTATCAAATCTTGGAGGAGGTCCCAGGGCCTCTGTTGCCCGAAAAAATTCAAAACATGAAAAAAATTTTAAAAATTGCTTAAATTAGTGATACTAAAATCTTGAAGAATATTCCATTAAATCTATAAAATATGCAGTAAAATATTATCAAACCCTAGAGGAAGTTCCGTGACGCTTGAGGCTAGAGAAAAATGACAATATTCAAAAACCTTGCAAAAATTACAAAAAATTGCTAAAACTTGTAATATTAAAAAGTTGAAAATTAATCCATGACAAACAAAAAATTTCCAGTAATATCAAACACTAACGGAGGCTTTCTGACCCTTGAGGCTCAAAAAATCTGAATAATGACTAAAGGTCCAAAAATTCGAAAAAATTATCAAAAAGAATCTAAAATTCGGGATGTTAAAATCTTGCAAGACATTCCATTTAATCTAAAAATTATTCAGTAACCTATTTTCAAGCCCTAGAGGAGGCCCTGGGCTCTTGAGGCTGAAAATTTCCAAACGGCAAAAAATTTCAAAACTTGAAAAAAGCAAGATTTATCAAAAAAATTGCTAAAATTTGTGACATTAAAAAGTTGAAAAACTGTCCCATGGCCATTAAAAATTGTCAGTAACTTATTATCGAACCCCTTAGGATGTTTCCTGGCCCGCGGGTCTGGAAAGACCTGAATAAGGAAAATGTCAAAAAAATTTGAAAAAATTGCACGTTTTGCCAAAAAGTTGCTAAAATTCGTGATGTCAAAATTTTGAAACCATTCCATTACAACTAGAAACAATTCAGTAACTTATTATCGAACCCTAGAGGAGGTTCCTTGACACATAGGGCTGATAAAAATCAAGAAATTGTCAAAAATTTTAAAAAAAGCTTGACAAAAATTCCAAAATAGTAAAAATTTGCGTTTTTAGCAAGCGGTTGTTCGTCAGTAGCTAGCGACGGGAGGGGAGGGGGGGTTGGTGTCACTGGGTGTTGATTGGGGGGCATCACTGGGGTGGGGGGCATTAGCGCGGTGGGGGGTGGGGGCAATAGGGTGGAGGGTCAACAGTGGCGGTGTCTTCAAACTTTAAAAACCGCCCTTCACACCATAAGTATAAGTCTCCAAAACAATTTGAGCTGAAACATGTAACATGAAAATAATTTGCAGAAGCTCAAAAGCTGCAGAAGATGAGACGACAGACCAATACCAAACATAGCCGACTAACGTCGGGCGAATTGCTCTCAAACGACCGGCTGGCTTCGTCAGTAACTAGGCGCGGTTTAGTGAGGCTAGCTTTAGCTTAATTGAAGGGGCTTAAGTGAGCGCAGCGGAGGGGGGTGCACCGGGGGCTGATGAGCTGGCAACAGTGGGGGGGTTAAATTTCTAAGAACCGCACCATAAGAATATGTCTCCAAAAAAGATTCCGTGAATCGCATACTAGTGAGCTGGAGCACTTAATGCCCGCTGGGCGCTACCGGTTTATCCCGTTTTTGAGGACGAAAAGACAAATGCGTCAGACGAAAAATTGGTCAAGCGAAAAATCGCATAAAAAAGACCGACAGGACTAATATAATTGCTACAAAATTCGTTTGAGAGCAATTAAAAAGCACAACTGAGCTCAAATGGTTTAAAATACGAACAAGAGCCATCTGATTCCGCAAATAATTGAAGCGTTATTCATGGAAAAAAAGAAGATCATGCCGGAAAAAAGGAGAAAGATACCTATCAGTACGCAAACAATTCAAAAAAACTCCAAGTCAAAACTAATTTAAAAAGTAGGGAAAAAAAAAGAAAAACGCAGGAAACTCTATGAAAAAATTTGCTCTGTATTTGAAGTTCATAGAAACTTGCAAAAAAATAATTATCAACGCCAATAAACCTTAGGCAATCGTGAAGAGAAAATAAGGTTTTAGTGTATTTTAGCCTTTCTATCCATAATTGCGATATCTCTAAATCCACAGAGTGATCAGATCCGAAAAATTTGTTGTAGAATATACAGATGAAACCAAATTTAATCGAGTCTTGCGCCAGAGCCACAGTAGAAGGCAAACTGTCTTCATGAAAAACCAAAAACAAATTGATCTGATCCGAATAATGTACACTTTCCGTAAATACTAAATATTTGTCAACTCAAGAGGAGCAAGGAAACAATTCCACTGTTGTCAGCTAGACAGCTGCTTATTTTCACATAATTGGAGTATGTTAACCTTTAAGAGCCCATTCATTAACAATTGATTGCCACATTCGAACAAACATAACATATTATCTTTACCTAAGTCTGCCAGGTTTTTCTTTACCCAAGTGTTATCTTTACCCACCAAGTCTGACACTTCATAAATCGTTATAGATTACTGTCCTCCAAGATAGGGTAATAGTTATTTGGATGAAAATTATGCATTACTTAAATCAGCGCAACATTAGGTAAAAAACATAGCCGGCAGATTGCCGGAATAGCTGCGAAAGAATAGACCTGCGTGCCATATAATAGAGATAGAAACAGATACAGATCGAAATTGAAAAATCGACGCCGCTCAAAAACCAGGTAAAAAAACATTCAGCGATAATTTAATAAAGCTTGTTAAAATTCATTCCGCGGAAGCCTCTTATTAGGGACCTTTACTGCACATATGAGTTCCTTTGTCCTTAAACAAATTCAAATTAAACTTAAGTTTTAAAGTGCAAAAGTCATTTTATTGAGTGAAGTAAGTCACGTATGATCAAAATCTAATCACGCAAATAACCTTAAAACTTTTGCTAAAACTTTTGCTAAAATACTTAAAGCGAGTAAGAAATGACGTCACGCGCTCAAATGCCGTTAGTGAGAGGAAGAAGTCATTCAGAAAATTTGACTTTTTCAGCTTTGCTGTGTGAACAAATGTAAAACGAAAAAAGAGCGTCAGACGACGAAACAAAAAAACATAGCAGGACAAGTCCTGACGTACAATTCAAAGAATTTTCATTGACTAAACAGAAAAACTAGACCTAGAATGGACTATGAGTGAACTGAGAAAACCACTGAAAAAAATCAGATAAAAAAACCAGAAAAAAAACAGAAAATCAATGTCAAAATTCAGCATGTGAACAAAAAACCACTAGCGAGAAATAAAAATTTAATTCAAACAAAAAACTAGGCCTAGAATGAGCTGTGAAAGGATTGGGAAAACCATTTAGAAAAAAATCCGGTCCAAAAAATCGAAAAAACAGTAAAAATCAGAGTGAAATTGCCGCATGTGAACAAAAACCACTACCGAGAAACCGAATTTTTGTTCAAACACCGTTTTCTCACTCTACTTCAAAATTAGAGCGAAAAAACTTCACGCCGCAAAACCACTCGCTTTTTCGCTCCATTTCCTGTTTCGGCGTGACCAAAATCACTACTCCAATTTGACTTCAAAAATCATGAAAATGTGTGAACAGATCTTAAAAAAAAAGACAGCGCCCCAATACAATTCAAATTCTTTGAATTGTAAAAAACCAAGAGCACCGCAATATAGCTACGCTCAGCTTACAGCTTCGCAGCTATAATAAAACAGCAATGAATCTTTACGCACTGATGATTTACTACGAGGAAAACAACCGACTAGAGTTGGGCGAATTGCGCTTAAACAACCGACGAGCGGTTGCCTTCAGTAGTCCCCAGCTGGGGCTTAAAGATGCTAGCATTGAGGGGATGTGAGCGGAGTGGGGGTAGGGTTGAGAGGGCTGGATGAGGTGGTCCAAATTGCCAGGTGGATGAGGGTGGACTGGAGTGTGTTGGGAGGACCGCCCCTCACACGATGAATGGGTGTGTTGGGGAAAGACTAAGAACCGCCCTTCACACGATTAATTTGTCTCCTCGAAACAGTTTTGGTTAATCTCATTCTTAGAGACTGTTAAGGCGCACGGCT
The DNA here is from genome assembly GCF_964194025.1 of Convolutriloba macropyga. Classification (NCBI taxonomy): domain Eukaryota; kingdom Metazoa; phylum Xenacoelomorpha; order Acoela; family Convolutidae; genus Convolutriloba; species Convolutriloba macropyga. Next base: position 55,126,746 of record NC_134470.1, on the reverse strand, counting down.
CTAAGAGAACTTAATGCTCTACTGGCATCAACTGTTTATCCCGTTTTTGAGGACGAAAAGTCAAATAGGTCACATGAAAAACCGGCAAACCGAAAAATCGCATAAGACCACATATATAATTGCACCAATGTAATTGCAACTATAACTTCGTTTGAGAACAACTGAAAATAAACTGAATAACGTCGGATGAATTGCTCTCGTACGACAGACGGGGACAAAATCCACCCAAAAGGGTTTCAAACCCGCAACCTGGAGGATGGCCGTAACACCGTTCCGACTAAGCTTCTACGTCTTTGATACTCTACCACTCACAATCGATTTTATTTTAGCTACAAACTTTATTTCGGAATGAAAAAAAATTGAGATCAAGCAAACGACACACACGTTTAATATTATTGCGTCAAGCTTTGTTCGAGAGCAAGAAAAATTAGGAAGCTCTAACTAAAAATATTTTGCTCCATTTTCGAAGCAACATTTAGCAGGAACTCGAACAGAAACTATTGATCAACGTTCATTTCTATTGGTTAAATGTCAAGAGGAACCAATATATCACTGTGGGTTAGCCCATAAGTCCATCATTGCGATACCGCCGACTTCAGTGGGTGCTCATATTTGTTTGAATATATCAATTAAATCGATTTTTTCCTATATTAATGACAAATATTGCCCTATAGCTGGCAGTTATTTAATTTCAGCAACAAAATTTAATCCGTTCTCATTAACTTAAAATTTATTTATTTAGATTCTAACTAATTGACAACTCTCCAGGATGAAAACAAGCACTAATTTGATTGATAAACCAAATCATGCTCTTGACTTGAGCCAGAATAAAAGCCGCTCCTTTTAGTTTGAGTGATGCTACTTTTCTCATACCTGGAGAGCGTTGACTTTTTAATTTAGTTACTAGATTAGTTTATTTATATTACCACATGATGCTCTATGTAAAACGTGTAAAATTAACTCCGACATGTGCGGAACTTCAGCCATCATCAAAAACATTCTTCATGCAAAGAATTACTTAAGCAAAAGTAGGCTTTTCATGCAATGCTGAAACTTAGTGTAATCTTTAATTGAAACAATTCCTTTTGGTCAATAATTCGGACATGAAATCAGATCTTCAAAAAACATTTGGAGTTCAATTTTGTTTAATGTGACCATCATATATATAAATATCGTAAACAAAGAAATGAGCGCGATTCAGTTCAATTTGGATGAGTGAAAGCTACACTGAAACTTGAGCTATTATTGCTCATTGCATCCGCGGATGACGCAATATGGGAAGCAGTAGCGCTAAGTTGTTGGTGGTGTAACACCGGTGGTGGAGGGGCCGAAAAGGCTGATGATTTGGAAGGTTGCAGCACTAAATTAGAACTTCCGCAGCTAGCTACTGTACCTCCTGATGAGACAGGAACCATCATCATGGGATGTTCTGAAATATCAGCAAAAATTAGGACTCTCTCACATACCCCAAATCTACAACGACAAAGATAGCGCGACCAAAATCAGAAGCTCCCAAAGATTACTGTGTAAATAAATCACAAAGAGACGTCCATACTTTTGGGGAGCCCGAGGGAGGGGGGGGGGTCGGCTAATCCATACATTTACCAGACTGCGCAAACATTAAAAAATACATTCAACGCAAACATTAAAAGTATTCAAAACATTTAAAAATACAGCCTATAAGCCTCAAAAAAGCCGATTCGTGCAAACGATGGATATCTCGAAAACCTTTTGGAAACCTTGTGTTTCAGCCCCCGTACCTCCAATCCCACATTAAGGTCATTAAATTGTATAACCTCGGTGTGTGAACCCAATTATTACACAAAGTGATACACACCTTCCTCTGTTGGTTCCATTGCCATAAGGTCAGAATTAGCTGTGTAATTGACAAGGGAGGACTGATGAGCTGCGAAAGAAGCTGTGGGCGCTGCTATCACCGGGTTCACGTGCAGTCTCTTGTCCTTCTGTCGTCTATTTCCAAACCATATTCTGACTGTGTTCCGCTCCTGGTTTAGGGCCTCCGCTATTGCACAGCACTCTTCATTAGAAGGATGAGGCTTGTCTGAAACAGAAATACAGTCCACTTCACTCTCTTGCCAAAAAAATCATACAAGATGCTCAGACTTAACTGGCAAAAATGGGGCAAATTCGTGAATTGCTCTCAAACAGCAGAAGTGGGGCATAACTCAATTAAAGCGCGTAATGTGATGTTATTTTATTGTATTATAGAACAACACGTTGATTTACATTCAAAAGAAAACATAGCCGCGATATGTTGCCGGTCAATAACCGCAAAACGCTAAATTAATTTTGAGACTTCTAGCTGAAAAAATCAATAGGCCCGATGACAAAAAATTGGTACTAAAAATCCCACTACAAAACTAAAAGCAAAACCCATTAACGTCGGGCGAATTGCTCTCATACAAGATTGAACCAACTACCGGCGAGTGGTTGGCTTCGTCATTAGCTAACCACGGTTTAGTGAGGCTAACTTTAGCTTAATTGAAGGGGCGTGAAGTGAGCGCAGCGGGGTGCACAGGTTTTTGGCTGCAAGGGGCCCTTACGGCCTGAGGGTTGTGCGGGGTGGGGATTGGAGGTGAAGTGAAGGGGGGGCTGATGTGTGTGTGTGTGTGGGGGGGGGGGCGGAGGTGCGTCAACCTCAAAGAACCGCCCTTCACATGATAAGTATAAGTCTCCAAAGACGTTCTGTGATTCGCATAATTGGACACCAGTGAATTGAAGGCCTCTGAGAGCACTTAATGCCCGCTGGGCGCTACCTCTTTACGAAAAATCGGCTACCTCAATTATTAAGAAGCTCATTCGAACTCAAGCAAAAAAAGCTTATGATTAATATTGTATTTCAAAACAGATCATCTGAGCTTTGGACCTGGTCATTTTAGTCAATTCTTCGAGCACAAATGAATTAGGTCCAATCTCATATCATGTTACGACCCATCAGAATTAGCCCATGGCCTGAAAGGTCAAGAAGACGAACAATAATAGCAATTAAAAACATGATCTCAAATTCTGTTCTTAATCTTAATCAAATCACGAACTTACGTTAAAAAAAATAGCTTTTTATAATACGCTAAATAAAATAGTTTGAATTCCCTCAAAGCAATTTCAATTAAAGTTTACATTCTAAATTCAGAGTTAAAAAGCAAGCACAGAAGTGAACGTTACGATCCAGAAAAGTCATATGCACAAAATATTACAATTGATCTCATAAATTCTTAAAAAAATCTAAAAACTTTTAAAATAATTGCTCCTCTCTTTTTAACAAAGACAGGACAAAATAATGCCAAGCACACAAATTCAGCTGCTAAGTGGTAAGATTAGAAGTGGAAGAATTCAGGGAACCGTCTCCAGAAAAGGGAGCGGAACAATCCAAAAATTCTTTTCTCTAAGTCGTCATACCTTCAAAAGCATATGACTCAGAAAAAAACATCACAAGAAGACTCATTGCTGCAAAAGCTTTCATATTCCTAAATGTAATATCAGAATTACTACTAGGTAGAAACAGCTAACAACACAATCGCTAGAAAAAATGTGAGAAATGTACAATTTAACGTCTAGATTGTCGTTGGTTCAAAAAAAGGGCTTTAGCAATAAACCAAATCCATGGTGTTTTAAAATTAAACAAACAGAGGTGACAAGTAACAGAATCTATAGAAGCAATTTCCGTTAGAAAACTTCAACGGAAAAATAAATGATCTCCAGAAGGCTAAATTTAGCTGTGGACAAATAATTGTATGTCACGCCAATATTTCGTGTCTCAAAATTACCCGTTGTTTTTCCTTAAATATCCGAATGAATTGCTATAAATTAGTTCATGTTTAAACAGTTCAAGGCCAAATTTCCATCCAGGACAGCAATCTCTAGATTGGCAAATTGCTAATAAGCATATTAGGTACCCAAAATCCTCAATACTTACCTTTTAAGATCGGTGAAAATGAATTTGTAAAATTAGTAAATATGGCAACGGAAAGTTATGAACTCGGTGTAGCAATTATGCTGATAAAGTGGGTACTAATACGGAAATTGTATGTATTTAACCAACATCTAGGAATGTACAAAAGTCGGAAATTGCCCAACTTGGAGATCATTCAATATTTACGAAGGACCAATAAATACAGCTCGAGGTAACACTGCGGAATTGACAATCACCAGACACCAGAGAACCAGAATGATATCCAGTTGAAAACTTTATCTTTACACTCTTATAACATCTCGGTAAACTTCCTTTTCTTTTTGCTCCGACCCCTCTTGAGGGTGAGGAACTATATACTCAAATGGGTTTTTTTGTTCAGTCAATTTTCGCCGATCGATATATTCATCGTAGAGAGTTGAGACTGGTATCATTAGAAAGCTCGTCCAGAAAGATTTTTTTTAATTTTCGTTTTCTACAGAGAGTTATCGAGGTTTAAACTTCTGAAAAAAGGAGAGTGAATTCACGTTGTTTTATTCACATTTTCCGAAATGTTTGCCTAATTTTTCGTCAATTTTGCTAAAATTTGGTGAAATTTTTAAGAATAGTGTCGTTGATTTTATTTTTAAGGACAAAAAAGCCTTGTTGATTATTCTGATTTTTTTGGTCAGAAACTCTGGATAAATATTTCAAAATTCAGCCTTTTTCATCAAAAAAACAGCACGAAATAAGCTACTTTAGTCCACTTTGATAAAATTTGCCGGAACTACACCCCCAATAATTGGTTTTTAAATAAATGGCTTAATGAACTTTTCCTCCTTTTTTTCTTTATTTGGTCAACTTGCAGTTTCGTGTCAGCAAAAAAAGAATGCTTCTTCATTCTACTGATTGGAAATTTAGTCTCGATTGCGTTTTTAAGCCTGAAGATATTGTTTTCTGGCTTTGATACTATCAGAATTCAGATTTTTTTTTTGTTTTTAAAAATTTGCCAGTTTTTCACGTTTTCTAGTCACATTATCACATTACTGACAGTTCTCATATCACATTATTAGCGTTCAAAATGAAACATAATTGAACATGTTAAAATCCTTAAAGATAGAGATTATCGTTTCAACGGCCTCGACACTTCTTTCTTCAAGAAATTAATTGAATTTTTTAATATTGTCTTTAATGTCATTTTTACTTTGTCATTTCCTTTGTATGAAATTTCCTTTATAGTGATAGGTTTCACTGACTTTTTATGGAAGAATGGACGAGCCGATATTCTGTTATCAGAAGATAGCTGATGGCTTTCATGACTTTGAAAACAATCGTTTTCCAAAACTAAAAAAAAAAACTTTTTAACTTCAATAGTTTGTTCCTTTTATTTTTCCTTTCGGTACCTAGTCTCGTTAATTACAGTTCAAATATGACATTATGGGTGTCAAGGGAAGGCATCAAAAGGGATTGGTTTTCCAAAATCTTTTTTTTAAAGAATGCGTTATGACCTTACTGACTTCGACACCGGATTTTCATAAAGTAAATTAATTTGATTTTTGTCATATTTGACGTTCTTTTTGCAGACGCAAGAATTATTCTGGATAATTGCAGGCCTCAAAGCATTAATTTGGATGAATAAACGACCCTATTTAAATATTTCCTTTTGTAATTAATGTTTTTCATGACTTTGGATATAATTTTGTTTCGAAAAAAAAATCAAAATTATTACATACTTTTGCCCCTTTTCTCTTTTTTGTCTACTTGTTACCTTGTCTCACTCATAAATGGCCAAATACTACATTATCGGTGTTTGAAGGAGCAAACGAATATATTTTGCGGGCCGAAACATGGCTTGACGGTTTTGACAGCGTTTTCTGGCAAGTTTCAATTGAATTTTTGTTTATTGTTTTTTTGTTGTTCTTTTTATCTGCTTAAAGAAATGAATAAGGACAGGTCCTAAAGCCCTTCTATAGAAGCATTGGAAATCGTAAACCTTGGGGACAATTTACTTGATTTCTAATGGTTTTAACTACTTTGAAGTTAATTGTTTTAAAAAAATATACTGTTTTTGTTCTTTTTTAACTTTACTGTTTTTGTTCTTTTTCGTCTAATTGTTACCAAACCTTTTTATGGACTGGTCCATATCTTTTCTGGTGATTTATAAACTATTTTGTTTAGTTTTAGGTTCATTTGACGGTATGTTGACTTTGTTATTAAATTTTGTTTTTTAAATCGGACAAAAAATTTTTGATGTAATTAATGTTTGTTGTTGTTGTTGTTTGATTTTGCTGTTACTCTTGACTCGCTTTCTTAATATTGGCATATCACAGCAATTTGATGTTTCAATTTTTACTCCACTGAGTTTTTTTTTTTTGGAGGCTATCTTATCGTTCATACACAATTTTTTTGAAGAATACTTGGGCTTTTTTGGGACTCCCAAAAAAAAATTTTTGGGTTTTCTATCTGTTCTTCATTTGGTAGACAATTATGTCAAAAATGTGGATGGGCGGGATCGGAACGTTATGTGCCATCGCACATTGCTGAGCCGCCTTGTTTCATATATTCTTTAATAAAACGGACAAAAAAATGATCTGGAAAACTTGTCCAATTTCATAAGTTCTAATAGATGCTGAGGGCAACTAGTGGATATATCACGCTTAACCGCTCAAATGAAGGCTATTACTTTCTAATTGTATTGACAATACATCCACTAAAATCGCACTATGAAACAGCCATATCAAGTCGTTGTACATGACATAATTCTTGTTAATTACTCTTGAATATTAACTCCAAAACACTCACGAGAGAACCTTCAAAAATTAGTGTGGAACGAAGTCCACTTGAACAAAAATAAAATGCAGAAGCTCAAAAGCTGCAGAAGACGAGACGACAGACCAGTTTCAAAAAAAATAACTCACTAACGTTGGGCGAACTGCTCTCAAACGACCGTAAGGCTTCGTCTGTAGCTAGGCACGGTTTGAGGCTAGCTTTAGCTTTATTGAAGGGATCTGAGTGAGCACAGCGGGCGTGCACCGGGGGGGGGGCTGATGTGGTGGCAACCGTGGAGGGGGCAACGGATGGAGGGCGGTTTTTGGTTGCAAGGGGCCCTTACGGCCTGAACAATGTGCGGGGTGGGGATTGGGGGTGAAGTGAGAGGGGGGCTGATGTGTGGGGGCAGGGGAGGGAGGTGGGTCAACCTCTAAGAACCGCCCTTCACATCATAAATATAAGTCTCCAAAATATTTTATGTGAATCGCATACTTGGAAACCAGACTAAAATGATTGCTACAAACTTAGTTTGGCAGCAATTATTAAGCAGCTCATTCGAACTCGAGTAAAAAAGCATTAAGCTTATGATTAATATAGGATTTGAAAACAGATATAAGCTTTGGAACCTGTCATTTTAGTAGATTCTTTAAGCACAAAAGAATTAGGTCCAACCTCATATCATGTTACGACCCATCAGAATAAGCCTATGGCCTGAAAGGTCAAAAAGACGAACAACAATAGCAATTAAAAATAAGATCTCAAATTCTGTACTTAATTTTAATCAATTTTGGAAATTATGTGAAAAATAATAGCTTTCTAATACATTAGTTTGAATGACCTCAAAGCAATTTAAACTAAAGTTTACATTCTTGAGAGGTAAAAAGCAAGCACAGAAGTGAACGTTAAGATCCAGAAAAAACAAATATGCTCAAAATATTACAATTGATCTCATAAATTCTTAAAAAATTCGAGCAACTATTAAAATAATTGCTCCCCTCTATTTAACAAAGACAGGACAAAATAATGCCAAGCACACAAAGTCAGCTGCTAAGTGGTATGAGTAGACAATGGAGCGGAACAATCCAAATTTTTTTCTCTAAACAGTCATTACTTCAGAAGCATTTAAACGAGAAAAAAACCACAGAAAGACTCATTGCTGCAAAAACTTAAAATCCTAAAGATGACATCAGAATTACTGCGAGGTAGAAACAGAAATTCCATCGTGTTTTAAAATTAAACAAATAGAACGAAAGAAAAATAACAGCAATCCATTCAAAATCTTGAATACAAGAAAGTAGAACCAGCAAAATCTCACGCCACTATTTCGTGTCTGAAAATTATGCGATGTTATTCGTTAAATATCCAAATGAATTGTTATATATTAGTTCATGTTTAAACAGTTGAAGGCGATACTTCCATCCAGGACAACAATCTCTAGATTGGCAGATTGCTAATACACATACTGGGTAGCGAAAAGCCTGAATACTTACCTTTTATGTTCGGTGAAAATGAATTTGTATAATCGGTAACGAAAAGTTACGCACCTGCTTTAGCAATTATGCTGATAAAGTAGGTACTAATACGGAAATTGTATGTAACTAACCAACATCAAGAAACTTAAAAAATTCGGAAATTGCCTAACTTTGAAATCAATATTTACGAAGGACCAATAAAAACAGCTCGAGGTAATACTGCGGAATTCACAACCACCAGAAAACCAACCTGATAGCCAGTTGAAAACTCTAATCTTTAAACTCTAATAATATCTTTTGAGCTTACTTTTCTTTTTTTTATATTTAATTTATAAAACGGACAAAAGATTGATCTGGAAAACTTTGTCCAATTTCTAAGTTATAATAGATGCAGAGGAAGATTAATATAGCAGTGAAAAGCTATTAAAAAAACAAGGCAACTAGTGGATATATCACGCTTAACCGCTCAAATGAAGGCTATTATTTTCTAATTGTATTGATAACACATCCGCTAAAACCGCACTATGAAACAACCATAACAAGTCCTTGTTACATTAAAATAACTTGCAGAAGCTCAAAAGCTGCAGACGATGAGACGACAGACCAATTTCAAACATAGCCGACTAACGTCGGGCGAATTGCTCTCAAACGACCGGCGAGCGGAAGGCTTCGTCAGTAGCAAGGCACGGTTTAGTGAGGCAAGCATTAGCTTAATTGAAGGGACGTAAGTGAGCACAGCGGAGGAGAGGTGCAACGGGGGGCTGATGGGGTGGCAACAGTGGGAGGACAAAAGTGGAGGGGGCAGCTGTGGGAGGGCGGTTTTTGGCTGCAAGTGCCCTTACGCCCTGAACAATGTGCGGGGTGGGGATTTGGGGTGAAGTTAGAGGGGGCTGATTTGTGGGGTGGGGTGGGGGGAGGTGGGAGGAGAGGGAGGTTGGTCAACCTCAAAGAACCGCCCTTCACATCATAAGTATAAGTCTCCAATGCACTTTCTGTGAATCGTATACTTGGAGACCAGTGAGTTGGAAAGCTGTGAGAGCACTTATTGCCCGCTGGGCGCTACCTCTTTACGAAAAATCTTTCGAGCGAAAATCGCAAAAAAAAGACCGACAGGACTAAAATAATTGCTTTAAACTTAGTTTGGGAGCAATTATTAAGCAGCTCATTTGAATTCGAGTAAAAAAAGCATTAAGCTTATGATTAAAATAGTATTTTAAAACAGATATAAGCTTTGGAACCTGTCATTTTAGTAAATTCTTTAAGCACAATAGAATTATGCCCAACCTCATATCATGTTACGACCCATCAGAATTAGCGTATGGCCTGAATGATCAAAAAGACAAACAATGAGTGAAATTTAAAAAAATCTCAAATTCTGTCCTTATTTTTAATCAAATTTCGAAATTATGTTTAAAATAATAGTTTTATAATACGCTAGTTTGAGAGACCTCAAATCAATTTAAATTAAATCACAGACAGGACAAAAAAAGACAGGACAAAGTGGAAGAATTCAGGAAACCGTCCCCAGACAATGGAGCGAAACAATCCAAATTTTTTTTCTCTAAACCGTCATAACTTCAAAAGCATTTGACTGAGAAAAAACCACAGAAAGACCCATTGTTGCAAAATTTTAAATTCCTAAAGGTGACATCAGAATTACGAGGTAGAAACAGCTAACTACACAATCGCTATAAAAATCGCCAGAAAAAATGTGAGAAATGTATAATTTAGCGTCTAGATTGTAGTTTGTTCAAAACAAGCGCTTTAGCAATAAACCAATTCCATCGTGCTTTAAAATTAAACAAGTAGAGCGGAAAAAATTAACAGCAATTCACCCAAAATCAGTACAAGATGGTAGAACTTGCAAAATCTCACCAACACATGCAAAAAGGTGACAACAAACTGAATCTACAGAAGCAATTCCGTAAGAAAACGTGTCAGACAACTTCAACGGAAAAATAATTGATCTCCAGAAGGCTAAAATTAGCTGTGGACAAGAAAGTATGTCACGCCACTATTTCGTGTCTAAAAATTACCCGATGGTTTTCCTTAAATATCCAAATGAATTGCTATAAATTAGTTCATGTTTAAACTGTTCAAGGCCATATTTCGAACCAGGAGAGTAATCTCTAGGTTGGCAGATTGCTAATAAGCATACTAGGTACCCAAAAGCCTCAATGCTTACCTTTTAAGTTCGATGAAAATGAATTTGTATAATTGGTAAAAATCGTAACGAAAAGTTATGTACTTGGTGTAGCAATTACGCTGATAAAGTAAATACGGAAATTGTATGTATTTATCCAACATCTAGAAACGTAGAAAAGTCGGAAAATGACCAACATGAAGATCAGTCAATGTTAACGAAGGACCACTGAATACAGCTCGAGGTAATACTGCGGAATTGACAATCACCACAACATCAGAGAACCAGCCTGATAGCCAGTTGAAAACTTTATCTTTAAACTCTTTTTATATAATCTTTTTTATAACGGACAAAATAAAAGATTGATCTGGAACACTTCATCCAATTTCTAAGTTATAATAGATGCTGAGGGAGCTTAATTATATCAGTGAAAAGCTACTAAAATACAAGGCAACTAGTGGACATATCACTATTAACTGCTCAAATGAAGGCTATTACTATGTAATTCTATTGACAACATATCCACTAAAATCGCACTATGAAACAACCATAACAAGTCCTTGTAACATGAAAATAATTTGCAGAAGCTCAAAAGCTGCAGAAGATGAGACGACAGACCAATTTCAAACATAGCCTACTAACGTCGGGCGAATTGCTCTCAAACGACCTTCTGGCTTCGTCAGTAGCTAGGCACGGTTTAGTGAGGCTAGCTTTAGCGTAATTGCAGGGGCGTAAGTCAGCGCAGCGGGGGGGGGGGGGGTGCACCGGAGGCTGATGAGCTGGCAACAGTGGGGGGAGTCAATCTCTAAGAACCGCTCCATAAGAATATGTCTCCAAAAAAGATTCTGTGAATCGCATACTAGTGACCTGAAAGGCTCTAAGAGCACTTAATGCCCGCTGGGCGCTACCGGTTTATCCCGTTTTTGAGGACGAAAAGACAAATGCGTCAGACGAAAAATTGGTCAAGCGAAAAATCGCATAAAAAAGACCGAAAGGACTAATTAATTGCTACAAACTTGGTTTGAGAGCAATTAATAAACTATTCCACATCACAAAAGAATCATAGACATCTAGCCTACAGAAAAAGTATACAAAAAATCACCACCTAACGTCAAGTGAACTACTCTCAAATGTCCGTTTGGTTTGGGGAGTAGTCGGTGCGTTTTAGCTCTAGCGGAGTGGAGTTCTTAAAGCGAGGGGTTTAGGGGCCGAATGAGGGAGGGAGGGTTGTTGAACGAGTGGAGGGGTGTGTGGAGTGAGAAGGTCTAAACAAGCAAAAAATGGCCTTCACATCATGAATTTGTCGTCTCAGCAGTTTGATAAATTGTAATTTACAGACTAATTTCGAGTGAGAGAGAGAGAGAGCTACTTTAGAGAGAGCTGCTCAGCGACTTAATACCCTCGTGGCTTTAGCTGTTTATCCTATTTTTGAGCACGAATTGTCAATCAAGCATTGAGGAAGAATTGAAAAATATTCAAGCGAAAACTTGCCTCCAGAACCACTAGTATTTTCGCTGCTCTTCGTATTTGTTTATCCAGACGTGAAAATCAAGCTTTATTTTGGGTGCGTCGTTGCGACTCGCCTTGTTTCATTTACAAAAAAAAAAAACACGATGAGCCCACTAACGGCCTCGGTACCGCTTCGCGGCTTTTAAGACTTACGTTCCACATTCGAAATGACTTGTGAATTTCTGTCAAGTGAGCTTAGCTGCTAATAACTGTGAACTAGGAAAGTTCTAAATCACATGAAACTTGGGTTTAATCCAATTGACTATGATCAATTAAATCGCGAATAGAAGCGACATACAGCTTCGCCTCGTTCTCATCAATAGATCATAAAACTCTACCTTACCCTGATAATACTGCTCCAGGGCTTTCTTTGTCCGCACATCTATACACGTGCGCCGTTTCCTTCTCCTCTGTCCCAGATTATCTGTTGAATTGTTGAAGATCTCCAAGGTCTTCTGATCTTCAGTGCTCAAATTCGAGGCATCCAATTCCACTAACGTTTTGTGCCTTTCTGCGTCATTAATCCACTTTTCCATAAAAGGTTTTAAACTGACCATGTTTTTAAAGCTCAGATTAAGCTCAAAAACAAATATGCTCAAAATATTACAATTGATCTCATAAATTCTTAAAAAATTCGAGAAACTTTTAAAATAATTGCTCCCCTCTTTATAACAGAGACAGGACAAAATAATGCCAAGCACACAAAGTCAGCTGCTAAGTGGTATGAGTAGACAATGGAGCGGAACAATCCAAATTTTTTTCTCTAAACCGTCATTACTTCAGAAGCATTTGACTGAGAAAAAAAACACAGAAAGACTCATTGCTGCAAAAACTTAAATTCCTAAAGGTGACATCAGAATTACTGCGAGGTAGAAACAGAAATTCCATCGTGTTTTAAAATTAAACAAATAGAACGAAAGAAAAATAACAGCAATCCATTCAAAATCTTGAATACAAGAAAGTAGAACCAGCAAAATCTCACGCCACTATTTCGTGTCTGAAAATTATGCGATGTTATTCATTAAATATCCAAATGAATTGCTATAAATTAGTTCATGTTTAAACAGTTGAAGGCGATACTTCCATCCAGGACAACAATCTCTAGATTGGCAGATTGCTAATACACATACTGGGTAGCGAAAAGCCTGAATACTTACCTTGTATGTTCGGTGAAAATGAATTTGTATAATCGGTAACGAAAAGTTACGCACCTGTTTTAGCAATTATGCTGATAAAGCAGGTACTAATACGGAAATTGTATGTAACTAACCAACATCAAGAATTTTAAAAAATTCGGAAATTGCCTAACTTTGAAATCAATATTTACGAAGTACCAATAAAAACAGCTCGAGGTAATACTGCGGAATTCACAATCACCAGAACACCAGAAAACCAACCTGATAGCCAGTTGAAAACTATCTTTAAACTCTAATAATATCTTTTGAGCGTCCTTTTCTTTTTTTTATATTTAATTTATAAAACGGACAAAAGATTGATCTGGAAAACTTTGTCCAATTTCTAAGTTATAATAGATGCAGAGGGAGATTAATATAGCAGTGAAAAGCTATTAAAATACAAGGCAACTAGTGGATATATCACGCTTAACCGCTCAAATGAAGGCTATTATTTTCTAATTGTATTCTAATTGTATTGAAAATAATTTGCAGAAGCTCAAAAGCTGCAGACGATGAGACGACAGACCAATTTCAAACATAGCCGACTAACGTCGGGCGAATTGCTCTCAAACGACCAGCGAGCGGAAGACTTCGTCAGTAGCTAGGCACGGTTTAGTGAGGCAAGCTTTAGCTTAATTGAAGTGACGTAAGTGAGCACAGCGCAGGAGAGGTGCAAGGGGGGCTGATGGGGTGGCAACAGTGGGAGGACAAAAGTGGAGGGGGGCAGCTGTGGGAGGGCGGTTTTTGGCTGCAAGTGCCCTTACGGCCTGAACAATGTGCGGGGTGGGGATTTGGGGTGAAGTTAGAGGGGGCTGATTTGTGGGGTGGGGTGGGGGGAGGTGGGAGGAGAGGGAGGTTGGTCAACCTCAAAGAACCGCCCTTCACATCATAAGTATAAGTCTCCACTGCACTTACTGTGAATCGTATACTTGGAGACCAGTGATTTGGAAAGCTGTGAGAGCACTTATTGCCCGCTGGGCGCTACCTCTTTACGAAAACTCTTTCGATTGAAAACCGCATAAAAAGACCGACAGGACTAAAATAATTGCTTTAAACTTAGTTTGGGAGCAATTATTAAGCAGCTCATTCGAATTCGAGTAAAAAAAGCATTAAGCTTATGATTAAAATAGTATTTTAAAACAGATAATATAAGCTTTGGAACCTGTCATTTTAGTAAATTCTTTAAGCACAATAGAATTATGCCCAACCTCATATCATGTTACGACCCATCAGAATTAGCCTATGGCCTGAAAGATCAAAAAGACAAACAATGAGTGAATTTAAAATAAAATCTCAAATTCTGTCCTTATTTTTAATCAAATTTCGAAATTATGTTTAAAATAATAGTTTTATAATACGCTAGTTTGAGAGACCTCAAATCAATTTAAATTAAATCAAAGACAGGACAAAAAATGCCAAGCACACAAATTCAGCTGCTAAGTGGTATGAGTAGAAGTGGAAGAATTCAGGAAACCGTCCCCAGACAATGGAGCGAAACAATCCAAATTTTTTTTTCTAAACCGTCATAACTTCAAAAGCATTTGACTGAAAAAAAAACCACAGAAAGACTCATTGTTGCAAAATTTTAAATTCCTAAAGGTGACATCAGAATTACACAATCGGAACTACACAATCGCTATAAAAATCGCCAGAAAAAATGTGAGAAATGTATAATTTAGCGTCTAGATTGTAGTTGGTTCAAAACAAGCATTTTAGCAATAAACCGATTCCATCGTGCTTTAAAATGAAACAAGCAGAGCGGAATTAACAGCAATTCACCCAAAATCAGTACAAGATGGTAGAACTTGCAAAATCTCACCAACACATGCAAAAAGGTGACAACAAACTGAATCTACAGAAGCAATTCCGTAAGAAAACGTGTCAGACAACTTCAAAGGAAAAACAATTGATCTCCAGAAGGCTAAAATTAGCTGTGGACAAGAAAGTATGTCACGCCACTATTTCATGTCTCAAAATTACCCGATGTTTTTCCTTAAATATCCAAATGAATTGCTATAAATTAGTTCATGTTTAAACTGTTCAAGCCCATATTTCCAACCAGGAGAGTAATCTCTAGGTTGGCAGATTGCTAATAAGCATACTAGGTACCCAAAAGCATCAATACTTACCTTTTAAGTTCGATGAAAATGAATTTGTATAATTGGTAAAAATCGTAACGAAAAGTTATGTACTTGGTGTAGCAATTATGCTAATAAAGTAAATACGGAAATTGTATGTATTTAACCAACATCTAGAAACGTAGAAAAGTCGGAAAATGCCCAACATGAAGATCAGTCAATGTTAACGAAGGACCACTGAATACAGCTCGAGGTAATACTGCGGAATTAACAATCACCACAACATAAGAGAACCAGCCTGATAGCCAGTTAAAAACTTTATCTTTAAACTCTTTTTATATAATCTTTTTTATAACGGACAAAATAAAAGATTGATCTGGAACACTTCATCCAATTTCTAAGTTATAATAGATGCTGAGGGAGCTTAATTATATCAGTGAAAAGCTACTAAAATACAAGGCAACTAGTGGACATATCACACTTAACTGCTCAAATGAAGGCTATTACTATCTAATTCTATTGACAACATATCCACTAAAATCGCACTATGAAACAACCATAACAAGTCCTTGTAACATGAAAATAATTTGCAGAAGCTCAAAAGCTGCAGAAGATGAGACGACAGACCAATTTCAAACATAGCCTACTAACGTCGGGCGAATTGCTCTCAAACGACCTTTGGACTTCGTCAGTAGCTAGGCACGGTTTAGTGAGGCTAGCTTTAGCTTAATTGCAGGGGCGTAAGTGAGCGCAGCGGGGGGGATGCACCGGGGGCTGATGAGCTGGCAACAGCGGGGGGAGTCAATCTCTAAGAACCGCACCATAAGAATATGTCTCCAAAAAAGATTCTGTGAATCGCATACTAGTGACCTGAAAGGCTCTACGAGCACTTAATGCCCGCTGGGCGCTACCGGTTTATCCCGTTTTTGAGGACGAAAAGACAAATGCGTCAGACGAAAACTTGGTCAAGCGAAAAATCGCATAAAAAAGACCGAAAGGACTAATATAATTGCTACAAACTTGGTTTGAGAGTAATTAATAAACTATTCCACATCATAAAAAGAATCATAGACATCTAGCCTACTGAAAAAGTATACAAAAAATCACCACCTAACGTCAAGTGAACTACTCTCAAATGTCCGTTTGGTTTGGGGAGTAGTCGGTGCGTTTTAGCTCTAGCGGAGTGGAGATCTTAAAGCGAGGGGTTTAGGGGCCGAATGAGGGAGGGAGGGTTGTTGAACGAGTGGAGGGGTGTGTGGAGTGAGAAGGTCTAAACAAGCAAAAAATGCCCTTCACATCATGAATTTGTCTTCTCAGCAGTTTGATAAATTGTAATTTACAGACTAATTTCGAGTGAGAGAGAGAGAGAGCTACTTTAGAGAGAGCTGCTCAGCGACTTAATACCCTCGTGGCTTTAGCTGTTTATCCTATTTTTGAGCACGAATTGTCAATCAAGCATTGAGGAAGAATTGAAAAATATTCAAGCGAAAACTTGCCTCCAGAACCACTAGTATTTTCGCTGCTCTTCGTATTTGTTTATCCAGACGTGAAAATCAAGCTTTATTTTGGGTGCGTCGTTGCGACTCGCCTTGTTTCATTTACAAAAAAAAACACGATGAGCCCACTAATGGCCTCGGTACCGCTTCGCGGCTTTTAAGACTTACGTTCCACATTCGAAATGACTTGTGAAACTTCTGTCAAGTGAGCTTAGCTGCTAATAACTGTGAACTAGGAAAGTTTTAAATCACATGAAACTCGAGAAGTAAAAGGACAAAACAGTCAATCAAAAAGTCAAATTGGTTTAATCCAATTGACTATGATCAATTAAATCGCGAATAGAAGCGACATACAGCTTCGCCTCGTTCTCATCAATAGATCATAAAACTCTACCTTACCCTGATAATACTGCTCCAGGGCTTTCTTTGTCCGCACATCTATACACGTGCGCCGTTTCCTTCTCCTCTGTCCCAGATTATCTGTTGAATTGTTGAAGATCTCCAAGGTCTTCTGATCTTCAGTGCTCAAATTCGAGGCATCCAATTCCACTAACGTTTTGTGCCTTTCTGCGTCATTAATCCACTTTTCCATAAAAGGTTTTAAACTGACCATGTTTTTAAAGCTCAGATTAAGCGCTTCAAACCTTGAAACTGTAGTTTGACTGAAGTCGCTCGAATAAATCTTTCCTAAGGATAGGCCCACATCATTTTGTGTATAACCAAGCCTAATACGTCTGGTTCTAAAATCTTTAGCGAATGATTCCAGTTCTTCTAGCTTGCTTGATTCATCACTGGCAGGTATTGGTATAATGTATTTTCCAGCGATAACATCAATTTCTTTTTCGTCTAGACCTGCACTTCTTGTTTCTGCGTTCGGGTTTAGTGGATCGATGTCTGTGTTTACTGGACAGGCTACAGATATCTGAGGGTTTTTCAGCTGCAGGGGACCTTTGGCTACTGGAGTTGCCCTTGTAGGGGCGAGTATTAGCACCTGAAACGTAAATAGCAACGAACGGTCTAAACAAAATTTTTATGTTTCAAGAAACAGAACAAAAGGTTAGGATGCAGAAAAATCGGCTATAACCGGATCACTTGTAACAGAAAATCGATCAAAGATTTGAACGCAATGCAGCTTCTAATTTGACATTGGTCATATTTCAAGGATTAGTCATGCTTCAGGAATGACTAATCCTTGAAACTTGTAACAGAAAATCACTTGTAACAGAAAATCCTGATCTACGATTTAAACGCAACGCAGCTTCTAATTTGACATTGGTCATATTTCAAGGATTAGTCATGCTTCAGGAAAGATTAAAATTACCTACACTTTAACTGAACAATACTATTGCTAGACAATGACAAATACGTGTACTCAAGCAACAAAAAATCTGCTATAATATAATGAGTTAAACCACAATTTTTCACCATCTCTAAGTTCGCTTAGCACGTTAAAAAGTCTACCTGTTGCATAGTGGAGGGTTCGATGGCAGGGTAGCCTTGACTGGGGTCGAAATCACCAGGCTGTAGCACAATCAGAGGGTTCACATTCAGAGGCTGCATTGTATTCTGGGCCACGTCATGTAGAGAAGTCTCGAGATCAACCAACTGCTTCACGGGAATCTCAACTTTCTGCTCTAAACTGGGAAGATCTAAACACAAGTACATGCATTTTATTAACACTCCATTTAAGCTTAACGTTCAGTTCAGAATGGAGTAAATCCAAAACTCATATCTTTCTGACCCCTATGGTCGCATGTTAATATAGCGAACGCCAAGTAGAATCTTGCCAGAAGATATATCGTCCCAAAGAAGATTTTGGAAAAACTATTTAGTCACTCGGCTTTTTATAACAAGAAAAACCTCGCAAACGCTAACGAAATAGCCATTGGCCAATGATTTACAACCTAAATTGCTATTAACAATCTCAAGCTGTGCCAATTTATCAAAACAGCGAGTATTTTCAATTCGGTGTGTTAAGACCTAAATACGGATCGCGCAAAGTTTTGCGGAAAGCATCACATTAACCTTCGCCGATTCGTACAAAAATCAAGCAAACTTAAATTTGATATTCCTTGAATTAGTTGCGATGTCGATAGAATGGCGGTTGACAGCCATCCGTTCGCGGATCGTTACGTGGCGATAATAATGCCACCAAAACCTTACAATTAACTGCGACGGTTGAGAACTCACCGATAAATGCTTCCTTTTCATCCTGTTTCAACTCAATCAGCATTCCCACTTTGTGGTGTAGACTCCTGATTACGGCTTGCTGAGAATATATCAACATGTTCCTCGCCTCCGCCTCTGAAGCATTCACTTTCTCTTCGATCAGCTTCAACAACTTAGGCACACTCTCTTTTGGATCCTGATCGACATTCTTGAAAATTTCCTCTTCAAGGTCAAACGTGACCATTTGCGCTCATAAACATACAGGGAGCTGAATCAACTAATCTAATCTGAAATATTACCCATCAATAAATTAAAGAGACGTTGATGGTCATTTTGGGCACCCTTTGGAGGAAGGCAAAGAGAAAATAGTAAAACTTGGTGTCTTTCCGTAACAAATAGCCCCATTGTGGTATATTTACGATAATGGGTGGTATAAGTTCTATAACCACTAAGCTCGGGGGCGGGGTACAATATGAAACTGATATTTTCTTTTTACAGGTAAGCACTTCATGATTGCTTTATTTCGCTCTTTTCCCATACGATATCGTAATTTTTGACTCATTAACTGAGCAGTAACATCATTCAAAGAATATCTCAATAAAACGAACCCCGTTTTTGTATTGCGCAATGAGCGCTATTAAAGCGTAATGCACTCGACTGCAATGAATCAGAGAGGTACTTAACTAGGAACTAACTGATAATTAATCAGGAAATAGCAATTTTGAATTAAAGTATTAGGACATCTATTTGATAGGTATGTCAACATATTTCGGTGGAAATTTCATTTGGTCGAAAAACAGTTTTCTCAATAGCTTGATTTGATTACCCTGCACTTGAACGTATTCAAATTTGCTAGCCTTGTCTTCGTTTATCGACGAGCTAGAAGCAGCTAGGTTCTGTAGGAATCTGGCAAACAGTTTCATATTTATCCCAAATTTATCCAGGTTCTGTATTAACGTCACATGTTTATTTCCAGCTCGTTTTTGAGTCGTTACCTTCAAAATTGGATGTGATTGTCCTTTTATAAGAGAGGGTTTTATAAAACTTCCACCTTGGATTTGATATGCAGGTTGCAAGCTATCGATACTTCGCTGATTCAGTTCTTGCCACGATAGATGCGTCAGATTTTCGTTCTTCTTCAGTAATAAAGACGCTAAATGCGGATCTAGTAATACACCTTTGGCATCCGACTCACAATTTTTCAGGACGTACTCTTTGACTAATGATCTGACTTCATTTGATGTCAAAGCTTGACCTTTTTCAAAATCTTTAAAAACGCTCGAGAAAGATTTTGAAACAAGTAAAACAGAACTAATCTCAGGAAACACAAAGCTTTCAAGAAAATTTTCGTTAGCATCTTCTGAACAATCGTTGCTTGAATCGGCCGTTATCTGAGAGACATCCTTCAAAGGTTTGAAACCTCTCAACAGTTCGTGGCTTAAATCTGCAGACGTAATACTCCAAACATCTTTGTCGGAGACAGAAAGCTTAATCAGCCCTTTCGACTCGTACTCTTTATAAAAGACAGACATTTTTTTAAAGCATGACTTTTTAACGTCCATATTCAAATCATCTGGGCATGATGGAATCATGTATTGGCTCTGAAATGTGCTGCAAAGAATCGGGAAGTTATTCTTGCAAAGCTTTACCGCCGACAACAGGCACAGTTCTAAAATTTCTTCCATTGATTTCGACCTGCTTTCAATTCCATCGACACCTGCTTCTTCGTTAGACACAATATCCTTCGAATAATTTGCATATTCGTCCTCGTTTTCGACCTTATCTGCTACTGATTCTCCATTTTCCTCTAATATGTTCAACTCATTTGCAGTTTTGGAAGCCAACAGTTCTTCCTCACTTGGAACTGTTAGTTTTCCAAGTTTAAACAGCTCATCGCCAACAATGTGCAAAATATTCGCAAGTTTTCCTTTAAAACCGCAACTTTTAGCTTCTTCGAAATTCATAAGAAGTGAACAGATGGCAACAGGTACAATAGATGTATGAGCACAAATAAAATAGATATCACCTCTTTCAAAATTCTCAATCAAATCCCAATTCAAAACACCTGGAGCCATTAATGCGGCACCCCTGGACAGAATTTCAATAACAGGTGCACCAACAACAAATACGGGCTTATCCAAACCCAATGCCCAGCATGTCTGAAGTGATGGTACCAAGTGAGAACCAAACTCAAAAGCTATGGGATTACTAGATGAAATATAGGCGGTCAACATTTGACGTTCTGCACCTTGAAATTTCTTGGTAAACATTGGGTCTTTCAAAGGAAATAATCGATCTATGCATTCGTTTGAAAGGGTTCCTCGGGACGAAAACGTGACCCATTCAACCACTGACTGCTTTTTCAATTTTTTACGCTCTCCCAGTTTCGTCATTGTATCGCTTTTCAATTTGATTGACTTCGAAAACATACTATCTGGAAAATAACCGAGAAATTTGGAAACACTGGTACAAATTCGACTCACCGTTTGCGCCTTTACCAAATTGATAGGGGGAAAAACCCTGATGTTTAAGCACAGCAACAGTACTTAAATCTGAATAGCTTTGAGTAACGTTCTTAAAAATATAAACCAATTTAACAAGAAGTTCATGGGTGTCACCATGGTGCCATTAAAATACCAGAATTATAAATATTTCAACGTTTTTTTTAAATGGCAGGAAAATATTTCCTAGGCAGGCTTTTTCTTCAGTAAAGTTTCCACGTTCTGTGTATGCAGCGCAGATGAAATCGAGAAGCGCCATTTGTAGCTTCTAGCGTTTAATTTTCATTCACATAGATTTAAATTTTTCAACAATAAGAGAAAAAAACATTTTAATTATTTTGAAGGGAAAAATGACCGAAACATCTATCCGGAAACGTTAGACTGTGAGAAAAGCAATTTTTCAAGAGGAAATAAAATGTTCAAAGTGTAAGGAGCTGCCGGGTCCTCCACCGAATCTTTTCTCAGAGATCTTTGCAATGCTCTGCAACGCAAACGAACCCAGAGCCGGCGCCTTTCTTAAAAAAAGAATCTCCTTGGCGATTCAAGGTTCAAACGCCGCGTGTTTGTTGGGAACTGTTCAAGACAAAACAACTTTTGACGAGATTTTCCATGGGTAGCTTTTAATATTTTTGTATTGAGTTGACCGTTGCCATGGCACGGTTAGTAGGCCAGTCTTTTTATATTGGCTTCATTTTTTTATGACTTTTTACTACGACTTCGAGGCCAAAAAGATGACTTTTAAGATCTTTACTGAACGAACATGTATATCATCACCCCGCATTGTATCCCTTATTAATTGCTTAAATTTTTCTTAAGTAGCTGCCACACTCGCCGAATTCATTACTCGTGTGCCCAAGCTATATGATGACCGGCTCTATCCATGATTGGAACCTAACTCCTATTGACAACCTAGTCAGCATCCAACTATTGAGATAGAAAAAAAATCTAGAGAGAAACGGTAGTTTAGGAGCTGCTTAGACTTTCTCCTCTTTTAGTAAATAGATTCTCGCTCCATTACAAGGAGCAATTTCAATAACTTGAAAGCCAAAAAACGAAAACTTAAACAAGAACTTCCCGAACATCAAAAAGACGCGCATAATTTTTTTTAATCTGCAAACATGTAAATTAAACTAACCACTTGGTTAATGTTACATGTTAGAAATTTATTAATCAAACATTATTTTTTTCTAATTTATAACAAACTAAGGTTCGGTTTTCGTAAAACAATTTTAAAAAAATATATGTTTAAATCCTGCAACCCTTCTGTCTATTGGAACTCTTTCGTGTCGTTTAAGCATTTCCGCTGTAACTTTTTGTTTAAATTTGGTCTTCGACATTTCTTTTCTAATTGTAATTGGAAGTGTGTTCCATTTTCGAATAAAGTTACGAACAATTGAACCATTACTCCATTTCGACTTACATTTTTGTTCTAAGAAAAGGTTATGGGTTCGTTTGTTTACAATAATAGGCACGTTTTCTAAAAATCTGAAATGTTTATTAGAGCGATTTCTTGTTTGTTGGAGAATATTGAAAAACCTATTTAAAGACACCCGTGTTATTTGGAGCTCTGCTGGAAGAATTTTAGTCTCCAGAAGTAGATCTCTGGCAGTATCGTATTTGGTTTTCATAAAGCAAACTTTTATTCCCCAGTTTATCTGTTTGTTAATTCTGTCAATAGAGTAAGATGGTAAATTTTGAAAAAAAAATGCGCTAAAATCTAAATGAGACAAAACTAGTGATTTAAAGATTTTTTCTTGTTTTTAGCGGTACCTGATAACGAACCAAATATAATGATCTGATTGCTGAAGCCATTTTACTGATAACCTTGTTTAGTTGATTTTGGTATGTCAGTTCCCTATCAATTATTACACCTAAATATCTACATTTTTCAGATGCTTCCAATCGGTGTCCCTTGAAATCGACAGTTTCAATGATCGGCAATTTTTCATTCCTGAACACCACTAACTCCGTTTTTTTCTCATTCAAAGTTAACCTGTTTTGTTTCATATATTGATCTGTCTTGTTTAATGTATCTTCAGCTATTAGCTGCAAATTTGCTTCATTCTTTGCATGACATAGAATTGCTGTATCATCGGCAAACTGTAATACATCACAATTCGTTGATACAGCCTCACTGAAATCGTTGACATAAAGTATAAAATTTAGAGGCCCTAAGACAGTTCCCTGAGGAACACTGTGATTTATGACAACCCAATCTGATTTTGCTATCCCATTTTTTACACACTGTTTTCTATCACAAAGGAAAGAGTTTAATAAGAATCTTGCATTTTCTCCAATTCCATACCTTTTTATTTTGTTCATAAAAACATCTATAGATATTGAGTTGAAAGCCTTTGCTAAGTCTAAAAAGAGTGTGACAACAATTTCGTTTTCGTCAACGCATTGATTTATCTTTTCAGTTAATGAAATGATAGTATCGAGACAGGACTTTTGCTTTTGAAAGCCGAATTGATTCTTGTTAATCAGACCATTAAGAGTTAGGTGGTGAGTTAGTTGTTCAAGTAGTAATCGCTCAAAAATTTTTGCTAGAGTTGGTGTGACTGATATGGGTCGATAGTTTTCTGGTTCTAGTCGGTCTCCCTTCTTATAGACAGGTGTAACATGCGCTGTTTTCAAAATATTAGGAAACGTGTTTTTGTTTATACATTCATTGACGACAAATTGTAAATGAGTTCCAATAGACAGTTTACTATCTTTTAGCGCCCATGCTGGTATATAGCCCGGTCCGGGAGATTTATGCTTAGGTAGATTATCAATAACATTATACAATTCTTTTCTGGTGACTGGTCGGAAGCTAAATTCCGGTCCATCAAATGTTAGGGAAGAACAATTTGGAGCAACGTCTTTGCCTTTGTATAATCCTAGTCTCGCAAAACAATTATTAAGAACATTGGCAATCTCTCTGTCATCCTCAACAAAATGACTATCTTCCCTTAATTTGTCAATTTTTCCTATTTGGCTGTTGGAATTGATCCTCTTTTTGATGAATTTCCATTGTTCTCTTGAAGTTGGTAGCTGCTGGAAAAAATTCTTTGTGTAATCATCTGCAGCTTTTTTCAGTTTTCTATTCACTGAATTGCGTAAAGATTTGTAAACGTTATATATCTCTGATTTTGGGTTTTTCTTCCACGCATTAAAGAGACGGTGTTTTTCATTTATGAGACCACGAAATTCTTTCTGGTACATAGGCGACCAATCTTGCAGCGCAATGTCACGACTGAATATTGATCTTGAATATTTCTTGGTATTACGTATCAAAAACTGCCTTTTCTTATCACTGTGATCTATTTTTAATGATGACTGATATACTATTGTGAAGTGATCAACTCCAAGAGTTGACTCTAGAACACTGGCTCCAAAAATTTGGTTCTTCGAGATAAAGCAGTGATCAATTAACGAATATTTTTCACCATTTGTCCATGTTGCCTCCGTTTCATTAACGTAACATAGCCTATTGTTTGCTGTGAAAATATCAAGTGACTGTCTACCTTTTGTGCCTAACAAGTTTATATTGTAATCTCCTAATAAAATTAGATTATCTGTATACGAATACACATTTGAGATTTCTACAGTCATTTCATCCAGAAAAAAGTTAGAAAGATTTACATTGGGGCAGTATGCTACATTAATGAGTAGTTTTTGTGTTAAAGGTTTACCAATTTCAATCCACATTGACTCAAAAAAACTTCTATTGATTGTGTTCAAATCATTTCTCATTTTTACTTCAAACTGTTTGGGAACCCAAATACCTACCCCTCCACCTCTCTGTACATTAGTTAAGGATGATCTTGGTTGGTGAATGAAGTGATGACTATTGCACAGATAAAACTCGGGAATGTCAGTTTTTTCGTTTATCCATGTTTTGGTAACAACAAGGAATGAGGTTTCGTTAAGATTTTTTCAAAAAACGAGACAATTGCTCATGTTTATTATTGAGGCTTCTACAATTCATATACCAAAACTTGGGGAACTCCGATTTTCTCGCACACTCACCATTGTATTTTTCAATTGTTGTTATTCTATCCAAATTTGATGGACCTGGGTTCTTTCAATGTCACCACATTTTTGTAGAATAACTACGATGATTATAAGTAGATATTTTATGTTAAATATTCCGAGCCACAGTAAAAACTTTTTAATCTGATCGATATGACGGTAGTTAGGTTTTTTAAGTTTACATAAATTTGAGTAAATTTTTGTACATTGTACAGAATGTTCCCGCACTCGCATCTGAAAGCATACAACGCAAGTTCCCATATTTGGAAAGCTATTTTAGCTATGCTTGATTAGCAATAAATTGTGTTTATGCAATTTTATGTGTTAGCTCAAATTGAAAAAGGAAAATAGTATTAGTAGTAGTAGTAGTAGTTTAGTCGTCAGTGTCGTGGCACTAGCATTAACATCAATTCATTGGATGCCAGATTTGACATTCTGTACAGGAAGCAATTGTTGCAGTTGCACAAAAAGGTCCAAGTACAAGAGTTGGCTTCCGATAATGCCTAGAGAAGTAATTCTAGTACATTAAGTTAGGCGCTTTTTGTTTAAACTATCTAAGTCATATATAAACTATCTAAATCATATCCAAGTCATTAACACTTGGCCGGAAAGTCTCCAGAAACTTTCATCTGCCATTTTTGTACTTGTTTGGTTTATACCTCTTTTCTCGAATCGTTTGCTATTTTGTTGATCACCACAACTTTGATTTTTAGTGATAGGAAAGTTGATATAATTTCCTAAGTGAAAATTATTGAAAAAAGTAGCTCCATGGATAAGGAGAGAGGAAGCATATTGAGTTTTTCAAACCGTTTCTTATAGTTCATTTTTTGTTCAATTATAGATATTTAGGACCAACTTTTAGCTTTCTTCTGAACTCTCTTGATCTCCTTTGTTTCTGTTGTGTTAGCAAACCAGGCTTGAGTTGAATATGTTACTATTGTGATCACATATCCTGCCATCGCAGTGAGCTTTGCACATATTTCCGTAGACGCCGACGTGTTTCTTAAGAAATAGAACGTTTTTAGTGCCTTAGAGCATCTTTTTTCCACATTACGTTTCCAGTTCAACTTGATCGCCAAAGTAATGCCGAGATCTTTTTGTTCGCTTTGGTACTTTGAATTTTTGTTGTTCAGGCTTTTCCTGGGTTTGTCTTGACCTTTGAATGATACGAGATAGCCCTTATTTTGGTATCATATCATTTTGTTCTTCCAACACCAATTTTCTATTTGTTTCATGCCATGTTGCATGTTTTCGCTGTTTATTGCAATTAGCTTAACGTTGTCAGCATAACTGAAAGCTTCTGATTTATAAACTTGCACAGATAGATCATTAAAAAACCTGGTGAACAGAAGTGGACCCAGTAGAGAGTCATGAAGTACCCCACTACCTACATATCAGGATACAGTCTCTATACAATTAAGAGGAAACACGTTAAACATTTCGAAAACATGTACAAAGAAATGCGCTGAGAAATTCTGGAGACCTATAAGCCACTTACTTAAAAAACTCGAGCATGCTGACTTATCAAAACGTCTATTAACCAATAGTTATTGGAAAACCTGTGAAAAATGTTCCAAAGACAAACTCTTCTACATGAAAAATTTACTGTATATGTAGTAATTCCAACCCTCTACATAAAATTCAGCCAATGTTATGTGGGTTGCATATCCTCGAAATTTGTTCTCCAGAGCCTACATTACTATTAATTTTATTCGTTTTTCCAGTTGCCTCCCAATATAGATCTTATTATATTTAATACTAAATACTATTCAAAGAGTTTACCTTCCACGTTTATCATGCAAATTGAAGACCAACCAAGAAACATAAAGAACAGCAGAAGCAAATAATTCATCTTCACTTCTTTCCAGTGAAGTGTTCTCAGATCTTCCTAAATGCATCAAAATTATTCTCCCTGACAAATCCAACAATAAAAACCGAAAGCATTTGATTTCATATGGTTTGTACTATTTATTTTGATTCCAGCTCAGAAAATTGACTAAATTTTTGTAAACCTTTTAAGTACATTATCTGGAAAGATTGAGCAAAAACCAGAATGTACAAATCAAACCGATTTCAGGCAAAAACGTTTGTAAAGCCGCAATATTATGTTCGGGTCTTTTTCAAAATAGACCCCCATCTAAGGGTCACACAATGTATAGCCCCAGAGACTTGGTAATTATACATCGTAGGGTGTGTGTATTACCAGTGAGTGGGGGTATTTTTATAGGGTCCTCTAATGGGAACGCCATAAGTTTCGTTGAAATAAAAATCTGCTCCAGAAATACTTTTCAATAAGTCCTAAACAAGATTTGGAAGTATTAACAATAATATGGCTCCCTGAATTGATTACATGCGTAGTTTTGAAAACCAATTACCAATTGAGGAAATTAATATTGATCAATATGGCCAATGTAAGATCTCTAATCAATTTGATAAAGCTTTGTAAAGAACAAACCCAAAAAGTTTAGAATAATTAACGACATAACAAATATGGGGACAAGAACTGAGGGAAACCACCAATTTTGAATAGATTATGGAAACTGATTGCCATAAATTTATTTAAAAACGGGTAACCTATTAAAACATTCTGTGTAACTAATTCACGCAAAACATAGAAAGAGCTCAGACAATGATTTGTGTTATTAACTTGGACAGAGTAACAAAAACGAAGTAATATTAACTCCTGTTTGAAGGCAAGCAATTTTCGAGTATTTACGTTTTTTTTGCATAGGCAGAGCATTCTGAAAGAAAACAAAATGCAAGTTCAAAATCAGCTGGCACAATTTTGTAATGGTTGACGCTAAAAAAAACTTTTGCAGGCTTAATCTATATAATTTGAGAGACACAGAACAAAAATTAGAAAAATGAGGCGGCGGCATTATCTTTTAGCAATGTCAATTAGACCGGCATTCAATTAGGCTCTGCTGCAGCCCATATAGAGTTCTTCCATTTTTTGATATGCAGAAAAACCGTACAGCGGCTCCAAATTTACTCCTCTAAATTGAAACGGAGCAATTGTTTGTTTAATTGCAAATTAGATAAAAATAGGGAAGGAAAGTAGCCCACTCATGCAAAAACGACTTAAAGCAAAAAGTTTAAAAATACGAAAACGAAAGTCAAAAACATAGATCCTGACGATATAATAAAAAAAGCCCAGTCTATGAGAATCAGATGTAAGTGAAGCTTATAAAATTGGTGAATTGAAATGAGGTCAAGGCAAAAAAGAACTATATTTATTGAAATTGACATAGGTTTCCGTATTGAAAGGCAAGTAAAAATCGACATCACTCACCAAAAAAAGTTTTCAAATCACCTGAAGAAGCACAGGTAGCAATTTACGAAGATAAATTTGAAAAACACAAACATGTAGCTTTAAAAAAAGGAAATCCTTTAAGCATTCTGATCAAAGCCTATATAAAACCCTGTGTTTAAAAAAAAACAGCAGCATTGCTATACATAAAACTATTTTGTTACTGCTCTAATTGAGTTCAACTGCTGCTGTTCAAATGTACGGCCAAGCGAAAAGATTTCCCCGTGCTTGCGGTTGAGACTCTTTGAAGGAGAATAACATGAATATGATGAAATGATTTTATGCTGCTGAAAAGAAAAAGCTTCCATGAGAAGAGTTGAGAAAGCGTAACAATGAGGTTAAGCCAAACAGATCTGTTTAATGAAAAACATATCGAGCGAGAATTCTTTCACAAAAATAGAGACTACCACGTTTAGTAGTCTCTATTTTCCCTCATTTTCCACGTTTATCGTGCAAATTGAAGGCCAACAGGCCAACCAAGAAACAAAAAAAAAACAGCAGAAGCGAATATTTCAGCTTCACTTCTTTCCAGTGAAATATTCTCAGATCTTCCTAACTGAATCAAAATTAATCTCCCTGAAAAATCCAACAATAAAAACCGAAAGCATTTGATTTCATATGGTTTGTACTATTTATTTTGATGCCAGCTTTAAAAGATGACTAAATTTTTGTAAACCTTTTAGATGCATTATCTGGAAAGGATGAGCAAAAAACAGAATGTACAAATCAAAACAATTTCAAGCAAAACGTTTGAAAAGCCGCAATATTATGTTCGGGTCTTTTTCAAAATAGACCCCCATCTAAGGGTCACACAATGTATAGCCCCAGAGACTTGGTAATTATACATCGTAGCGTGTGTGGGGGGGGGGGGGTAATTTTATGGGGTCCTCTAATGGAAAGCCCTACGGTTCAACGAAATAAAAATCTGCTTCAGGAATACTTTTCAATAAGTCCTAAACTTTTGGAAGTATTAACAATAATATGGCTCCCTGAATTGATTACATGCGTAGTTTTGAAAACCAGTTACCAATTGAGGAAATTAAAATTGATCAAAATGACCAACGTAGGAGCTCTAATCAATTTGATAAAGCTTCGTGGAACAAACCCAAAAAATTTTATTTAACGAAAAAGGAACTATGGCGACAAGAACTGATGTAAACCACCAATTTTAGAGATTTTTGAAACTGAATACTAAAAATTTATTTAAAACGTTTAACCTATTAAAACATTCATTGTAACAAATTGAGGCAAACATAAAAAGAGCTCAGACAACGATTAGTGTTATTAACTTGATCAGAGTATTAAACATGAAGTAATATGAAATAATGTTTGAAGGCAAGCAGTTTTCGAGTTTTTACGTTTTTTGCATAGTCAAAGCATTCTGACAGAAAACAAAATGCAAATTCAGCTGGCATAATTTTGTAATGGTTGATGCTAAAAAAATTTTGCAGGCTTAATCTAAATTATTTGAAGGACACAGAACAAAAATTAGAAAAATGAGGCGGCGGCATTATTTATTAGCAAAACCAATTAGACTGGCATTAAATTAGGCTCTGCAGCAGCCCATTTAGAGTTCTTCCACTTTTTGCTATGCAGAAAAACCGTACAGCGGCTCCAAATTTCCTGTTCTAAATTGCAACGGTGCAATTGTTTGTTTGATCGCAAACTACAAAAAATAGGGAAGGAAAATAGCCCCCTCGTGCAAAAACAACTTTAACCAAAAGTTGAAAAATAAGATAACGAAAGTCAAAAACAAAGATCTTAACGATTTAATAAAGAAGCCCTGTCTACAAGCATCAGATTTAGGTAAAGCTTATA
The DNA here is from genome assembly GCF_964194025.1 of Convolutriloba macropyga. Taxonomy (NCBI): domain Eukaryota; kingdom Metazoa; phylum Xenacoelomorpha; order Acoela; family Convolutidae; genus Convolutriloba; species Convolutriloba macropyga. Next base: position 55,096,382 of record NC_134470.1, on the reverse strand, counting down.
AAAATGGTGAATTGAAATGAGGACAAGGCAAAAAAGAACTATATTTATTTTAATTGACATAGGTTCCCGTATTAAAAGGCAAGTAAAAATCGACATCGCTCACCAAAAAAGTTTTCAAATCACCTGAAGAAGCACATGTAGCAACTTACAAAGATAAATTTGAAAAACACAAACATGTAGCTTAAAATAAAGAAATTCTTTTAAGCATTCTGATCAAAGACTACATAAACCTTTGCATTTTAAAAAACAGCAGTTGCAGTGCTATACACAAAACTTATTTTGTTACTGCTCTAATTGAGTTCGACTGCTGCTGCTGAAACGTACGGCCACGCAAAAATATTTCCACGTGCTTGCGGTTGAAACTCTCTTTAAGTGAGAATAACATGAATATGATGAAATGATTTTATCCTGCTGAAAAGAAAAAGCTTCCATGCGAAGTGTTGAGAAAGCGTAACAATGAGGTTCAGCCAAACAGATCTCTTTGATAGAAAACATATTGAGCGAGAATTCTGTTACAAAAACAGACTACCTGCTTCTAAATTAAGTTAGACAAAAATGCATATGGGGACATCAAATGCATGCAAAGGGCAAAACTAAAAACAATTGTGAAATGAGTTCCCTCATAGTATTGGAGGCAAAAAGCATGTTCAATTACTTTAGCAAAACAAATTGAATTTAACCGTTTTTGGAAAAGCGCAGACAAGAAATAACTCGGGGCAAAATGACAAATTTAATTAAGTCTTCTTCCAAAGCCAATTGTCTCTGTATTTGACATAAACGGTACATAAAAATTTGCAAGTGTGGCTGCCAAAAACAATATATTCGTTAAAAAAATTATTGAGCTGGCGGTTTCCTTTAAATAATCATGAAAAACCCCACAAAAACCAAAATTCATACAAAAGCCTGAAAATCTGGATGTTCTATTGTATTGCTGAATTCTAATCTATTATAAACAGTCATCTGGAGCATATCTTTAACGAACATAGAGACCCAAAAAATGATAAGGCGTAAGCGAACGTTTCACCTTGAGTGAGACTTGATTTAGGACCCATAAAACAATTTGGTATTATATGGAATTATTGTAGATAGGATTTTTTTTGTTATTGATATCAATTGTTTCCATTGTGCTCCAAACTTTTAGCATGTCAACAAAATTTCCTTAATATCTTCTGTTTGCTGTTCAACTGTGAAAAACGTCTATAAAAATTTATAGAAAACTTTCAGTTTCTATTAGTCGAACAAAGAAAAAACAAAAAGATATAATAGAAAGTAAAAGGAAAAAAATTGAAAATTATCTCTCCTTAAAAATGTAGATACAAGTACAATTTGGTATCGTTAAAAGTTATGAGCGGAACAGATGTTTGAGAGACAAAAATTTATTGCCAAATTTCCGAACTTTACTCATGAAATTCAAGATACGTTAAATTCGTCTTAATGGCTGATTTGATAACAAGATACATCTTAAGCATCTTATAACAAAGCAATTAAACAAAGCAACATAGCACAAACATGAGTTATAATAGATAAATTGCCATCATTGTGCCCAAGTCAGGTGTTGCGCCTGCCGGCAAGTGTTGGTCACTAGTCAGGCGGCGTCTATGGACTCTTGTTTGGGTCATGAAGAGGTTTTATTCCTTGTGAGGGTTTGATGGTAGCGCCCTTCGGGCACTGCCAACATGTTTTAACAACTTTTTATGTAACCTCAGGGCCTTACCGAACACTTTCTTCTCGAAAAATTGTTTTTGATGTAAAAAGTAACCTGGGATAGTTGTATGCCTCGGAATCTTGGATTGGGCATGATGTGGGGCAAGCCCCACATGCATGCCCCGAAATATTTTTAAGCAATTGTTAACAGAATGTCCATTTTAGATCAATTTTTCATTATTTCTATTTTTGAGCCCTAAAACGTGGCAACAATACTTAACTTTATTTCTGTGTAGATTTCCAGTGGTCAAACAAAGAGTTATGTCAATTTCGAATAGAGGAAAATTGAATTCTCGGTCATGAAAACTTAGGAAAGTGAAAACAAAAAATAATTCAAAAATTTTGAAGCAAAAATTTTTTTTTTGTTTTTCGCACAAGAAAACGTTTGGGTGAGTCTTTCTTGACCAAGCAGAGACAGAAAAACAGTTTTCAGGACAAAAAGAAAATTTTCAAAATTTTTGAAGTTTGGACTTAGAAATTTTTTTGGAAAAACATAAAATTTAGCCTAAAAATTCCAATTTTGGGTTTAATTTTTTGGAAAAACTAATGAATAATTTCATTTTTTATGTAGAAAAGCCTTACTATAACTCAGTGAGCATCTCAACACAGCTCAGGGATGACGACAAAACATTTTCGTTTTGAAAATATAGTCATAAAAAAACAAGCAAAAAATCAATTTTTTTCCACAAAAAGTTGTCTTTTTTTCGGAATATCTCGAAACTGAGAAAAATTCAAGAAAAATCGTCCTTATTAAGCAACCCCTAATTTTTTATGCCAGACAACTTTGCTTTTATGAACTAGGCACAGAAATTCGTGGTTTTTGAGAAAAGGCCAAAAATTATGATTTCAGAGGCGACGAAGTTCAAAAAAATGCAAATTTTCTCAAAATTTTTACATTTTATCCTTTTGACTATTCTAGACATAGTGGTTGGTCATCCGGTAGCAGACACGTATGCAAAATTTTTGGAGTCGAAATTTTTTCAAAAATTGACAAAAATTCACATTTTTTTCGAAAAACTGAAATTTGACTACTTTTGCCCACTTTTTGCCCAAAAAGTACATGAAGGAGAAATTGGGCGAAAAAGTTCATTAAGGGACTTTTTATTCCCTTAGCACATGGAAGCCACATGCAAAAATTTGGGAAAATCGGTTGATTAGTTTTCGAAATCGTCACTTTTTTCAAAATTCCGAATAATGTTTTTTATTTTGAGATCGGCAGGGCCCCTACCCCACCTAAGCGGATTTTGTTGTGAATAGATGCACGGCCACCTAGATGCCAGGTGTTTTGCCGCTCGGCAAGTGTTTGGTCAATTTTTCAGGCGTTGTATGAATTAGCAACAGGCGTGTTTATTAGTTATGTCATATGAAATTCAAATGTCTCATGGCAGCGCCCTTCGGGCACTGCCATCAGGTCTGAAACATGAGTTCAGCTTATTTTATGCTTTTTTACCAGAATTCGCTGAAGATATTATTCTTGCGAAGGCATCCCCCAGGCTGGTTCTTCAATCCCATGACTTATAATTTGGCATGTTTTTTGGGCAAGCCCCAAAAAACATGCCATGGATGTTTCTTCTCAGGGGGTACACCTGATTTGCCTATTTTTTCTAAGTTAAAAAATTGAAAATTTTTAAATTGTGATTTTTGGCCCGAAAAGTGTTCAATTGGCCTAGTTTGGACACTGGGGGAATAAAAAATGCGTATTGGGTCGAAACAAAATTTTTCTAATTTTTCGATTTTTGGACTTAGAAAATATTCGAAAAAATGCAATTTTGGGTCAAAAACTTGTATTTTTTAATAAGTTTTTTTTCAAAAAATAACAAAAGCAACTGATTTATTGATGTGTAAGGGTAAGCATAGGTCATAGGACTCTTGTTTGGCATTTACAGAACAATGCTAAGGGCTATGGATTTAAAGGTAGAGCTTTAGAAAAACGGTCAAAAATTTGAAAAAATTATTTGCAAAAAAACAAGTTTTTTCAATTTTTTTCAAAATCTGTAAATTTTTTCAACAAAACACCCTTACTACCACCGACATAATTTTTCACGGCACACAAAGTTCTCTATAATAACAAAAGTGAAAAAATCAAAATTTCGGAAGAAAAATGCAAAAATTTGAAAAAATGCACAAAAATGGGTTAATTATATACTGTTTCTGAAAAAATAGAAAAAGTTAGCAAAAAACTGTTTACACTGCCGAGACTGCATCTGAAAATAATTATATTTCACCCTTATGAAAAAAGACGTAAAAATTAACACAAAACGAAATATAGTAAAAAATTGAAAAATTAGGGCAAATCTGAACCATAAAATTTTCCAAAAAACCATGAAGGAGTGATTCAATCAAAAACTTCACTAAGGGACTTATGCTTCCCTTAGGCATTCTAGGCCGCATGCAAAAAATTAGACAAATCGGTTGGATAGTTTTTGAGAACTTAACTTTTTTGAAAATTTTTTATAATGTATACGGTATACGGATCGGCAGGGCCCCTACCCCGCCTAAAAAAAATTTTGAGTGCAGAAAAAACACGGCCACCTAGGGGGCAGGCGTTCCCCCAGGGTCAGGAGACCCCCCTGTCACTCGAACACACTTCATTTGCTGTTGACTTCCGTCTCTTTTTGGCTGATTATCTCCCCTCCTCTCACGATAAAGAAAAACAAACACACACACGCAGATGTCTTGTATAAGCTTCGAACTGCTGCACGCAGGAATTGGAAAACTATTTAAAAACGACATTTGTCAACTTTTGCCGTTCCGGCTCGAGGTATGAAAAAATAGTACAGCTGGTTCTTTGTTTATTGACTATGAAAGGAACTGTCTGGCGGGGACAAGCCCCTTAGACAGTTCCTGCTTGGATTAACGTCAATGAAAGGTTTTAAATGGCAATTAGCACGCTTTTAGACAATAGTAGAATCAAAATTAAGCTGCTCAAATGTGTCAAAGGTGAAAAGGAAAAAAGTAAGCCTCTGACGGGATTCGAACCCACGCCTCCAGCTTAGAAGTCGCATCTTCGACCACTGCACCATGTTACCTCTCTTTTCGAGCATTTCAAACTTAGAACATTGCCTCTACTCACTATGCAGTCTATGATTCCAATCCCCAATGTGTAACGTTTAGTTACCACTATTCTACTCAGTTTGTGTACACGCGCTTTAAACTTCTCTTCAACTTCTCTTCATTTGCGCTGCCAGGCCAAAACGCACACATTAATCAATTGTTCTATTTCTGAATTAAATGTTCTACAACAAAGAAATCTTAGGCACGCCAAATGAGCAATCTCAACGCCTAATTGGCCTCATTTCAGAACTGTTTTTATTTGAACAACGACAAACGTAATTTTCATGTGTGTGAGAACTCACACATACAGCCGAATTTAAACGCGTACATACAAAAAAACGTTGACTAGAAAACTTCATCAAATGGTCATTTTCTCTCCTGCTCAGAATCGATCTGACAACCTGCAGCGTGGGAGGCGAAAGCATATCGTGCACTGCGCCAAGGTTCTCCGCTTACAAAAAAATAAGGAAGCGAAGCGAACTTTAAAGTGGGTTTTCTTCAAATTGGGAAAAGCTATCTGTCAACGGTTTCGTCTAATATAAACTAGATTTCAGGACAATTCCAATGGACCAACACAAAAAATTAACTTCTTGGGCAATTTCGAGGAAATCCACTTTTTTCTCGGATCAACTCATTTTGACAATTTTCCCGGGAAAAATGCCCAAAAAATCATGGAAGGAGTGTTTCAATCGTTTCGGGTCATAAGGGTAAATTTTCCTAGCTCGCCATTTCCCACCAGCTGACAAAATTTCAGAAAATTCTGATGGATGCGATTCGAGGAATTGATGCGCGCAAAATTTGGGGTACATGCTACCCGTACAATAAAACATCCGGGGCCCCTACCCCGTCGTACAAGCCTGACTTTTGCATTGAGCACGCGACCACCAAGTCAGGTGTTTCGCCTGCCGGCAAGTGTCGGTCACTAGTCAGGCGGCGTCTGTGGGCTCTTTTTTGGGTCATGAAGAGGTTCGATTTATTCCTTGTGAGGGTTTGATGGCAGCGCCCTTCGGGCACTGCCAACGTGTTTCGATAACTTTTTATGTAACCTCAGGGCCTTACCGAACACTTTCTTCTGGAATTTTTTTTTGATGTTGTGAAAAAAGCCTAGGTTGATTGTATGCTTTGGAATCTCGGATTGGGCATGATGTGGGGCCAGCCCCACATACATGCCCCGAAATGTTTTTAAACAAGTGTATGAAAAATTTGTTAACAGAATGTCCACTTTAGCTCAATTTTTCATTATTTCTATCCTTTGAGCCCTAAAACGTGGCAAGAATACTTAATTTTTTTTCTCTGCCAATTTTGTGTAGATTTCTTGTGGTCAAAAAAAAAGTTATGTAACTTTCGAAAAGAGGAAAATTGAATTTTTGGACATAAAAACCTAGGAAAGTGAAAACGAAAAAAAATTCAAAAATTTTGAAATTTTTTTTTGGTTTTTCGCACAAGAAAACGTTTGGGGTAGTTTTTTTTTGAACAACCAGGCACATCAAAACGGTTTTCAGGACAAAAAGAAAATTTTCAAAATTTTTCATTCTCGGACTTAGAATTTTTTCGGAAAAACTTAAAATTTAGCTTCAAAATTTGAAATTTGAGTATAATTTTCTGGAAAAATTAATTAATTATTTCAAATTTTATATAGGAAAGCCTTGCTATAACTCATTGAGGACCTCAAAACAGCTCATAAATGAAGGCAAAACATTTTTGTTTCGAAAATAAACTATTAAAAAAACCTGCAAAACGTCATTTTTTTCCACAAAAAATTGTTTTTTTTTCGGAATATCTCGAAACTGAGAAAAATTCAGGAAAAACTGTTCTTATTAAACAACCCCTAATTTTTTATGCCAGACAAATTCGCTTTTATGAACTAGGCACAGAAATTCGTGGTTTTTGAGAAAAAGCCAAAAATCATGATTTCGGAGGAGACGAAGTTCAAAAAAATGCAAATTTTCTCAAAATTTTTACTTTTTATCCATTTGACTATTCTAGACTTAGTGGTTGATCATCCGGTAGCAGACACGTATGCAAAACTTCTGGAGTCAAAACTTTTTCAAAAATTGGCAAAAATTCACATTTTTTTCGAAAAACTGAAATTTGACCATTTTTGCCCACTTTTTGCCCAAAAAGTACATGAAGGAGAAATTGGGCGGAAAAGTTCAGTAAGGGACTTTTTGTTCCCTTAGCACATGGGAGCCGCATGCAAAAATTTGGAAAAATCGGTTGATTAGTTTTCGAAATCGTCACTTTTTTCAAAATTCCGAATAATGTTTTTTATTTTGAGATCGGCAGGGCCCCTACCCCGCCTAAGCGGATTTTGTTGTGAATAGATGCACGGCCACCAAGTCAGGTGTTTCGCCTGCCGGCAAGTGTCGGTCACTAGTCAGGCGGCGTCTGTGGGCTCTTGTTTGGGTCATGAAGAGGTTTTATTCCTTGTGAGGGTTCGATGGCAGCGCCCTTCGGGCACTGCCATTACGTTTAAATAAATTTTTTGTATCCTCAGGGCCTTACCGAACATTTTCTTCTCGAATAACTATTTTTGATGATGTAAAAAATAACCTGGGATAGTTGTATGCTTTGGAATCTCGGATTGGGCATGATGTGGTGCAAGCCCCACATACATGCCCCGAAAAATTTTTAAGCAAGTGTATGATAAATTTGTTAACAGAATGTCCATTTTAGATCAATTTTTCATTATTTCTATTTTTGAGCCCTAAAACGTGGGAACATTACTTAACTTTATTTCTGTGTAGATTTTCAGTGGTCAATTAAGAGTTATATAATTTTCGAATAGAGGAAGATTGAATTTTCGGACATGAAAACTTAGGAAAGTGAAAACGAAAAATAATTCAAAAATTTTGAAGGAAAAATTTTTTTTTTTCGTTTTTCGCACAAAAAAACGTTTGGGGGCATCTTTCATGACGAAGCAGAGACAGCAAAACAAATTTCAGGACAAAAAGAAAAATTTCAAAATTTTTCAAGTTTGGACTTAGAAATTTTTTTGGAAAAACCTAAAATTTAGCCTAAAAATTCCAAATTTGAGTTCAATTTTCTGGAAAAATTAAATAATAATTTCATTTTTTATATAGAAAATCCTTACTAAAACTCATTGAGGATCTCAACACAGTTCATAGATGAAGACAAAATGTTTTCGTATTGAAAATAAAGTCATAAAAAGACTAGCAAAAAATCAATTTTTTTCCCATAAATGTTGTCCTTTTTTTCAGAATATCTCGAAACTGAGAAAAATTCATGAAAAATTGTCCTTATTAAACAACCCCTAACTTTTTATGCCAGACAACTTTGCCTTTATGAACTAGGCACAGAAATTCGTGGTTTTTGAGAAAAAGCCAAAAATCATGATTTCGGAGGAGACGAAGTTCGAAAAAATGCAAATTTTCTCAAAATTTTTACATTTTATACTTTTGACTATTTTAGACATAGTGGTTGGTCATTCGGTAGCAGACACGTATGCAAAACTTTTGGAGTCAAAACTTTTTCAAAAATTGACAAAAATTCATATTTTTTTCGAAAAACTGAAATTTGACCACTTTTGCCCAATTTTTGCCCAAAAAGTACATGAAGGAGAAATTGGGCGAAAAAGTTCAGAAAGGGACTTTTTGTTCCCTTAGCACATGGAAGCCAAATGCAAAAATTTGGGAAAATCGGTTGATTAGTTTTCGAAATCGTCAATTTTTTCAAAATTCCGAATAATGTTTTTTATTTTGAGATCGGCAGGGCCCCTACCCCACCTAAGCGGATTTTGTTGTGAATTGATGCACGGCCAACAAGTCAGGTGTTTCGCCTGCCGGCAAGTGTCGGTCACTAGTCAGGCGGCGTCTGTGGGCTCTTTTTTGGGTCATGAAGAGGTTCGATTTATTCCTTGTGAGGGTTTGATGGCAGCGCCCTTCGGGCACTGCCAACGTGTTTCGATAACTTTTTATGTAACCTCAGGGCCTTACCGAACACTTTCTTCTGGAATTTTTTTTGATGTTGTGAAAAAAGCCTAGGTTAAATGTATGCTTTGGAATCTCGGATTGGGCATGATGTGGGGCCAGCCCCACATACATGCCCCGAAATGTTTTAAAACAAGTGTATGAAAAATTTGTTAACAGAATGTCCACTTTAGATCAATTTTTCATTATTTCTATCCTTTGTGCCCTAAAACGTGTGAAGAATACTTAACTTTTTTTCTCTGCCAATTTTGTGTAGATTTCTTGTGGTCAAAAAGAGAGTTATGTAACTTTCGAAAAGAGGAAAATTGAATTTTTGGACATAAAAACTTAGGAAAGTGAAAACGAAAAAAAATTCAAAAATTTTGAAAATTTTTTTGGTTTTTCGCACAAGAAAACGTCTTGAGTAGTCTTTTTTGACCATCCAGGGACATCAAAACGGTTTTCAGGACAAAAAGAAAATTTTCAAAATTTTTCATTCTCGGACTTAGAATTTTTTCGGAAAAAGTTAAAATTTAGCTTCAAATTTTCAAATTTGAGTATAATTTTCTGGAAAAATTAATTAATTATTTCAAATTTTATATAGGAAAGCCTTGCTATAACTCATTGAGGAACTCAAAACAGCTCATGAATGAAGGCAAAACATTTTTGTTTCGAAAATAAACTATTAAAAAAACCTGCAAAAAGTCATTTTTTTTCCACAAAAAATTGTTCTTTTTTTCGGAATATCTCGAAAATGAGAAAAATTCAGGGAAAATTGTCCTGGATGAACACCCCCTAATTTTTTATGCCAGACAACTTTGCTTTTATGAACTAGGCACAGAAATTCGTGGTTTTTGAGAAAAAGCCAAAAATCATGATTTCTGAGGAGACGAAGTTCAAAAAAATGCAAATTTTCTCAAAATTTTTACTTTTTATCCATTTGACTATTCTAGACTTAGTGGTTGGTCATCCGGTAGCAGACACGTATGCCAAACTTCTGGAGTCAAAACTTTTTCAAAAATTGGCAAAAATTCACATTTTTTTCGAAAAACTGAAATTTGACCACTTTTGCCCACTTTTTGCCCAAAAAGTACATGAAGGAGAAATTGGGCGAAAAAGTTCAGTAAGGGACTTTTTGTTCCCTTAGCGCATGGAAGCCACATGCAAAAATTTGGGAAAATCGGTTGATTAGTTTTCGAAATCGTCAATTTTTTCAAAATTCCGAATAATGTTTTTTATTTTGAGATCGGCAGGGCCCCTACCCCACCTAAGCGGATTTTGTTGTGAATTGATGCACGGCCACCAAGTCAGGTGTTTCGCCTGCCGGCAAGTGTCGGTCACTAGTCAGGCGGCGTCTGTGGGCTCTTGTTTGGGTCAAGAAGAAGTTTTATTCCTTGTGAGGTTTCGATGGCAGCGCCCTTCGGGCACTGCCAACGTGTTTCGATAACTTTTTATGTAACCTCAGGGCCTTACCGAACACTTTCTTCTGGAATTTTTTTGATGTTGTGAAAAAAGCCTAGGTTAAATGTATGCTTTGGAATCTCGGATTGGGCATGATGTGGGGCCAGCCCCACATACATGCCCCGAAATGTTTTTAAACAAGTGTATGAAAAATTTGTTAACAGAATGTCCAGTTTAGATCAATTTTTCATTATTTCTATCCTTTGAGCCCTAAAACGTAGGAAGAATACTTAACTTTTTTTCTCTGCCAATTTTGTGTAGATTTCTTGTGGTCAAAAAGAGAGTTATGTAACTTTCGAAAAGAGGAAAATTGAATTTTTGGACATAAAAACTTAGGAAAGTGAAAACGAAAAAAAATTCAAAAATTTTGAAAATTTTTTTGGTTTTTCGCACAAGAAAACGTTTGTGGTAGTCTTTTTTGACCAACCAGGGACATCAAAACGGTTTTCAGGACAAAAAGAAAATTTTCAAAATTTTTCATTCTCGGACTTAGAATTTTTTCGGAAAAACTTAAAATTTAGCTTCAAAATTTCAAATTTGAGTATATTTTTCTGGAAAAATTAATTAATTATTTCAAATTTTATATAGGAAAGCCTTGCTATAACTCATTGAGGACCTCAAAACAGCTCATAAATGAAGGCAAAACGTTTTTGTTTCGAAAAAAAACTATTAAAAAAACCTGCAAAAAGTCATTTTTTTTCCACAAAAAATTGTTCTTTTTTTCGGAATATCTCGAAACTGAGAAAAATTCAGGAAAAATTGTTCTTATTAAACAACCCCTAATTTTTTATGCCAGACAAATTCGCTTTTATGAACGAGGCACAGAAATTCGTGGTTTTTGAGAAAAAGCCAAAAATCATGATTTCGGAGGAGACGAAGTTCAAAAAAATGCAAATTTTCTCAAAATTTTTACTTTTTATCCAATTGACTATTCTAGACTTAGTGGTTGGTCATCCGGTAGCAGACACGTATGCAAAACTTCTGGAGTCAAAACTTTTTCAAAAATTGGCAAAAATTCACATTTTTTTCGAAAAACTGAAATTTGACCACTTTTGCCCACTTTTTGCCCAAAAAGTACATGAAGGAGAAATTGGGCGAAAAAGTTCAGAAAGGGACTTTTTGTTCCCTTAGCACATGGGAGCCGCATGCAAAAATTTGGAAAAATCGGTTGATTAGTTTTCGAAATCGTCACTTTTTTCAAAATTCCGAATAATGTTTTTTATTTTGAGATCGGCAGGGCCCCTACCCCGCCTAAGCGGATTTTGTTGTGAATAGATGCACGGCCACCTAGGGTTACCAAATTACAGAAAAAATCATTGTTGGGACGCCGAGTGAGCCACGAATTTAAACAAATCAGACGTTATCGACAATGCGTTTCCTTGAGAATTTAGAAAATAGATTAATTCAAACTTTTGAAAAGAAAACTACATTTAAACTAGCCGAATCGACAAAATCAACTACAAAAAAGCATACACTCGTTTATATAAAAATGATTAAGAGTAGCACTTCTATCAAATGTTTTTAACAATACTCTAAGTCGCAAACATTTTAAAACCGGTCTGCCAAAGCACCTATCCGCACATCAACATCTTTAAAAAGAAATATAGTAAACTACAAAATGCTTATGGTCCGTGAAAGCAGTATCATTTGGATACAAGTTTAAGCACAAGGAAAAGAATGTTGAACATTAGATCTCCTCAAAAATGTAATAAAGAAGCCCAGTCTACAAGCTCCAGAATTACGTAACGACGAAGTGAAAAAAAATTATATTGAGGAGATAACTCGGTTTTTGAAAATGAGTTCAATCAACAAATTAAAACAAAACCGACTAACGTTGGGCGAATTGCTCTCAAACGAGCGATTGGCTTCGTTATTAGCGAGCCACCATTTAGTGAGGCTAGCTTTAGATTAATTGAAGGGGCGTAAGGTGAGCGCAGCGGGGTGCAAAAGTGGAATGGGGTAATTGATGTGGGTGGGGGTGTGGGATCAATTCTAACGAACGGCCCTTCACACCATAAGTAAAAGTCTCCAAAACAGTTTGTTAATCACATACTTGAAGACTAGTGGGCATAACGGCTCTAAGAGAACTTTATGCAAACTGGGCGCTACCTTTTTATCCCGTTTCTGAAAAAAGAAGTAAAATGAGTCCGACGAACAATTGGCCAAGCAAAAAATGGCATAAAAGAGACAAACAGGGTTAATAAATTTGCTACAAATTGTAATTGTTTTTGAGAGCAATTAACAAGGATTTCCAAAAAATGCCTGTTGAGTCATTTATGATAAAAACGTTTGTAATATAACTCATTGTTAATGAGGATCACAGATGATGACATTACGCAAAATAACAGCAGTTGAAGTGCGGCATCAACAAAAAAGAGAGAGCTAGAGAGAGAGAGAGAGATAAAACGTGAACGAGAAAGAGAAGGAAAGAAACCCTAACCGACAGAAAAAGAAATAGGAATATTTTCCATGATGGGATTCGACTCTGCAACTTTAGTTTTCTAGCCTTGTTACTAAATAAATCATATAGAAAAAATGAAAAAGACAAAAACAAAAAGTTTTCAACTTCGCAGTAAAAAACGTTCAAAACCGTCTTCTGTCTCAAAAGTTCTGTCAGGTAAACCATCTCCAAGATTTGAAAAGTTTCGTTGGCCAGTAATGGTCGTTAAACTCAGAAAAGGAAAAAAAATCATTTTTGAAACAATTTCAAACTTTAATAAAATCTTGCTAAAATTTAAGATATTAATATCTTGAGCAGCGATTTATTGTCTCAAAAGACTATCCAGTATCCCTGTTTCAAGCCTGAAATAGTTTCACTGGCTCATAAAGATCCATACACTTGCAACATAAAACATTATTGATATCAAAAAAATGAAAATTATTCCATGACTATCAGAAACATTCCAGTATCTTATTATCAAACCCTAACGTAGGTTTTCTGACCCTTGAGGCTCAAATAAGCTGAATAATGACGAATGTCAAAAATTGAAAATGGCAAAAAATTGTAAAAAAAAATACTAAAGTTCGTGCTGTTAAAATCTTGCAAGACATTGCATTACATCTAAAAACTATATAGCAAACCTAGAGATTCATTGGCTCTTGAAGCTGAAAAAACCTAAAAACAAATTTTCACGAAAAAACTTGAAAAAAAGAAAGTTTAATCAAAAAATTGCTTAAATTTGTGAAAAATGAAAAGTTGAAAAACTATTCCATGGCCAAAAAAAATGGTCAGTAACTTATTATCAAATTAGGTTTTCTGGGCCCTAGTTCTGGAAAGATCTGAATTAGAAAAAACAAATGTCAGAAAATTTGGAAAAAAATAGCACGTTTCGTCAAAGAGAATGCTAAATATCGTGATGTTAAAAACTTGAAACCATTCCATTGCTACTAAAAACTATGCAGTACCCTATTACAAAAACCTAGAGGAGGTTCCTTGACATTAAGGGCTAAAAAAGTCAAAAAATATGTTAAAAATTTTCAAAAAGCTTGGAAAAAATTGTGCAAAATAGCATAAAGTTGTTCGTCATTTTCAAAAAGCTTGAAAATTTTCAAAGAGCTTGAAAAAATTGTGCAAAGTAGTATAAACTTTTTCGTCAGTAGCGAGAAACGGGGGGGTGCACCGACGGCTAATGGGTGGTAACAGCGCGCGGGGGTTGGGGGATATTGGGCGGGTCAACAGTGGAGGGGTCTTCAACCTCTAAGAACCACCCTTCACACCATAAGTAAAAGTCTCCAAAACAGTGAACTGAAAGGCTCTAAGAGCACTTAATTCCCGCAGGACGCTACCTGTTTAGCCCGTTTCTGAGGAAGAAAAATAAAGAGCGTCAGACAACGGATCGGTCAAGCGAAAAGTCGCATAAAAAAGACCGATAGGACTAATATAATTGCTACAAACTTCGTTTGAGAGCAATTAAACATGTACATTTTATATCGCTAAAAAAACTTCAAAAAATTTTAAAATTTTCAAACAGACAAGGGTTCAGGTAGTAACTCAGTGACACAAATGTATGATATGATGGGCGTAGATTGACTCCTGCACCAACGCCAACTTTCTCCGCAAATCTGTGCTTCCCGAAAAAAATTGGCAAGAGGAGTTGCAAGCAAGTTTTACTGTTGACTTTTAATTTAGAAAAAAAAATAACTTTTTGCAGAGCTTCATTTGAAAAATAATAAACATAAAAGGAAAAAATTCAAAAAAATGAAAACACTTCCAATTAAAGAATTCCCATGTGCGCGTCGGTTGTCAAATTCGGTACAAAAATTGATGTGCGGACGCCGAGTTTGCTGAGAAGTTGAACAAAACAAAAGATACTGAATCAATAACAACGATTTACTGAGTAGATAACGACGAAGTATCTTCATGAGGCGATAAAAAATGCACATTGGCAATTAAATAGGAAATAAAACCACACTTACACTAGGTCAGAAGACAAAAACAACTACAAAGAAAACACACATTTTTATTTATTGAAAACTGATTGGAAGTAGCACATATATATCAAGTGCTCTTAGCATGACTCAAAGTCTCAAACATTTTAACTGCTACCTATAAAAGTATTCCTCAGCGCATTAGCAAGAGCATTTAAACTTGATTTTAAACAAGAGTTTAAGGCAAAACTTGATAAAAAAGTGAAATGAATTTGAAAGTTTTCTGTCAGAGCAAAGTTTTTTAAAAATATTATAGAAGATCACAAAGAAAGCGCAGAAGGGATGTCTGATATTTTTAAAACTGTTATCCTTAAAAAACCGAAAAATTTAAAAACATAACCGACTAGCGTCAGGTGAATTGCTCTCAAATCACCGGCAGGCTGATGGGGGTGGGGGAAAGGCAACAGTGGGGGGTCTTCAACCTCTAAGAAGCGCCGTTCACACCATAAGTCTCCGAAACAGTTTCTGTTAAGCGCAAACTAGTGAGCTGAAAGGCTCTTAATGCCCACTAAGCGCTACCTGTTTATCCCGCTTTTGAGGACGAAAAGTCGGATCTATTCTGTTTCGGCCCACTCATCTTGTGAATATATTTTTATGATCCCCAGGCGCACATGCAATTTTTTTACATTGTAACGTGCTATATTTGGGTGTCATAAAAGCCACTGAGGGGGGGGGGGCGAAACAGAATAGATCCAAAAGGTCAAATGGGTCAGACGAAAAATCGGTCAAGTGACAAATCGCATAAAAAAGACTGACAGGACTTATATAATTACGACAAACTTCGTTTGAGCGCATTTAATAATGCACGGTAAAATTGAGGAAAATTCATCTGGAAAAAATGCAGAAGTAATACACAAAAATTTAAATAAGCAACATTAAAGTGATAAAAGTTGACTACAAAAGTTTTGAGCAAAAACAGCGTAGTTTTTTTAATATTTAGCAGTCACAATCTGTTATCTACAATCAGACCAATCACCAGAAAAATCCTTAACAAGGAAAGTATTACAAAACTGTCTTTGACAAAGCAAATAGCGACGAAGTCGGAGAAATATTTGTTGTTGTTGTTGGGGATTTACAGTTTTCACTGAAGGGATTGATGCCTCTAAAAATGTTAACATTGAAAGCATTAACAAAAGCAAAAACAAAATCTGTCGGAAGGACTCTTCTGTTCTCTCCCTTTTTTACAGTAACCTTTCACGCCTAAAAAATATTCTTTTGGATAACTGTACTACATTGGAAGACAGATCTATTGAAAAATCAAAGTTCTCATACGACCCTGAATCTATAAAGCAAACTCCCTGAATTAATACCCTGAATTAATAAGCATACGACCCTGAATTAATAAGCAGACTTAAACTGAGGGCAAAACACCGAAGATAACTAGATTTTTGGAACAGTGGCATCAGTTTATTGAAACACAGCCGGAAATTAAAATCCTTTATTAAAAAATTTCAATTTAATAAAAAACAAAATGAAAACATTTAAAAAACACAGACAACTTCACAAAATAACTTCGACTAAGTAAGGAAATATGATGAGTTAAGCCAACTGTCTTCGTATTCTGTTCTTTCTAAGGTTGTACGGTTGAACCAAGATCAATTGCAAACATGACAGTTGAGATTTCCCCATTTTCAGCAGAGAAAACAACTATTCACAGTCTTTAACTATAAAATAATAAACAAAAGAAAACGAAACATGAAAAATGAGACAACAGCTTTGTTGACCAAAAACACTGCAAAATACACGACATTACTATGCAGTGAAACAGCCAAACCAGGATGTGAACCTAACTTAGAACCTGAGGAATTAACTGCAAAAAAATTGCTGCGCCATGGTGCAGCGTTTTCTGGAACTCAAGTAATTTTAAATTGATGGAAAGATAACATCAATTTGATGTCAAAAGCACGCCAAACAAATTGTCAAAAAGTTGAGAAAAGAGGTATAGTGAAACTGATATCTGACTTTTCCAAACGCCCCGTCTGTCCCTAGCTTAGACGGGTGAAGCCGTCACACCCATGAGATACCACAGATTCAAGTCATCATCCGCAAAGAACCTCCTCATTGCAGATTCACAGGCCAAAGATTTACGATTCCCCAACTTCAACATTCTTTCGTTGCCTGAGGCTCGGATCGAACACATTGACAACTTATTGCCTCCAAAGAACAAATATGACTCAATAGCGTTATTCATTGGAGGCAGCGTTATTTTTAACGGAGTAGAACATTCATATAAAGAACTCAAGGAAGTTGCTGATTTACTCATCACCTTAGCAGCTAATTTGAAGGGTCTCTGTAAACACGTTTACATCATTGGCATCTCAGTCCGCGGAGATTCCATTCATAACAAGCGGCGAGTAAGAGCAGCAAACGAGTTCATCGAAAAGAAAAGCAAAGGCACTGAGTTTCAGAGGAATTTGCCATAAAATTTATTGCGAGTATTATTTGAGAGACGACTCCGTCCATACCGCGAAGAAGTCATTTGGCAGTTTCTGTGCAGTCCAGAAAAACAAAATTCTGCATTTTTATTACTCGGCATCAATCGGTCGACGTGGTCATCTTGCTGAAAAGGAGTGCTCTGGAAGGCGTTCTTGTGGCTATCTCACCAATATAGTCAGTAGTAGTAGTATTTCTTGTATTTGCTACGAAGCCACAGATTGGTTTCACGTAATACAAGTTATTTTCAGCTCAATAAGGTGCCACATATCGGTATCATTTGGGCATTTAGAAGCAGTTCGAAGGCCAATATTTCACAATTTTTTCCTCCAATCTCATTGTAAAGTTCAAGTAGCCACAACTAAACTCGGGTGAAAACTGAACTGACTAGAGACACTTGTGCCACAAGTTTGTCTGCTGTATCTGTAACAAAAAGTTCCACTTAACTGTTGAGTGTACTGAGTTTGATAAGAAATGTATTGATGTTCTAGTAAAATTCAAGGATAATCTCATTCACATCTGAAACAATTGAAAACCAAAAAAGCAAGATATTTTGGACAAAATAGAATCAAAAAATGAAAACCTGAACAAGAAAAAACTAAATTCAATTCAAGAAAAAACCAAAGATGAATTGAAAAAACTTCAAGAGCAAATGAACTCACTTACTGAGAAAAATGAAAAATCAAAATATATTTTGACAAATCTACAAACCGAAGTGAGAACGGTCAAAGAGGACACAAAAACTTACAAACAATCGCTTGGTGCGGTGAAACCCGGAAAATCGGTGTCAGTTCCTGAGAAATTTGCTTTGGGAGTATGCATTAAAGGTATCTTCGAAATGAGCAAAATTTGTTTCCGCTGATGAAAGGCTACACGCTTACATTGCTGAGGTTAAGGCTCTTCTTGAGTTGCTGAGCATAGAGTACAGAAAACTTGTCAAAGCACAAAAGCTTGGAAAGTACGATCGTAACAAAACTTTTCCGCGAACTTTGTTAATTAATACTGAAAATCCTATTAGCCGTGATCTCATCCTACGAGCTGCCTTTAAGTTGAAAGGCTACAACAGGTACGAGAACGCAGTTTATATAAGCCCAGAACTCAATAGAACGGATGCAAAAAAGCAAAACGAAAGTCTCAAATTACGAAGATAGTTAATAGAGAGCTCTGAAAACAAACTAACCTCCAGAGAGATAAGAGTTCGTTATCTTACTCTGAAAGTGTATGAAAACAAAAAATGGGTAACCGTCAAAAAAAGCTCGATTTATGAAAATGAGAATGATTCAAGCAGCTCGGAAGATGTTCTAAACGGATTTTGACAACCAACAATGTCAATCATAACTTTCAACGCTAGAAGTCTCCTTGATATTAATAGAAGAACCAAGTTTGCTAATAGTCTTAACACTTATGATTTTGATCTCATCTGTATAACTGAGACTTGGCTAGGACAAGATATTCCGTCGTCAGCACTTTTCTTTGGTAATTACTTTATATGCAGAAACGATAGGAAAATTTCTGAAAACCGAAAGAGCAAACATGGTGGCGTTCTCATTGGCGTCAAAATGAACTTTCCTCACCAATATATAGAGTTATGAGTCGAAAAACCGGACTTCATTAGCCTAAAATTTTTTACAGTAACAGGTTCTGATATCGTTTTCTGCAAAATATACAACGCTCCGTACCCTAGCCCCTATCAATGGAAATTAATTGAAATGCAGCAGCTCCTTATATTAGTTCATGATTCAGCAATTGAAAACCATTGTGATAGAGTAATAATAACGAGTGACCTAAATTTCTCACAAACAAAATGGCCCTCTATGTCATCAAAAAATGATTACGAATAGAACTATTAGGAAAAATATTTGACCTTAATTTCAGTAATTTTTTAATGACCAATTTGATGTAGTCCTTTGCAATGATCCTGATTCGTTAATCAAATGTGATTGTCAGGAAAAGTTAATGAAAGATCTTTTCGAGAACAGCAAAATTTTTTCTGACCATGAGCTGATCAAAACAATAATTTAATCTCCAAAATAACAATTTTACCACACAAAATCTACAGTGTATGCCTTCAAAAGAACAAATTGGGAGAAATCAAATCAATTCATTGAACAAGAAACGTTTTTACATTTTTGCTACAGTAATAATGACGAACTATTGCTCCAATGGTACAAAAGGTTATGTGACAAAATTGAACAAAAATTGACCGAGGATAACCAAACACCGAGCTAATCTAGCTCCATGGATTTCAAGTTTTACATCAAGTTTAATCAATCGACAGAACCCACACAAAAAACAAACTAAGTGCACTCTAAGCAAAGTGATTAAACTGAAAAGGCTAGAAAAGTAAGTCAAACAGTCGAGCAACAATGACGAGATTTCGAGAATTTGGTTTTTCAAGAGAAGAAGTTTAGTAAGATTCAAAAAAATTTGAAGTGCACCAGGAAGGATGCCTTGATACCACCAACAGTTAAATTAAATAACGAGGAGACGTTCGTTGACAAAGAAAAGGCAGAACTATTCAATTGGTATTTCGTTTCAGTATTTAGCGAGTGTGAAAGAGTAACAACTGCGAATACTAATGAAAGTTTAAAAAAACTGACATGCAGCGAAAAGCAAATCAACGATGTTTTATGTGACCTAAATCCAGACAAGTCCACCGGACCGGATCGAACTGAGAACCTCATTTTAAAGAAATGCCACAAAAATTTGTGTAAATCAATGAATTTACTCTTCCCGACATGCATAAACAAGCACTGGTTTGCTACTTATTGGAAAATAAGCCAGGTAACGCCAATCTTCTAAGAAGGTAGTAAGACTGATGTGACATTTTATCGGCCAATAAGCCTCCTTTGCTGTTACTCAAAAGTTTTTGAAAAACTAATTTTTGACAAAATCTGCTACTTTTTTATGAGAAAGTTGCACCCAAAATAGTACAGTTTTAGGAAGGGACGATCTGCCACACTTCAGTTGATCAGTTTTTGAGGTCGAATTTTTGAATACAACGATCTTGAAGGAACTAGAGAATTAAGTGTACTATATTTTGATTTCGCCAAAGCCTTTGACACTTTCGCATTTCGTCCTTCTTGAAAAATTGAAATTTCTTGTAATTGGTGGAAGCATATAGGGACTAAAATAGTCGTATCTCTCAAACAGAAAGCAATTTGTTCAAAAAAAACGACCAAAAAATTTCCCTGCAAAAAGTCACAAGCGGGGTACCCCATGGGTCAATTCTTGGCCCAGTTCTATTTCTCCCGTTCATCAATGACTTGCCCGAAATGATGCAGAAAGTTGAAAGCTACGGTTACGCTGATGATTTTAAAGTGATAGCGCCTAACCAAAATGACATGAATAAGGCAACAGAAACTATAAAAAAAGGCTCGAGACCAACAAAATAAAACTAAAAACAAAGAAATCTCAAATACTTAACATAAAAGGGAGCATCAAGGCAAAAAATGGGGAGAAGGATCTCGAATCAGTCAAGTCTCAACGTGATTTGGGACTCATCATACCGCAAATCTTAAAGGGGAATGAAGTTCCTTAGTAGGTCTAGGAAATCAATGAGCGCACTCTTTCAAAAAATACGTAATTTGTCAAACTCATGTGACTGGAAAATGAACCTAATTGCATACACTGGATATCTTGTGCCGATTGCCGTCTATGCCTCTCAAACGTGGCTACCAAGTAGAATTAACCTCACGATTTTGAAAACAACCAACACCATGCAACGAAATGGATCCTCAACTCAAATCAGAACTACCGGAATCGCTTAATGACCTTGAAACTGTTACCACTGAGTCTCTATGTAAAATTGCACGATTTGTTGCTTCTATTGTCTATTATTTGAGGATATTATGATGAGATTATTAAGGATATTAAAGAAGCAGTAAAAACAACACGTCAGAATGAACGGGGTGAATATCAAATTGCTGAAAAGAGAATTATAAAAACTAACGATAACTTTTCTAGAAGAACAAAATTGCTCTTCAAGTACGTTTCTGGAGTTGTGAATGATTATGGAAAGACCCTAAATGAAACTATTTTACAGAAAATATACTGGAATTTTTTCACAAATCATTATATGGTATAGAACAAATGCACATGGTGAGTGATTTGCAGATGTGGAAACTGCACCGTACTAAAGAAGATTAAACTGATCTGAACAGTAAATTGGGTGGAAACCCAAGTGTCTTACTCTAAATCCTGCAGCACTACTACTACTACTACTACTACTACTACTACTACTACTACTACTACTACTACTACTACTACTACTACTACTACTACTACTACTACTACTACTACTACTACTACTACTACTACTACTACTACTACTACTACTACTACTACTACTACTACTACTACTACTACTACTACTACTACTACTACTACTACTACTACTACTACTACTACTACTACTACTACTACTACTACTACTACTACTACTACTACTACTACTACTACTACTACTACTACTACTACTACTACTGTTTCAACACTTTAATTCCAAATATGAAATAAAGGCACGGTTGGCAACAAATACAAATACAAATACAAACAAAACAAGAAGAGTTATTTGTTTGGTTATTCTGTGAAGTGCTGTACGACGAAATTGTTGAAGGCATTCTTTGACCCGGTTGCTGCTTTCTCCTGCAATCTGGTGAACGATACTTTGTTTCGTACACAGTCTCCTTCGATTTGACTCATTCACGTTTTCCGTTGCCCCCCAGGAGCGCGTCTAGCATGGACGTATTGATCGGGCGGTTCCCAATCGAAGGCACTGCGGGCTAATCTTCCTGGTTCCATTCTCTGGATGTGTCCGTACCATTTTATCCGTTTGAGCATGATCATCGTGGATAGTTGGGGCATTCGTGACCTTGACATAATTTCTTCGTTCGTTGCTTTCTCCAGATATGACACACGTAGAATTCTCCGAAGACAACCACAGTGGAAACTCTCAAGTTTTCTCTCCATTAATTTCGAAAGAGTCCAAGTCTCTGAGCTGTACAGCACGGCTGATAAAACGAGTGCTTTGTACAAATTGCACTTGAGGTGCACGCTGAGCTGCTTGCTCTTCCAGAGATTTTGGAAGTTAGCAAACCGTTGTCTACCTTCTGCAAGTTTGCAATTGACTTCCTGCAGGTCTCCATGCTTGAGGCTGACATATGATCCGAGATACTTGAACGCTTCTATGTTTTCAAACTCGTTTCCGAGAACATCTTGTACTTTGCAGGAAAACACGCGTGTGGCAGCTGCTTTAGGTTTGCCACAGTATCTCGATTGGTGAACTTTTCGGCCATTGACTGTTTTGAACTTTCTTTCACACTTGTCACAGGTAAGGCTCGCCTCTAGTTGCTCGAACTTTGACTTGTCGACGACATTCGTTGACAAACCGGCTTTGCAGAATCTTGTTTGGTGCACTTTGCGTCCGGCAACTGTACTGAATTGCCGCTGACAATTCTGACATCTTAAAGACTCTTGGTCAGCCACCACTGACCGACTCTCATTTTCTAGCGACTCTGAATCTGCTACCGCAGATTGTTGTTGTGAAGCTACCAACGCTGGCTTAGCCACCGCTAAGCTTTTCAATCTTAGCTTCCGGCCATCTTGTGTTTCGAACCAGCCCGCTTTCTTTTTCGTTCCCAGCAGCACCTCCGTGCTGATGGTTAGTCGTGACTGGCTAGATGTCTCTGCCAGGAGTCCTAGTTTGCCTTCATGTGTTCCAGTGAGTATCTCCACGTTCTGTTGGATACTAGGCACTGCAACAACATTTGGGCTGTCGCATTTTACGCCCATATTCTTTGTTTTGGCCACATTAATCTTCAGACCAGCGGCTTCCGCAAGGGCCTCGATTCGATGTAGGTTTTCTTGCACCTCACTGTCTGAGACCCCCACGAGAGCAACATCATCAGCAAAATCTAAGTCAGCCACCAATCTCCCAATGTCTAATCCTCCATGCACCGAGTTAGCCAAAATGTAGTTGATGACAAGGCCGAATAGGATTGGGGACCACACATCACCCTGCCTAACGCCCGTTCTGACATCAAATAAGCGTCCTTTCTCACCTTCGGCTTTGACTCGACATTTGAATCCATCATAGCTGTTTCTTATGATGTTTATCACTTTTTGCGGAAGACCATAGTGTTTCATTATCTGGTACATCTGCTCACGATCGACAGAATCGAATGCCGCTCGAAAGTCTATGAAACAAAAGCTAATATCCAATTGAAACGCCATTGATTTCTCTATTATTTGACGCAGGGCAAAGAGTTGATCGGCGCATCCTCTGCTTTTTCTGAAGCCGCACTGCTCTTCCCTTAAGACGCGATCCACTGAATCTTTGCATCGATTGAGAATAACGGAAGCGAACACTTTGCCTACTACTACTACTACTACTACTACTACTACTACTACTACTACTACTACTACTACTACTACTACTACTACTACTACTACTACTACTACTACTACTACTACTACTACTACTACTACTACTACTACTACTACTACTACTACTACTACTACTACTACTACTACTACTACTACTACTACTACTACTACTACTACTACTACTACTACTACTACTACTACTACTACTACTACTACTACTACTACTACTACTACTACTACTACTACTACTACTACTACTACTACTACTACTACTACTACTACTACTACTACTACTACTACTACTACTACTACTACTACTACTACTACTACTACTACTACTACTACTACTACTACTACTACTACTACTACTACTACTACTACTACTACTACTACTACTACTACTACTACTACTACTACTACTACTACTACTACTACTACTACTACTACTACTACTACTACTACTACTACTACTACTACTACTACTACTACTACTACTACTACTACTACTACTACTACTACTACTACTACTACTACTACTACTACTACTACTACTACTACTACTACTACTTCTACTACTACTACTACTACTACTACTACTACTACTACTACTACTACTACTACTACTACTACTACTACTACTACTACTACTACTACTGTTTCAACACTTTAATTCCAAATATGAAATAAAGGCACGGTTGGCAACAAATACAAACAAAACAAGAAGAGTTATTTGTTTGGTTATTCTGTGAAGTGCTGTACGACGAAATTGTTGAAGGCATTCTTTGACCCGGTTGCTGCTTTCTCCTGCAATCTAGTGAACGATACTTTGTTTCGTACACAGTCTCCTTCGATTTGACTCATTCACGTTTTCCGTTGCCCCCCAGGAGCGCGTCTAGCATGGACGTATTGATCGGGCGGTTCCCAATCGAAGGCACTGCGGGCTAATCTTCCTGGTTCCATTCTCTGGATGTGTCCGTACCATTTTATCCGTTTGAGCATGATCATCGTGGATAGTTGGGGCATTCGTGACCTTGACATAATTTCTTCGTTCGTTGCTTTCTCCAGATATGACACACGTAGAATTCTCCGAAGACAACCACAGTGGAAACTCTCAAGTTTTCTCTCCATTAATTTCGAAAGAGTCCAAGTCTCTGAGCTGTACAGCACGGCTGATAAAACGAGTGCTTTGTACAAATTGCACTTGAGGTGCACGCTGAGCTGCTTGCTCTTCCAGAGATTTTGGAAGTTAGCAAACCGTTGTCTACCTTCTGCAAGTTTGCAATTGACTTCCTGCAGGTCTCCATGCTTGAGGCTGACATATGATCCGAGATACTTGAACGCTTCTATGTTTTCGAACTCGTTTCCGAGAACATCTTGTACTTTGCAGGAAAACACGCGTGTGGCAACTGCTTTAGGTTTGCCACAGTATCTCGATTGGTGAACTTTTCGGCCATTGACTGTTTTGAACTTTCTTTCACACTTGTCACAGGTAAGGCTCGCCTCTAGTTGCTCGAACTTTGACTTGTCGGCGACATTCTTTGACAAACCGGCTTTGCAGAATCTTGTTTGGTGCACTTTGCGTCCGGTAACTGTACTGAATTGCCGCTGACAATTCTGACATCTTAAAGACTCTTGGTCAGCCACCACTGACCGACTCTCATTTTCTAGCGACTCTGAATCTGCTACCGCAGATTGTTGTTGTGAAGCTACCAACGCTGGCTTAGCCACCGCTAAGCTTTTCAATCTTAGCTTCCGGCCATCTTGTGTTTCGAACCAGCCCGCTTTCTTTTTCGTTCCCAGCAGCACCTCCGTGCTGATGGTTAGTCGTGACTGGCTAGATGTCTCTGCCAGGAGTCCTAGTTTGCCTTTATGTGTTCCAGTGAGTATCTCCACGTTCTGTTGGATACTAGGCACTGCAACAACATTTGGGCTGTTGCATTTTACGCCCATATTCTTTGTTTTGGCCACATTAATCTTCAGACCAGCGGCTTCCGCAAGGGCCTCGATTCGATGTAGGTTTTCTTGCACCTCACTGTCTGAGACCCCCACGAGAGCAACATCATCAGCAAAATCTAAGTCAGCCACCAATCTCCCAATGTCTAATCCTCCATGCACCGAGTTAGCCAAAATGTAGTTGATGACAAGGCCGAATAGGATTGGGGACCACACATCACCCTGCCTAACGCCCGTTCTGACATCAAATAAGCGTCCTTTCTCACCTTCGGCTTTGACTCGACATTTGAATCCATCATAGCTGTTTCTTATGATGTTTATCACTTTTTGTGGAAGACCATAGTGTTTCATTATCTGGTACATCTGCTCACGATCGACAGAATCGAATGCCGCTCGAAAGTCTATGAAACAAAAGCTAATATCCAATTGAAACGCCATTGATTTCTCTATTATTTGACGCAGGGCAAAGAGTTGATCGGCGCATCCTCTGCTTTTTCTGAAGCCGCACTGCTCTTCCCTTAAGACGCGATCCACTGAATCTTTGCATCGATTGAGAATAACGGAAGCGAACACTTTGCCTGGTACTGACAATAGAGAGATCCCTCGGTGGTTCGAACACTCTGACCTCTTTCCTTTACTCTTGTATAATGGGACAATTTCTGCCACCTTCCAGTCATCGGGCAGAACTTCCGTCGACCAACACTTATCTATGATGTCCCAGAGCCACTCGACAATACCCTGGTGTGCTTTCAACATCTCACAGGAAATATTATCGGGTCCACTTGCCTTGCCATTCTTCAACCTGCGGACAGCTTCAAGCACTTCTTCAAATCGAATTGGGCTCAGGTCAATCGACAAGCTTTCAGCTGCTTCTTCGGGATCCAATCTCGTACTGCAACTGGATGTTGAGGGATTCAGGAGTTGACTAAAATGTTCCGTCCAGCGTTCAAGTCGTTCCTCTTTCGTCCGTAAGTTGACGCCAGTGCTTGAAACTAATTTGGTCAACTGGGGACTCCAGTTTCGGCAAATCTGCTGTGATGCCCCAAAAACCTCCTTCAAGTTGCCTCTGTCCGCAAAGCTCTGCACTTCTTGGCCTTTGCGTTCAAGCCATGCCCGTTTGTCTGCACGTAGAGCTTTTCTGACTTCCTTACAGCAGTTTGTGAACTCTAACAACGCCACCGCGCTGCTGTGTTTCTTCAACTGTAGATCAGCTCGTTTCCGGATAAGTTCCAGAGAATCTGGAGAAATCCAAGGTTTGTTCACTCGCTTGTCCGGAAGGAGGCATTTCACTGCTGCTTGGTTCAGGGCTTTTCGAAAATTGTCCCAAGACTGCTCTGTATTCTCGAAATCGCCGCTCTTATCAAGATGTAACTTGACCTCCTGCGTGAATAAGTCACGCGTTGTTTCATCCTGCAGCTTTGCAGAACTGATTCTGGGCGTGAAACATGGCTTTTTAGACAAAAGTTTCATAGATACTTCCGCAATGACCAGTTCATGATCGGTAATTGTGGTTTTCCCTCTTCTGGTCCTCACATTCGTCAGACATCCTCTGTATCTCTCTGCAAACAGAATGTGATCCAGCATCTTTTTTCGACAACTCGGATTGGGAGGGTTGTAGGTGTACCGATGCACTTGTCGATGCTGGAACCATGTACCACCTACGAGCAATTTGTGTGAAGTGCAAAATGATAACAACTTTTCCGAGTTTTCATTTTCTTCACCCATTCCAAACGGGCCTCTGCAGCTCATGGTGTCATTCAACTGGTGTCCAGGCTCTGCATTGAAGTCACCGATGACACAAATACGCTCCCTATGTTTGAAGCTGTAAACTAGGTCTGAAAGTTGACTCCAAAACAAATCCTTCTCTTGGAGACTAGCTTCATTCGTAGGTGCGTAGCAGACAACAACAACTAGATTGGCTCTCCTCCGAGCCGCGAACTTGACGTAGCAAATACGTTCACTAAGAGCCACTTGTTCTACGATGCTGTTTATCAATGACTTCTTTACAGCAACGCCCACTCCTCCTTGTCTCGACTTTACACCAGACAACCACGAGTCAGACAGGTAGAGCTTGTGGTCTCCGAGATCAATTACTACTACTACTACTACTACTACTACTACTACTACTACTACTACTACTACTACTACTACTACTACTACTACTACTACTACTACTACTACTACTACTACTACTACTACTACTACTACTACTACTACTACTACTACTACTACTACTACTACTACTACTACTACTACTACTACTACTACTACTACTACTACTACTACTACTACTACTACTACTACTGTTTCAACACTTTAATTCCAAATATGAAATAAAGGCACGGTTGGCAACAAATACAAACAAAACAAGAAGAGTTATTTGTTTGGTTATTCTGTGAAGTGCTGTACGACGAAATTGTTGAAGTCATTCTTTGACCCGGTTGCTGCTTTCTCCTGCAATCTGGTGAACGATACTTTGTTTCGTACACAGTCTCCTTCGATTTGACTCATCCACGTTTTCCGTTGCCCCCCAGGAGCGCGTCTAGCATGGACGTATTGATCGGGCGGTTCCCAATCGAAGGCACTGCGGGCTAATCTTCCTGGTTCCATTCTCTGGATGTGTCCGTACCATTTTATCCGTTTGAGCATGATCATCGTGGATAGTTGGGGCATTCGTGACCTTGACATAATTTCTTCGTTCGTTGCTTTCTCCAGATATGACACACGTAGAATTCTCCGAAGAAAAACACAGTGGAAACTCTCAAGTTTTCTCTCCATTAATTTCGAAAGAGTCCAAGTCTCTGAGCTGTACAGCACGGCTGATAAAACGAGTGCTTTGTACAAATTGCACTTGAGGTGCACGCTGAGCTGCTTGCTCTTCCAGAGATTTTGGAAGTTAGCAAACCGTTGTCTACCTTCTGCAAGTTTGCAATTGACTTCCTGCAGGTCTCCATGCTTGAGGCTGACATATGATCCGAGATACTTGAACGCTTCTATGTTTTCAAACTCGTTTCCGAGAACATCTTGTACTTTGCAGGAAAACACGCGTGTGGCAGCTGCTTTAGGTTTGCCACAGTATCTCGATTGGTGAACTTTTTTTGCCCGTTGACTGTTTTGAACTTTCTTTCACACTTGTCACAGGTAAGGCTCGCCTCTAGTTGCTCGAACTTTGACTTGTCGACGATATTCGTTGACAAACCGGCTTTGCAGAATCTTGTTTGGTGCACTTTGCGTCCGGCAACTGTACTGAATTGCCGCTGACAATTCTGACATCTTAAAGACTCTTGGTCAGCCACCACTGACCGACTCTCATTTTCTAGCGACTCTGAATCTGCTACCGCAGATTGTTGTTGTGAAGCTACCAACGCTGGCTTAGCCACCGCTAAGCTTTTCAATCTTAGCTTCCGGCCATCTTGTGTTTCGAACCAGCCCGCTTTCTTTTTCGTTCCCAGCAGCACCTCCGCCTCCGTGCTGATGGTTAGTCGTGACTGGCTAGATGTCTCTGCCAGGAGTCCTAGTTTTCCTTTATGTGTTCCAGTGAGTATCTCCACGTTCTGTTGGATACTAGGCACTGCAACAACATTTGGGCTGTTGCATTTTACGCCCATATTCTTTGTTTTGGCCACATTAATCTTCAGACCAGCGGCTTCCGCAAGGGCCTCGATTCGATGTAGGTTTTCTTGCACCTCACTGTCTGAGACCCCCACGAGAGCAACATCATCAGCAAAATCTAAGTCAGCCACCAATCTCCCAATGTCTAATCCTCCATGCACCGAGTTAGCCAAAATGTAGTTGATGACAAGGCCGAATAGGATTGGGGACCACACATCACCCTGCCTAACGCCCGTTCTGACATCAAATAAGCGTCCTTTCTCACCTTCGGCTTTGACTCGACATTTGAATCCATCATAGCTGTTTCTTATGATGTTTATCACTTTTTGCGGAAGACCATAGTGTTTCATTATCTGGTACATCTGCTCACGATCGACAGAATCGAATGCCGCTCGAAAGTCTATGAAACAAAAGCTAATATCCAATTGAAACGCCATTGATTTCTCTATTATTTGACGCAGGGCAAAGAGTTGATCGGCGCATCCTCTGCTTTTTCTGAAGCCGCACTGCTCTTCCCTTAAGACGCGATCCACTGAATCTTTGCATCGATTGAGAATAACGGAAGCGAACACTTTGCCTACTACTACTACTACTACTACTACTACTACTACTACTACTACTACTACTACTACTACTACTACTACTACTACTACTACTACTACTACTACTACTACTACTACTACTACTACTACTACTACTACTACTACTACTACTTCTACTACTACTACTACTACTACTACTACTACTACTACTACTACTACTACTACTACTACTACTACTACTACTACTACTACTACTACTACTACTACTACTACTACTACTACTACTACTACTACTACTACTACTACTACTACTACTACTACTACTACTACTACTACTACTACTACTACTACTACTACTACTACTACTACTACTACTACTACTACTACTACTACTACTACTACTACTACTACTACTACTACTACTACTACTACTACTACTACTACTACTACTACTACTACTACTACTACTACTACTACTACTACTACTACTACTACTACTACTACTACTACTACTACTACTACTACTACTACTACTACTACTACTACTACTACTACTACTACTACTACTACTACTACTACTACTACTACTACTACTACTACTACTACTACTACTACTACTACTACTACTACTACTACTACTACTACTACTACTACTACTACTACTACTACTACTACTACTACTACTACTACTACTACTACTACTACTACTACTACTACTACTACTACTACTACTACTACTACTACTACTACTACTACTACTACTACTACTACTACTACTACTACTACTACTACTACTACTACTACTACTACTACTACTACTACTACTACTACTACTACTACTACTACTACTACTACTACTACTACTACTACTACTACTACTACTACTACTACTACTACTACTACTACTACTACTACTACTACTACTACTACTACTACTACTACTACTACTACTACTACTACTACTACTACTACTACTACTACTGTTTCAACACTTCAATTCCAAATATGAAATAAAGGCACGGTTGGCAACAAATACAAACAAAACAAGAAGAGTTATTTGTTTGGTTATTCTGTGAAGTGCTGTACGACGAAATTGTTGAAGGCATTCTTTGACCCGGTTGCTGCTTTCTCCTGCAATCTGGTGAACGATACTTTGTTTCGTACACAGTCTCCTTCGATTTGACTCATCCACGTTTTCCGTTGCCCCCCAGGAGCGCGTCTAGCATGGACGTATTGATCGGGCAGGTCCCAATCGAAGGCACTGCGGGCTAATCTTCCTGGTTCCATTCTCTGGATGTGTCCGTACCATTTTATCCGTTTGAGCATGATCATCGTGGATAGTTGGGGCATTCGTGATCTTGAGATAATTTCTTCGTTCGTTGCTTTCTCCAGATATGACACACGTAGAATTCTCCGAAGACAACCACAGTGGAAACTCTCAAGTTTTCTCTCCATTAATTTCGAAAGAGTCCAAGTCTCTGCGCTGTACAGCACGGCTGATAAAACGAGTGCTTTGTACAAATTGCACTTGAGGTGCACGCTGAGCTGCTTGCTCTTCCAGAGATTTTGGAAGTTAGCAAACCGTTGTCTACCTTCTGCAAGTTTGCAATTGACTTCCTGCAGGTCTCCATGCTTGAGGCTGACATATGATCCGAGATACTTGAAGGCTTCTATGTTTTCAAACTCGTTTCCGAGAACATCTTGTACTTTGCAGGAAAACACGCGTGTGGCAACTGCTTTAGGTTTGCCACAGTATCTCGATTGGTGAACTTTTCGGCCATTGACTGTTTTGAACTTTGACTGTTTTGAACTTTCTTTCACACTTGTCACAGGTAAGGCTCGCCTCTAGTTGCTCGAACTTTGACTTGTCGACGACATTCTTTGACAAACCGGCTTTGCAGAATCTTGTTTGGTGCACTTTGCGTCCGGTAACTGTACTGAATTGCCGCTGACAATTCTGACATCTTAAAGACTCTTGGTCAGCCACCACTGACCGACTCTCATTTTCTAGCGACTCTGAATCTGCTACCGCAGATTGTTGTTGTGAAGCTACCAACGCTGGCTTAGCCACCGCTAAGCTTTTCAATCTTAGCTTCCGGCCATCTTGTGTTTCGAACCAGCCCGCTTTCTTTTTCGTTCCCAGCAGCACCTCCGTGCTGATGGTTAGTCGTGACTGGCTAGATGTCTCTGCCAGGAGTCCTAGTTTGCCTTTATGTGTTCCAGTGAGTATCTCCACGTTCTGTTGGATACTAGGCACTGCAACAACATTTGGGCTGTCGCATTTTACGCCCATATTCTTTGTTTTGGCCACATTAATCTTCAGACCATCGGCTTCCGCAAGGGCCTCGATTCGATGTAGGTTTTCTTGCACCTCACTGTCTGAGACCCCCACGAGAGCAACATCATCAGCAAAATCTAAGTCAGCCACCAATCTCCCAATGTCTAATCCTCCATGCACCGAGTTGGCCAAAATGTAGTTGATGACAAGGCCGAATAGGATTGGGGACCACACATCACCCTGCCTAACGCCCGTTCTGACATCAAATAAGCGTCCTTTCTCACCTTCGGCTTTGACTCGACAATTGAATCCATCATAGCTGTTTCTTATGATGTTTATCACTTTTTGTGGAAGACCATAGTGTTTCATTATCTGGTACATCTGCTCACGATCGACAGAATCGAATGCCGCTCGAAAGTCTATGAAACAAAAGCTAATATCCAATTGAAACGCCATTGATTTCTCTATTATTTGACGCAGGGCAAAGAGTTGATCGGCGCATCCTCTGCTTTTTCTGAAGCTGCACTGCTCTTCCCTTAAGACGCGATCCACTGAATCTTTGCATCGATTGAGAATAACGGAAGCGAACACTTTGCCTGGTACTGACAATAGAGAGATCCCTCGGTGGTTCGAACACTCTGACCTCTTTCCTTTACTCTTGTATAATGGGACAGTTTCTGCTACCTTCCAGTCATCGGGCAGAACTTCCGTCGACCAACACTTATCTATGATGTCCCAGAGCCACTCGACAATACCCTTGTGTGCTTTCAACATCTCACAGGAAATGTTATCGGGTCCACTTGCCTTGCCATTCTTCAACCTGCGGACAGCTTCAAGCACTTCTTCAAATCGAATTGGGCTCAGGTCAATCGACAAGCTTTCAGCTGCTTCTTCGGGATCCAATCTCGTACTGCAACTGGATGTTGAGGGATTCAGGAGTTGACTAAAATGTTCCGTCCAGCGTTCAAGTCGTTCCTCTTTCTTCCGTAAGTTGACGCCAGTGCTTGAAACTAATTTGGTCAACTGGGGACTCCAGTTTCGGCAAATCTGCTGTGATGCCCCAAAAACCTCCTTCAAGTTGCCTCTGTCCGCAAAGCTCTGCACTTCTTGGCCTTTGCGTTCAAGCCATGCCCGTTTGTCTGCACGTAGAGCTTTTCTGACTTCCTTACAGCAGTTTGTGAACTCTAACAACGCCACCGCGCTGCTGTGTTTCTTCAACTGTAGATCAGCTCGTTTCCGGATAAGTTCCAGAGAATCTGGAGAAATCCAAGGTTTGTTCACTCGCTTGTCCGGAAGGAGGCATTTCACTGCTGCTTGGTTCAGGGCTTTTCGTAAATTGTCCCAAGACTGCTCTGTATTCTCGAAATCGCCGCTCTTATCAAGATGTAACTTGACCTCCTGCGTGAATAAGTCACGCGTTGTTTCATCTTGGAGCTTTGCAG